>NC_090922.1:233425105-233726007 GCF_040938575.1 Ambystoma mexicanum | reverse complement strand
GGAAAGGACCAGGTCCATCCTGGGCAAGGTACAGCGGATGTTGGTTTCCGACGCGGCCAAGGTGAGGTCCATCAAGTCCCTCCTCGGAATGATGTCTTCTTGCATCTACCTCATTCCCATGTGCAGGCTCCGGATGCGCCCGTTGCAGGAGTTCCTGGACGCGCGCTGGATCCAAACGACGGGCGGCTTTGAGGAGAGGATCACACTCGACGAGAGTTTCTGCCGAGCGGTCCGGTGGTGGGGCATCCGCACGCATCTGACGGCGGGCATGGACTTCCAGACCCCAGACCACCAGGAGACAGTGACCACGGATGCCTCCCTGGAAGGGTGGGGAGCGCACACCGGAAATCTGCACGCGAGAGGCCTGTGGCTCCCGACGGAGAAGTCCCTCCATATCAACGTCCTGGAGCTCCGTGCAGTGTTCTGGGCCCTCAGGTCTTTCCTTCCGTCCCTCAAGGGCAAGGTGGTGAGGATCTTCACCGACAACACCACCACCATGTTTTACTTCAGGAAACAGGGCGGAACCAGGCCCCCAGCACTGTCCAAGGAGGCGCAGGACCTGTGGCATTGGGCAGTCGCCCAAAGGATGTTTCTGGTGCCGTTTCATCTGGCAGGGATAAAAAACACCATAGCCGACTCACTCAGCAGGGAGCTGCGCTCGTGCCACGAGTGGGAACTATGGCAGGATCTAGTGGATCGCCTCTTCCGACGGTGGGGCACACCCCAGATCGATCTGTTTGCGACAGCGACGAACTCCAAGTGCCGGAGGTTCGCCAGCAGGTTTCCCCAGGCAAGGAGCATGGGCAATGCTTTCTCGTTCCCCTGGGAGGGCCTGTTCCTCTACGCGTTCCCTCCTTTGCCACTGCTAATCCGGCTCGTCAACCAGCTCAAGAGGTCACGGTGCAGGATGATCCTCGTCGCACCTGCGTGGCCGAGGCAGATATGGTTCCCGGACCTTCTGGACTTGTCAGCGTCCCCGCCAATCAAGCTGCCGGTGGACGCGGATCTACTCTCCAGGGAAGGAGGCGCCATCCTCCACCACGACCCGAAATCGCTGAACTTGCAGGCCTGGCTCCTGCAGCGCTAGAGTTTGGAGGATACGACATACCGGCCGACTGCAGAGAGGTTCTTGCAAAGGCCAGGGCGTCCTCGACTCTTAAATGCTACGGACACAAATGGAAGAGGTTCTCTGTCTGGTGACACGCACAGAAGATTAACCCTCTACGGATTACGGCTCCCCAGGTACTGCCGTACCTGCTGACGCTAGCCAAAGCTGGACTGGCACACGCGTCCATCAAGATTCATCTTGCTGCGATCTCCCGATACACCAGGACCACGGGCCGGACGTGCTTGTGGTCTCATCGTCTGGTGAAAGAGTTCATGAAGGGACTGTTCAGATCGTTCCTGCCGGTGAAGGCTCCGGCCCCGGCGTGGGAGCTCAACGTGGTGCTGACCAAGCTCATGGGACCTCCGTTCGAGCCTCTGCACTCGGCCCCGTTGAAGTTTCTGTCGTGGAAAACAGTGTTTCTTGTGGCCATCACCTCCGCACGACGGGTGGGAGAGATCCAGGCCCTTTCCTGCAAGGCCCCGTACTTGACTTTTCACGACACAAGGGTAGTGCTCAGGACGCACCCCTCCTTCATGCCCAAGGTACCGTCGGACTTCCATCTCAACGAACCCTTGGTGTTGCCTGTGTTCTTCCCGTCGCCTTCGTCGCCGGCTGAGAGGACTTTGCACTCGCTGGATGTGGCTAGAGCGCTGAAGTTCTACGTGGACCGCACAAAGTGTTTTCGGAAGACGTCACAACTCTTTGTGAATTTTGGACTTGTCAATCAGGGGAAGGCTCTCTCGAAGGCTTCCATTTCCAGATGGCTCTCCGGCTGTATTATGTACTGTCATCGGTTGGCAAACCGACCGCTGCCTGGCCGCCCGAGAGCCCATTCCACCAGAGCGATCGCAGCCACCACGGCGTTCCTTTTTGGTGTGCCCCTGCTGGACATATGCAGGGCTGCTACGTGGAGGTCGACGCACACCTTCACGAAATTCTACTGCGTCGATCGGGATTCCAGGGAGGAGTCCAGGGTCGGCCAAGCAGTGCTGCGCAACCTGTTCGCCTGAGGTGAGCCTGGTGAGGAGGTAAGATGCTTAATGTTGAGTTTGAGGTAATGCTTAATGTTGAGCCTTTGCCACCTCCCGTGGTTGTGCATGTGTGTACTGCTATGGATTCTTTATTCATGAGCATGTGAATCCATGCCAGACCCCATGCTGGAGAAGGAACAAGTTACTTACCTGTAACTGTTGTTCTCCAGCATGGGTCTGGCATGGATTCACATGCGAACCCTCCCGCCTACCCCTCTGCGGCTCTTCACTTGGTCATACTGCCACTTCACGTGCTTCCAAATCTGAAAATGGCTGCCAGAGGCGGTGCTTAGGTAGAGGGCAGTCATTGGCTGTGGTCAGTATGACGCAGAGACCAGTGATTGGTTATTACTACGAAAGACAGATCAGAAACGAAACTGATACTGGTTTTTTCTTTACCGAGGATTCCCAGCCTGACGACGGGGAATATTCATGAGCATGTGAATCCATGCCAGACCCATGCTGGAGAACAACAGTTACAGGTAAGTAACTTGTTCCTTTGGTGTCCTTTATTGCACCTCGAAGTCCAGCTTGCAGCGTAGATTTGAAGTTGGTGCTGTCTTTAGTGGAATCCCACCTTTGTCGCCATTGTCTTATTTCTGCTTTCAGAATTACTCACTGTTGGCAGGTACACACAGAGAATTACCAGCACACAAATGCCACAACGTGGCAATAAACTACAGCGGCTACAGAGAGGTTCACCTTCCTTTATTCCCCACGCTGGCGAACTGCCAAGCGTGGGATTCCCCCATGCGCATGCACCGGCATCGTGCATACCCATTGGCGGATGCTCTTTTCAAAAAAACTATGTTTATTGCCATTTTCCATCACAACCGGCATCTGCAGGCCAACATTAACCGTTCCCCATGAACCCCCTCAAACTCCACATTTAGTTACAGTACATCCAGTCAAGGTATCACACTTTGGTTACAGCTTCTTGGGTTTTGCATGCACGGAGTTCACAGCGTGATAGTTCTGGATCACTTAATATGTTTCTCAACTGTCTTTCCACCATCCCTAGGGTCATCTGCCCACTTGCACTCTGGTGGCATTGTGCCGTACTACGCTCTTGACTCTTTAGTTCCCTGGTGGCTGTGGCTAGCTGCCATTCATCTCCTGAGTTTGTGATAGCAGGTAATGTATATATGGTCCCCATATGTCTCTGGTACCAGTCCGATTGAACGATAACCCATTGTATCCCATCTCCATATCATTGCAGTACAGGATATCAGCCTGCCAGTGCTCTATTTTCGAACATTGCATTCCGCCCCACACCATCGCCACCGCCTCTTAGCCAGGAGCAGAAGTAACCCGATCAGTCTCCTCATGCCCCTGGGGGTCGATTTGGTCAACCAAATGAGATCATTGGGTTTGGTTCCATTCTCTGACCCTTTATTTCACTAAGAGTCATAAACACCTGCTCCCAAAAGGATAAAACTGGAGGGCAGTCCCACGCAACATGTACAAAGTCGGCCGCTACATTGTGACAACTGACACATTCACCTGAAGCATGTGGGAAATACCTGTGTAGTTGAGCAGGTGTGTAGTAAAATTGATGCAGGTATTTAAAGTGGATTAGTTTAAATCTAGCATTGAGAGCCGCCCTGCTTGTTCCTTCACAGCTTTATCTTCATACCTCATCTGAGATCACATTCCCCAAAGAGAGCTCCCTTTTTTCCTGAAGGGGCCCTCGTCCCCTCCTTGTGGTTGAGACCACTCGATTATTGTGCCCCCTCTGGAGTACCTTATCGAGTATAGGGGCCGCGTTTGGTTGTTCAGGGCACGTCGGGAATAGCTGCTGTATGGAAATTCTCAGCCTGTAATACAAAAACACATCCAAGGCTGTGAGTGCCCCCTTGGCCTTCAACTCTTCCAATGTGATGAACCACCCGCCAGGAAATAGATCACGGTAGCAAACCACCTTACAACGCTTAACTCGCTAGTGAGGGGGATCCCAGGTGTGTATGTGATCGGCAGCATTGGGAAGTAAAGGACCTCCCCTCTAGACTTATGTTCAATACGGGTCCATGCCCTGCATGTCAGTTTTACCATATTGCCTATGCAGGATGCCCTGTCCAGTGCTGTAAGGATAATTGATCACAAGAGAAGCAGTGCTGCGATTGCGCTTTCCACCTCCACATGCCTCCTGTCTTCTTGATCACTGAAACAGTAGAGAAGAAACCCTGCCAGAACTACGTTGTAATATGTCTCAAACTCCGGCAGTGCAAGGCCCTCCTCATGTATCAGCACCACCAGCTTGTCCCACGATATCCTGGCCTGCTTCCCCGCACAGATAAACCGCAGTGTCATATCCCTCAGATCTCAGAAGTATTCTCTGGGTACTGCGATCAGAACATTACTAAAGATTTATAAAAACAGGGCAATAACACCATTTTAATCAGGGAGATTCTACCATAGAGGTTAAGGGGCAAATTCCCCCACCTGTCCATAGCACCTTTGGCCTGTTCTAGCACCGTCTGGTAGTTATTCTTATATAAGCCAGCTATGTCCCGGGCAATATTGACACATAGGTATTGGGTCTGAACAATATGCCACTGAAACCCCCATCCTATCTGGATACTGTTCCATTAGCCGGAACAGAACTGACTTTGCAGCATTCACTTTGAGCCCTGAAAAATCTCCGAACTGTTTAACATTTCACATAATTGGGTCTAGGTTACGTCTGGGGTCATTAATGAAAAACACCATAGTGTCCACATAAAGAGAGATCACCACCTTGTACTTATATAATTGAACCCCTCTATGCAGATGATTCTCCCCTATTCTCTCTGCAAGTGACTCTATTGCCAGTGCGAATAATAACGGTGACAGGGGGCACCCATCCCCAGCTGTTTATTTGATGTGAGCTGACCGTTCACTCGTATTCTGGCAAGAGGTAGCGTATAGAGCAGTGACACCATAAATATAAATGGCTCCCCCAAACCTATCCTGTGCATCACTGTAAACAGTAAGGGCCATTCCACTGAATCGAACGCTTTGGTAGCGTCTAACAAGGCGGCCACTATCGGGTCTTCTTGTTGCACCGATGAAATCAACCCAAACATCCTCTGTATAGCGTAGTAGGTGGAATGCCCTGGGGTGAACCCAGACCGATCGGCCTTTACCATTGTTTGCATCATGGGTGCCAACCGGGAGGCCAGGATTTTATTGTCTAAGTTAATGAGAGAAATTGGTCGGCAGGATGAGCAGTCATTGGGTGGGGGGGCTTATCTGGTTTGAGCAGTAACACCACCATCACCTCCCTCAGGGACTCCGGTAACCTGCCCTCCCGCTTGCTTTGATGGAACATCTACATCAGGTAGGGAACAAGCTTTGCGGCATAGTATTTATAAAACTCTGCTGTAAATCCATCTGGCCCGAGAACTTCATAGACGGAGAGACCTAATAGCCCCGAACACCTCCTCTAAGGATACTGGGCGGCCCAGCCACTCCTTTCCTCGTCCATGCACCAATTTAAAGCAAATAGGTGCACGGACCTGGTCCAAATAATCATTCTACTTGTGCTGGGAGACCTGTGTGTGGGACGAGTATAGCTGACTGTAGAATCGACAGAATTCTTGTACGATTTTCGGGTCTGCAAACCTCGCCACTCGTTGTAGATCTGTTATGGACACGACACAATCCCTGTGGCTGTCTAACCATGTCGCCCTCGCCAGCAGCCTACGTGGCTTCTGCCCCTCCCTGTAATGCCTTACTGCTGTTTTCCACCTAATAAGTTTAACTTCTCTATGCGCTAGTTAATTAATCATTCACAAGTGTTTTATGATTCCCGCTTGTTCTAGGGATGTCGGTGTAGTTGTAGGCGACTGCAATGTGCGTATGTGGGCCTCATTATTAGCTATTCCTTCCTGATTTGTTTTAGCATCCCTGATTATGTCAATATGTACCCCCCTCTTATTTAAACCTCTCCCAGAGGACCTCGGCCAACCCCACTGATCCTACATTGATGTCAAAGAACGTGTCTATCACTCCTGTTAGGCCTTCTCGAAACAATGCATCCGTCTATCCCTCACTTTTACAAACCCAGGGCATCCTCCCTTTCCCACAGCCCGCTAGCTCAGTAATACCGGGGCATGATCTGATAATGTGCGTGCCAAGATGACTACCTCTATGACTACCCCCATCAGCGTGTGGGAGACCAGGAATAAATCCAGCCGTGATGCTGAGTTATGGACGGAAGAATGATATGTGTATTGCAGCGCCTCTTGATTCCTAATCTTCCAGACATCGTCAACCTCCCATGTCTGACACATGCCCTGCAATTTGCCTGTTCCCTTGCGTGCTGGGTGGTGGGAACCCCCCGTGCGATCTCGGCCCGGGTCCATGACTGCATTGAAGTCCTCCGCCCAGATAATTTCCCCAGATGGAAGCCTTCCCAAGTGAAGGCCTATCCATTCAAGCGTCTCTTCAGTGTATTCATTCGGGCCAAAGTAATTGACCAGAGTATACAGTCGACCTTATATAGAACCCTGCACCATTAGGCCCCTTCCTTCCCGATCCTTAATTGTGGTAACCATCTGAAACCCAACGGAGCTGTGAATGAGAATACACACACCTCTCACATATGAGGAATAATATGAGAAGTAGGAGTGGCATCCCCAGTTTTTTCCAAATTTCGACTCCACCTCCGGTGGTAGATATGTCACTTGTAAGAACGCAATTCCCACCTGATGTCGCTGCATGTATAGTAGAACCTTATGACATTTAGACGGATAGTTTAGCCCACTCACATTCCATGTGATACTCCTAGGTGACCCAGTCGTTGCATGTCCATGGTAACATTCCTATCCCGGATGTATTAATCTGCTCAATGCAGTCCCATGTGATACTTTGCAGCTCCTCACAGTTGTGTGACCTTTGACCCCTCTGAATCTCAGTGTTCCCCGCTCATCCTGTCCATCCTCTCGCCTCTACCACACCGATAACACCAACCTGTCGGTATTCTGAGCCCCCATCCTCACCCCCCGCTAACAAACCCCAACAGATCAGGATCAATTCCCCCCCTATTAACAAACTTGAGCTTCTGCATGAGGGGCTCCACCTCTCCCCTGCTACATTAACTAACACTCGTGCACCGGCTACCATCAGGACCAATATCCCTCCATGTGTCGCCGAGTGGCTATAGGTAGGGATACGTTATATTAAGTGCAGTGTCACCCATTATTTCCCCATGTCTAGGGTTCAGTGGCATCTGTTCAAGGAAAGCATTGGTCTCGTCCGGAGTGTGAAAAAAAGTGATAGCCCCCCTTGTTCTATTCCTAGTTTGGCAGGAACATCATGGCATAGCGCATGCCTCTCTCCCGCAGTCGTTTCTTCACGGCCATGTATGTTTTCCGGGATGCTTGCACCTTGTCTGAAAAATCCAGGAAGAGTTTAATGATGTCTCCTTTGTACGTCAAGGTTCCTTTTTCCATAGCCTTGCAAAGAGCAAGAGCTCTATTCCGGTAGTTCAGCATTCGGTCTATGATCGGATGCGGAGGGGCCCCGGGTATCGGCTTCTTCCCGCTTGGTATCCGGTGCATCCTTTCCACTATGAATACTGCTGAAAATTCTTCAACTCCCAGTGCTTCCCTCAGCATCTCTTCAACTAAAGGTTCCATAAATCTCTGCTCCACTAGAGTGTTCCTCCTGGATCTAGATTCAAGATCCTCTTGTTTATCAGCCAGTTCCTTTAGAGCCTGCTTCACTTGTGTCATTTGATTCATCTTCGACCGTGTAGACTCGTCCCTCCACCTCATCCAATCTCTCCCCATGCTTATCAAGGCAGACATGCATGTGGTCCACTTTACATGTTAAGGTGTCCATCTTCCCATTAAGTGATTGTATGCTGTTCTGCAGCTGATTCATGTCTTTGATGTCTCGAAACGCCACAGTACTGTCTTGAGTCATGGATTGAGCGCTGACACCTGGCAAATCGTCCATGGTCATGTGGTTTTTGGCCTGGGAGGGAGTGTGAATTGTAGTTTGGATTGCTGTTTCCCCCCTTTGACCACCTTTGACATCTTGCCAGGCGTCTGTGAGAAGCCCGTTGTCACTGCAGAGGTTCCTCTGGTCCACTAACTGATCACCGTTTCCCATTGTTGTCTATGGTCATCTCACTTCGTGCCTCCTTTTGCAGGCTCGACTTCTTGGTGGCCTCCCTGCAAGCCCTCCAGTGCGGGGCCCCAGCCATTCAACCTGCTAGCCACCACTCAACAATGTCTAGGTGGTCACTGTGCATGTTGTTCCGGTGTTCTCCCATCCACCGCAAACTTTCAAGCTCTGTGGCGATTCACTTGCCCCCTTTTCTGTTGTAGCAGACTACAGTTCAGTGTTCAATACACTGTTTCATGAAGGGTTTAACATCCTTATTGCTAACTTATTACAGGTCCAAAGAGGGGAGGAGACAGTGTATGTAGACCAGCATGTCAGCCTTGGCTTCCTTTCTGTTAAAGGTAGGTCTCGCCCTCAGAGTCTCTGATGGACCTAAGGGGGTTAGCAGTCAGTGGATTACCACTATTTAACTCCCCCTGTGTGGTTCAGCAGCACTGCTCCTGTCAAGTGGCCTTCAGCAGCCAGTGCCCAGATTTAGAAGGGGAGAGGGGAGAAAGTTCAGAGGGCACTCCTCGGGGGTTAGCCAGTGTTCAGTGCAGCTGTGTCATTTATGGGGGCTCGACACGAACCTTTATTGAAATGCCCTGCATTCTCCCAGCGAGCTGTACCCAATGCGTCCCAACTCTCTGTGGTCTCCTTCCCTACTGAGTGTGGCTTGTCAGTTGGCTGTTGTGTTCAAGGAGGCCGTTGGCCTGTTCCTGGGTTTCGCTCCTCTGGTTCTTCTGGCAGGAGCAACCCAACTGACCAAGGCCAAGGCCCGCTCTAGTGCTCACCTCTACCCGGGGTCTGCAAACCTCTCGCAGCCTGCTCCCAACTTCCACTCTGATGCAGCAGCAGTCCCAGCAACATTCTGGGCGACAGTGCCCCAGGCTGCAGGGGCTCGGCACTCCTCACTCGTCTAGCTGAGCAGCTTTCTCGGGAGCTCCCACCAGTGCAGCGAGCCCCTCCGCTTTTGTTCCTCACATCTCAGCCATGCTCGCAACAGTGTGTAGACGGTGCACTCCCCTCAGGACGCATTCTTAATCCCCATGACAACCTATGTTACGGCCGTAGGCCCACACCAAGATGGCTTCCGCCCGGCCGCCCCAGTGCGCATGCACGGGGTTGCCAGGTCAACTTAGGACGCTACCCATAGCCGCGCTGCTTTCAGTCTAGCAGTCGGCGCGGGAGGAGAAACTCCACAACTCGGTGAATCCTTGTTCAGTCCCCTTTGGGAATCAAGACCGATGGGGCTGTGCACGCGCTTTCTCCATGTGCGCCGCCCTTATGACAGATATACGTTGCTTGTGAGGCTCTAGATTTCACGATTGAGCGTTCTATGGACTACTGTCCGCCGCCCGATTTTAAATGCATTAGATTGAATGGAGATTAATGTTTAATGTATTGTGATTCTTCATAAGGTTGCCTCATGTCCCTAAATATGAGCATCACGTATTTACTTTAGGGTTTCTGCCGTACTGTGCGTGGCCGCATCCCAGTCTCCAGTGATCTTCACCAGAAGACTGGGTGAGTGCAGGGATGTCACTTCCCATTATATTTTGCTACTTCTGAGTGAGTCGTTTTTTACATTACTTAAAACGCTTACCTTGGCTATTTTTTCCTCTCTTGTTCCATTGATAGGTCATTTTCTGGACCTTACCAGCCTGCTGGGATAGGTTAGTACCATTAGCCTCCCCTTACCCTACTTTTAGCCTCTCTCTATTTAAACACTTATTACAATGAATGTTCGTTTGAATTTCCCACAGGATCCGAATTAAGGAAATTGCTACCTTTCATAGCTCACCATGTATATGAACAGAGAAGCCCCTTCCCTGAAGATGGATCCTTGATCCAAAACGCGTTGGTTACTTGTTACAACCTTCAAGGGTTTCCCTGGAGGGAGTTATCCGCTCTAAGAGACAATTGTATTCTATGTTCACTTCTTGTTTGATGTTTTGATATTTTGTTACAAAAAGAAGAATCATGTTGATATCTGCTATCTGTTGTTTATTATATTAATTTTGTTTAAAATTAGAGAATTAAAGGGAAGAGATTCTCTAACATTTGTGTTGGGGACTGGTTCTATTGAATGAGATACACTGTTCAGTAAAGCTTATAAAATAACCTTTGATATTCAGCAAGAATTTGAATGAATGTACAAATACAAATGTAAGCCTTTATTCAAACATTCACAAATCAACATTGGGTCCTGTACCCAATCAGGAGTGCATTTGGGCCTACTGGGTAGTAATACACAGTTCTGTTTCTTGACAATTTTTCGTCCCAAGTGGCCTTGTGACTTCAGCCCGGCTGCACCTGAAACAACAATTAGAGATTCATTTAATTTCAAGAGACTGATATCTGGAAATGTGTTATATATTATATTTAAATTAATAACTGGCTGTGCACCCCTGCACCCCTATCTTAGTTTTGTACACTGTAGAGACAGCCTTAATAAAAACAAGCATTCCCAGAGCCAACATGCCTAGCTTTATCGATGTAGAGGGTATTTGTATTTTTGTAAAGCTTCCATTGGACAAATAAATATCACTGTCTCCATTTGCAAAGTAAGAACTTTTGGTTTTGCCATTGCTATTTATTTTTTTGATCAGTAAAACTAGGGCCACCAATATGGCTCGCAACGTTTTACAATTCCTAAATTAACCACTCAGCACTGGCATTGTTTATTCAGTCAAAGAAACAGTGCAGCGTGGTTCTAGCAGCATCTGCCTTTGTAACACAGGTCGCCTGCCTTTGATATAGAAAAACACCCTTCATCGAGATTCCAAGATGGCCACAAGATATTTTTGTTGTAATGCTTTTTGACATCGGGGGGGGGGGGGGCAGCAGGGCAATGGGGCACAGCGTCTTCTATTAGAAACTCTTCTGGGTGTCCCTGGGATCAAGCCAACAGCAAATTGTAGCTATACAGTAGAAACACAACTCATACTGGCTGTAGGTGGAATCAGCACGGGATTTGGATGGGGACGTTACCCCTGTTGAAATGGACCAATAGAAAGCGCCACAGAAAAGCAGATAGCCACCAGGACCCACCTAGATAATCCTCCAAGAGCTCTGGCAGAGTGCTGAAGCTCTCTAGCCAGACCTAAATGGAGAATCCACTATGCTTTGTTTGCCGGGCATAATATTGTGCCATCATGTTTGGCACGTTTGCCACCTTGCCAATAGTCTCAACATTACAATACATGCAAAACACACGGAGCAAAAAGATAATGGCGCCCCGGTGGTGGCACTCTCAGTCTAAAGTTGTACCCCTGCTCGTCCCTGTTTATTTTAAATCCTCCCTTCGCTTGTTTTTGAACCTTCATTTTGCTCCCCTTATTTCCAACAACTGGAGTAGGTAACGTCTTTTACACTACCCTTATGCTTGAAAATGAAGATTGCCACCCATTTTTCTTCCAGATTCCTTTTTCTTTGTAATATACAGAATGGTTTTAGGAACAGGCCCACAGGCTTCCTTTACTGTTTAATTAACATTCTCATTTTTTATTAGAGTGATGTAGGTATGTGGGTTTGCTCTTCTAGATGAGATCAGGATTGCCCAGGTTTTGGAGCCTTCGCTTTTGGCTGAACACATATAGCCACGTTTTTCCTCAGGATGTCTTTTTTATTGTATTGGTTTTGTCTCATTAAACATTGCGTTCACTTGGTGACTGGTAGAAAAATGAGAGGAAATTAAAGTTGGCTCGGTCGATGCCAGTGCTCTTTACTAGAAGAGATTCAATTATTTGCCCAGGATCACAGAGTTTGGTTAAACAGTGAAGCTGGAATTATTTGAAGCTGAAATTTTAACCCACTGTACAGTTTTGACACTTGAACACATACCGTTCATGCTGCACTTGGTATAAGTGTTTCAATGTGCTATTTCAAGGCCCACATTATAACTGCCAACAGAGCAGAGCTCTAACATTTCCCATGGTCCTATGCGAGAAACCCATCTAGTTTTGTTTTTGCCTGGACCTCTTGGGACTTGTAGTTTTACTAAATTCCAAGTGGTAAAAACTTCAAATCCCAGAATCCAAAGGTGAAAACACAGGACTGGATGGTCTTCTACCGCATGGCATGATATAACTTGGGCGCTCTGATAATTTTATTTGCAAAATACACACCTCTATTAACGCAACCTTGCAATATGTCAATTCTTCGAGAAACATGCTCAGCCAAAATATTTCTGGTTTAGCTTTATTTTTCACTTAATGAAAGGAAAACTAGAAGTCCCAGAATGCAAAATAATGCAGGCCTTAAATATATTTTCTTTTTACACTACTATATTTTATTCACTTTGTGAATTGCTAATAAAAGTGGTGTAGTAATGTAACTTGGCTAAATAATGGTTATCAAAAACGTCTCCAGCATGGGGTCTGGCATGGATTCACATGCTCATGAATATTCCCCGTCGTCAGGCTGGGAATCCTCGGTAAAGAAAAAATCAGTATCAGTTTCGGTTCTGATCTGTCTTTCTTAGTAGTAACCAATCACTGATCTCTGGGTCATACTGCCCCCAGCCAATGACTGCCCTCTCCCTAAGCCCCTCCCCTGGCAGCCATCCTCAGATTTTTACCGCACGTTCAAGTGTTCAGAGTCCTCGTGCTTTAGCTCTCGAGCTTTTACTGCGTTTTCACACTTTTTCAGGAGATTTTCTAATTTTTTCGGTTTAATCGAGCCTCAAGCTCCACCATTTCCACTTCCGATAACGGGGACCCGTTTCGGAATTCTTCCACGCCCCTCAAGGGTAAAGTTTTTGTCGAGTTACGCTTCTTGGAGGTTCCAGAAGATCTGAGGCCTACCTCAACGGACATGGCCCAGGACAAGGGAAGCTCGACTCCCGGATCCAAGCTGTTCAGGAGCTGCCCGGGATGCAGATTGCAAAATGTTTTCAAGGAGGACGAGCATTCGAGATGTCTCTACTGCCTTCATGAGGACAAGACGCACATGGAAAAGGACTGTGCGTTCTGCAAGAACCTGTCAGAATGGACCAAGCAAGATCGTCGTTCCCGCCTCGCCGCCTGGCTGGAGAAGGGCACAGCCGGTGAGAAGGCGAAGAAAAAGTCTCAGCGGTCTTCTAAGTCCTGTGAGGGTGCCCCGGCGACGGGGGCCCAACAGAAGGCCAAGCACAGCGAGTCCGCGGGCACCGGGAGCGCCGAAAGGTCAGGCTCTTTGGCTGCCAAGCAGGGCGCGACTTCCCCGGCACGATCAACGTGAGCCAGCGCTCTGGTTCGGGGAAGAGGAAGTTCGAGAACCCGGGTAAGCTTCTGGAGAGGCCCCGGTCGATCTCTAAGGGAGCCGAGGGGGAGCGAGGCGGTGACCCTCCCCCCAAAGCGAAGGCCCAGGACGCACCTAAGGTGGCGAGGGCCTTGATCCACCCGGCAAAGGCCTCTATCGAGGTTGTCGCAGTGGCCCTGGCGAAGCCGGCAGAGACTACGCCAGTGGAGGCGGCCTCGGGGCCCAGAGTTTCCCTGCCACCGCGGAGGGAATCCTCTTTCCAGCCCATCGCTAAAACCCCCATGAAGACCCCGGTGGAAAAAGAGGGGGGGGACCGGTGGCCATTACGGACTCGGATTCAGCCTCCGAGGAGGATCTGGTGGAAACCGTGAAAGGCCTCAACGAGAGGTTCGAAGGCCTCAATGAGAGGTTCGAGAAGGTTCGATCCCAGGGGAAGGATCCTGCTGAGGTGATCGAAGATAGCGACGATGGCGACGACGAGGGCCCAGTGGAGCAGCCATCCAGCCCGTCGCAGCCATTGCCCGAGCCCCAGGATAGCTCGGCGGCCATTTTGTTGGCGATCCAATCCTTATGTACTGAGATAAGGACGAGGTTACCACGGACCCCGACGGAGGATCCAGAACCTGGACCATCGGGAAGCCCTCCGAACAAGCGGAGGAGAGTCCACCCCGCACCGCCCTTCGTGCCCACAAGGCCTGTGGACCCCTCATCCCCCTCGCCGGACCCTCGGGATGATACGGCGACGGATACAGCGACGGGGACGGACGACGACGGTGGCGATGATACAACAGACATTCCTTCATCACCCCCCCACCCGGGCCTCTCCACCCGACGAAATTGGCTCTTTCCACGCCATGATAGCAGGGCATCCGAGCTCTTCCAGCACTGCCCTGAGGAACAGAAAAAGGAAGGCTTTCTTTACCAACGACGGGAGGCCAAGAGAAAGACGGTCCTCGCGGTACCCTTGCTCGACGACATCTGGGACGAAGGGCTGGCTATCCTGAAGAACCCTTACACGACAGCCGCAAAAAGGGACAGGTACGAGAAGAAGTACAGTGTCCCCGACGCCACCCCTTGTGCCTCAGGGCCCAGCCTACGTCAGATTTGGTCATCTCGGCAGCAGCCAAGAAGAAAGCGGCGGGTGCGGCGGCTTCAACTTCCACTTCCCCGCCAGACAGCGAGGGCAAGAAGTTGGACGTCATTGGTTGACGAGTCATTTCGTCGGCAGCGACGACTATTAAGGCGGCCAATGCCTTAGCGATTGTGTCCCGTTACGACAGAGAGCTCTGGTTCAAGATAGCTCCCCTGCTAGACTTCCTACCGGACGACAAGAGGGTGGAGGCCCTACAGATTCTGCAGGAAGGTAAGGTGGTGTCGGATCACACCATAACGGTGGCAACGGACATTGCCGATACTGGATTTCGCCAGCTGGGCAACAGGGTTTGCCTTCGACGACGAGGATGGCTCAGGGCTACAGACTTTCACCAGGACGTCCAGACCAGAGTGTTGGATATGCCGTTCGACGGCAACAACCTGTTTGGGAAGACGGTGAATGAGTCCCTCCAGGCCATCAAGACCAACACAGAGACAGCCTGAGCCCTAGGAGTCCTTCAGCAACGGCGGCCCATTTGGAGCTCCGGAGGCAGACAGGGAGCCTCCAAGGGATCCAGTGGTGGCTCTTTTACATACCGCCAGGCGGCCCGTTCCTCGTCCCAGGAGGCCTACTGAGGTCACAGCAAGCAAGGAGGTTCTCGCCGCTGTAGTCAAGGAGGCCAAGGCGGCAAGGCCTCTTTCAAGCAGGACTGAATAGGCCGTAGCGTCGGGCCCCCATCGAAGCACCCTGGTGGGAGGCCGGCTGACGAAGTTCATCAGCGTGTGGGAGTCCATCTCCATCGACCGTTGGGTGCTGGACACCCTGGCCTGCGGACACTCGCTAGAATTTCAAAAGACGTGTCCTCGCATTCCTCCTGTGGCCAGGAAGGAGAATCACGTCCCTCAACTGCTGTTGGAGGTAAGGGCGATGCTCTAGAAAGGTGCCATCAAGCTCGTCCCCAAGAGGCTCCGGGGCTCCGGAGTATACTCAAGGTACTTCCTCGTCAGAAAGAAGACAGGCGGTTGACGCCCCATCTTGGACCTGCGTCGGTTAAACAAGTACATCAAGGCACAGAAATTCAGGATGGTCACCCTCCAGCATGTGCTGGGACAGCTGGAGGAGGGCAACTTCCTATCGTCGTTGCACCTGGAGAATGCTTACTTTCACATCCCCATTCTAAAAAGACACAGAAAGTTCCTCAGATTCGTAGTCCAGGGGCGTCACTACCAATTCAGAGCTCTGCCGTTCGGATTAAAGTCGGCACCCAGGGTGTTCACCAAGTGCCTCGCTCCAGTGGCAGCGCGTCTGCGCCTGCAGGGGATCCACGTCTATCCCTACCTGGACGACTGGCTAATCCGTGCAAGGTCAAGAGAACTCGCCATCGAACACACAGCGAGGACCGTCCGCCTGCTCACGGAACTGGGATTCGCCATCAACTACCCCAAATCCCACCTGGTTCCATCGCAGGTAGCACTGTTTCTGGGAGCAAAGCTCGATACAGTGAAGCGATTGGCATCTCCGTCGGAAGAAAGGACGAAGGCCATTTTGGGCAAGGTGCAGCGCCTGTTAGCCACGGATGTGGCCAGGGTGAGGTCCATCAAGTCCCTCCTCAGGATGATGTCCTCATGCATATACCTTCTGCCCCTTTGCAGACTTCGGATGCGTCCGCTACAAGAGTTCCTCGACACCCGCTGGATTCAAGCGGCGGGCAGCTTCGAAGACAGGATCCCGCTCGATGAGAAGTTCCGTCGGGCGATTCTATGGTGGGGTACCCGTGCGCACCTCACGGGAGGCACAGACTTTCAGACCCCGGCGCATCAGGAGACGGTGACGACGGACGCTTCCCTGGATGGATGGGGGGCCCACACCAGAGATCTCCACGCAAGAGGCCTCTGGCTCCCGGAGGAGAGGTCTCTCCACATCAACATCCTGGAACTACGAGCCGTGTTCTGGGTGCTCAAATCGTTCATTCCGTCCCTCAAGGACAAAGTGGTAAGGATCTTCACCGACAACACCACCATGATGTTCTACATCCGGAAGCAGGGAGGCACCAGATCCCCAGCCCGATCCAAGGAGGCCCAGGATCTGTGGCACTGGGCCGTCGCCCAGGGGATGTTTCTTGTTCCCTTCCACTTGGCAGGAATAAAAAACACCATCGCCGACTCACTCAGCAGGGAGCTGCGCTCATGCCACGAGTGGGAACTACGCCAGGACCAGGTGGATCGGCTCTTTCAACGATGGGGCAAACCCCATATCGACCTGTTTGTGACGGCGACGAACTCCAAGTGCCAGAGATTAGCCAGCAGGTTCACACAGCCGAGGAGCATGAGCGATGCTTTCTCGTTCCCTTGGGACGGCCTGTTCCTGTACGCGTTCCCTCCATTGCTGCTCCATCTCATCAACCAGCTCAAGAGGTCCAGGTGCAGGATGATCCTCGTTGCAACGGCGTGGCCGAGATAGATCTGGTTCCCGGACCTTCTGGACTTGTCAACGTCCCCACCTATCAAGCTGGCGACGGACACGGATCTTCTCTTCAGAGAAGGAGGCGCCATTCTTCATCACGACCCGGAGTCGCTGAACTTGCAGGCTTGGCTCCTGCAGCACTAGAGTTTGGAGGATACGATTTCCCGGCTGACTGCCGAGAGGTTCTTGCAAAAGCCAGGGCGTCCTCGACTCTCAAGTGTATGGACATAAGTCAAAGAGGTTCTCTGTCTGGTGCCGTGCACAGAAGATTAACCCTCTGCGGATTACAGCCCCTCAAGTATTGCCGTACCTACTGTCGCTGGCCAAAGCTGGACTGGCTCATGCCTCCATCAAGATACATGTAGCTGCCATCTCCCGATACACCAGAACTACAGGACGGGCGTCCTTGTGGTCTCATCGTCTGGTGAAGGAATTTATGAAGGGACTATTCCGATCGTTCCCGCCGGTGAAGGCCCCTGCCCCGGCGTGGGAGCTCAACATGGTGCTGACCAGGCTCATGGGGGCCCCATTCGAGCCTATTCATTCGGCGCCGTTGAAGTTCCTGTCGTGGAAGACAGCATTTCTCGTGGCCATCACCTCCGCACGACGAGTGGGAGAGATCCAGGCCCTATCTTGCAAGCCTCCATACTTGACTTTTCACGACATGAGGGTGGTTCTGAGGACTCACCCCTCCTTTATGCCCAAGGTGCCGTCGGACTTCCACCTCAACGAGCCCTTGGTGTTGCCAGTTTTCTTCCCGTCGCCTTCGTCGCAGGCCGAGAGGACTCTGCACTTGCTGGACGTAGCTAGATCGCTGAAGTTCTACGTGGACCGCACGAAGAGTTTTCGGAAGACATCACAGCTGTTTGTGAACTTTGGACCTGTGAATCAAGGGAAGGCCCTCTCGAAGGCTTCCATTTCCAGATGGCTCACCGGCTGCATCATGCACTGTCACCGGTTGGCAAACCAACCGCTGCCCGGCCGTCCGAGAGCCCATTCGACCAGAGCGATCGCTGCTACCATGGCGTTCCTGTCTGGTTTGCCCCTGCTGGACATCTGCAGGGCTGCCACGTGGAGGTCGACGCACACCTTCACAAGATTCTACTTCGTCCATCGGGACTCCAGGGAGGAGTCCAGGATCGGCCAAGCAGTGCTGCGCAACCTGTTCGCTTAAGGCAAGGGTGCACAACATACGGCCCGCGGGCCAGTTGCGGCCCGCCATGCCCTTTTGACCGGCCCGCGAGGCACAAAGACTTTCCTAATGGAGGGCGGCCCGCGGGCGCCCTCCATTAGGAAAGTCTTTGTTGTCTTCCGGGCCGGTGAAAACACTGGCCCTCATTGGCTCAGCACACACACGCATCACGTCGCTCCTACGAGCCACGTAATGCGTGTGTGCTGCACCAATGGAGGGCCAGCACTATGGCTGGCATGGTCCATAAGGCTTGATGCCGGAAGGCATTTCAGCCTTGGACCACGCCAGTCGTAGTGCGATTCCAGCGTTCCAGCTTACCTGCCGCTTACCTGCCTGCCTTCCAGCACATCTCCGGTAAGTGGTCTGTTTGTGTTTGTGTGTCGGGTTTGTTTTGCTTTATGTTTGTGTGTGTATGTTGTGGGGGGGGGGTGTCGGATGTGTATGAATATTTGTATTTGAATGTATTTTGTGTGTATGTTGAGATGCGGGGGTGGGGGGGTGTGTCGGATGTGTATGAATGTTTGTATTTGAATGTATTTTGTGTGTATGTTGAGATGCGGGGTGGGGGGTGTGTCGGATGTGTATGAATGTTTGTGTTTGAATGTATTTTGTGTGTATGTTGAGATGCGGGGGTGGGGGGGTGTGTCGGATGTGTATGAATGTTTGTGTTTGAATGTATTTTGTGTGTATGTTGAGATGCGGGGGTGGGGGGGTGTGTCGGATGTGTATGAATGTTTGTATTTGAATGTATTTTGTGTGTAAATTGAGATGCGGGGTGGGGGGGTGTGTCGGATGTGTATGAATGTTTGTGTTTGAATGTATTTTGTGTGTATGTTGAGATGCGGGGGTGGAGGGGGTGTCGGATGTGTATGAATGTTTGTGTTTGAATGTATTTTGTGTGTATGTTGAGATGCGGGGGTGGGGGGGTGTGTCGGATGTGTATGAATGTTTGTATTTGAATGTATTTTGTGTGTATGTTGAGATGCGGGGGTGGGGGGGTTGTCGGATGTGTATGAATGTTTCTGTTTGAATGTATTTTGTGTGTATGTTGAGATGCGGGGGTGGGGGGGTGTGTCGGATGTGTATGAATGTATTTGAATGTATTTTGTGTGTATGTTGAGATGTGGGGGGGTGTGTGAATGTTTGTATTTGAATGTATTTTGTGTGTATGTTGAGATGTTGGGGGTGTGTGAATGTTTGTATTTGAATGTATTTTGTGTGTATGTTGAGATGCGGGGGTTAGGGGGTGTCGGATGTGTGTCGGATGTGTATGAATGTTTTGATTTGAATGTTTTTTGTGTGCTGAGTTGGGGGGTGGGGGTTTGGGTCTGTATGGGTGCATGTTTGTGTGTGTGCTGAGTTGGGGGGTGGGGGGTTCGGGTCTGTATGGGTGCATGTTTGTGTGTGTGCTGATTTGGGGGGTGGGGGGTTTGGGTCTGTATGGGTGCATGTTTGTGTGTGTGCTGAGTTGGGGGGTGGGGGTTTGGGTCTGTATGGGTGCATGTGTGTGTGTGTGCTGAGTTGGGGGGTGGGGTGTTCGGGTCTGTATGGGTGCATGTTTGTGTGCTGGGGTGGGGGGTTCGGGTCTGTATGGGTGCATGTTTGTGTGTGTTGGGGGGTTTGGTTGGGGGTGAGGGGGCCATGGGGCATAGTGTTTGGTTGGGGGTAAGGGGGCCATGGGGCATAGTGTTTGGTTGGGGGTGAGGGACATGGGGCATAGTGTTTGGTTGGGGGTGAGGGACATGGGGCATAGTGTTTGGTTGGGGGTGAGGGGGCCATGGGGCATAGTGTTTGGTTGGGGGTGAGGGGGCCATGGGGCATAGTGTTTGGTTGGGGGTGAGGGATCATGGGGCATAGTGTTTGGTTGGGGGTGAGGGACATGGGGAATAGTGTTTGGTTGGGGGTGAGGGGGACATGGGGCATAGTGTTTGGTTGGGGTGAGGGGGCCATGGGGCATAATGTTTGGTTGGGGGTGAGAGGGGCATAGTGTTTGGTTGGGGGCGAGGGGGCCATGGGGCATAGTGTTTGGTTGGGGATGAGGGGGCCATTGGGCATAATGTTTGGTTGGGGGTGAGGGACATGGGGCATAGTGTTTGGTTGGGGTGAGGGGGCCATGGGGCATAGTGTATCTAGGGTCAATAAAATATATATGAGTTAATTAAACAGGCGAGATACAATAACTAAATAGAAATAAATTATAACAATGGAAAATGTGTAGTACAAAATGTAAGTTTGAAATGCAAATAAAAATCGTTACCCCTCAAAAACATTCTTTTTCCATGTGTTTAGTACAAATTGGGGGTTTAAAAAGCCTCCTGCCACGCCCCGCTTACCGCCCCGCCCACATTTACTTTTCGGCCCACTATAGCCCTCATGTAAGGTACTTTCGGCCCTCTGTCAAAATCAGTTGTGCACCCCTGGCTTAAGGTGAGCCTGGTGAGGAGGTAAGAGATGCTTAATGTTGAGTTGTTGTATTGCTTAATGTTGAGCCTGTTGCCACCTCCCGTGGTTGTGCATGTTTATACTGCTATGTATTCTTATATTCATGAGCATGTGAATCCATGCCAGATGCCATGCTGGAGAAGGAACAAGTTACTTATCTGTAACTGTTGTTCTCCAGCATGGGTCTGGCATGGATTCACATGCGAACCCTCCCTTCTTCCCCTCTGAGGCTCCTCACTTGGTCATACTGCCACTTTACGTGCTACCAAATCTGAGGTTGCCTGCCAGGGGAGGGGCTTAGGGAGAGGGCAGTTATTGGGTGGGGGCAGTATGACCCAGAGATCAGTGATTGGTTACTACTAAGAAAGACAGATCAGAAACGAAACTGATACTGATTTTTTCTTTACCGAGGATTCCCAGCCTGACGACGGGGAATATTCATGAGCATGTGAATCCATGCCAGACCCATGCTGGAGAACAACAGTTACAGGTAAGTAACTTGTTCCTTCTGGCTTGCTATTGTGAAATAAAAACAATCCCTTTTTTGCATGTGAGTGTAGCTGGCATCATGGCTAACCTTTCAAACTGAGCCTTCTCTTCTGCATGTGTTTGGGCATTTGGCATTGCTGGGGCACCTATTGACAAGGCAACGATCCGTGAGGGGTCTTTCAGATGGGACTGTCCTATCAGTGCCAAATGCCCAAGCATAGGCAAAAGGAGGGAGCACCCGGGAGCAAAACAAAGGAGTAATTGCAGGTCATAAAGGGCTGCCAGCAGCCCATTGCAGGATGCAGCATGCTGCCGCAATGTGTAATGAGCGTAGCCCCAATGTAAACAAGCCACATTAAATGCTTACATATGCCTAAACAAAGGGGACCAAAACCGTGACAAGTGACCTCCAAATATTATAAGCAACTGTGGGCAAAAACAAGCCCAAAGTCGATTATAATAAGAAGACGTGCCAACACTGCTTGCCCTCACCAGCCTTTTCAGCATAGACCCCGTAGAGATGCTAATTCACCTGCCCAATTACAGGTGGAGAGGAGAAGGCAGCAAAGAATCCAGGAAGAAATGTCCACCCTCCAGGTCTGCCCACCCCCCCCACCCCAAAACACAGGGAAGTTGACAAAAAGCAGCACCCTTTTTGTTGCATATCAAGGAAATACATCTCCTCGATTGCAAGTAAAAAAAAGAATCCTTTTTCTGTGTTTTTGGGTACAAGGATGCGTACCATAAAAATGTGTGAGTGCCACCACCTGGAATGGCGGTAATGGCCATGCGCAGTGGAAGCAGAACTTAAAAACAATGCGATAATCAGGCAAGTAATGACTACCAAGCCCGCCTGTCCAGTTTGCATGTTTTTTTCCCTGCTCTTGGCTCACAGCCCCTCTGTACAGTCTCGGGAGGATAGCCCAAGGGCAACGTGCTCGCCTTGGAAGCAATACACAGAGCACCACAGGTTCGATCCCTGGTCCGTGCTTAGAAACCTATGGGTATTAAGCGCATTATAAATAACATATATCATATCATATACACCAGTACTAGCCCTAGTGTAGAGGAGGTGACAAGCTCGATTCACACTCCAACTGCCCATTTTGAAGTACCAGGAACGTTCATGCTGAAATATGTGATGTATGATGAGCAAATAAACCAGCAGAGAGCCGCAGTTGGGCTCTGTCCAGTACCTATCAGAAGAACAGCACCTGTTGAAGTACCGACATCTAAGAAAAACTGGACAGTAAGGTACCTATTGAGGAAACCATATCGACACATGAAACAGAATGACGATTGTCAGAATGCAGTTCCTGAAGAAGCTAAAAAGATACAAAGACAACAACGGCGCCGGTAGTGCTACCGGCGCCGTTGTCACCTCATCGCAACATTCTGAGTTTGCTCGTGGGTGCCGCTCTGGACACCTGGTAAGACCAGGCCTGCAGAGCGGCACCAGCGAGCAGGTTAGGATGGTAGCAGCGGTACCGTTATGAACGTTACCGCTGCTACCATCCTCCCCATTCCCATTGAGCCCTATAGGGGCTCAAATGGGAATGGGGACATACCGGGTCTGGGTCCCGCGTATGGGAATTACCGGGCCCTCCAAGGTCGGAATGGCCTGGTAGGTCCCCTTTTGTGGGACCCGGACCCAAACTTGTATTGAGGCCCACTGAAGGAAGACAAATGGTGACGTCATGAGAACCCGGACTGACTCACATATAGAAGATATAACGACCTCAGAATGATGAAAAGAGACGAAACACTATGAATAAGTGACATCATGAGCCTGAAGTGAAATAATCGATGTCAAAGATATCAGAAATGTTTCCACATGCGCGATGAAGATATTCAGTTAGTTTTAAACGTGTACATATGCAAGGAACCGCAAGAAGCAAGAACTTGTGAGGCTTGCTTATGCTTAGTAGTAAGATAAATTGCGGCAAGTGCCACCTATACATATCTACCTCAAAAGGAGCACTTTATATAGGTATACTTCCACTATGCAAAAGAGCAGAATCAACCAGAGGTTACTAAAGGTCTAAAGAGGAGAGCTTCGCAGCAAACAAATTGAGAATTAAAGACGGAGAGAAGCTCAGACGAAGGCAAATCGTGCCAAGAAGCCAAGGTCGTATAGGCTGAAATAGACCCACAGTGGATACAACTAATGAAAAGAAGAACAGAGTATCCTGTTTTGAAAGGTCAAGATAAGCAGCTGTATGGGAGCGAGGGGTCCTCAGGCCCCCTCGCATCGTACGCTCCTCAGTACAAGGCTTGGACCGCGTGCCTCTGGTAGTGGTATTGACCCTTGCCCTTATGTAAAGTTAACCCCGGTTGACTGCTGCATAGATGGGACTACTGAGCAGGACACGGGGCATCCATCTTTTGTGCCCCTTTTTGACTCCATCTTGGGTAAACAGGCCTCACTGCGATAGTACAGCAATGCTCAGTTCCCCTTTCCACCGCAGCAGCCAAGGACAAAGACACACACACACAAGGCGCGCAGGCAGCTGGCTGGCCCCCACCCTTGCACTCCCCCTGCGAAGGAAAGCTCTGCGCTTCCATTCTCACGCTGAAGCTGGAGAAAGTTGCAACAATCAATATGCTATAGTTTTCTTCCTCTGAGATCACTGTTTACCTGAAAACCGACATGTGAACCAGGATGAGCTAAGCACTTTCTGCTCGATTCGTCCTCATAAACGTGCAAGCCACCCACCCCCATTAGAACAATTTATTGCCATCCTGACCCTGCACCCCCTGTAAGGTATTTCTTTCAAGTGCCAGACCCTCGCCTGTGCTGTGAAAACCCACCCAACACACCCACTACTAACCTTGAGCATTTTTATTATTATATATGCTTTTACTTGCACTAATGAATTTGAAACCTAGAAAGAGATGCGAAACATAGCCTGATTCTTTTACATGCACAATAAAGGTCAAGGCCTTCAATTAAAGCCACGAATGACCCTATTGTACTGACAATAATCATTGTGTGTAACTTATGTAGAAATGTGACAAGTAGCATAAAATGTTTTAAATAATTTGTCATTTAGTATGTAACAATACTAGCTTAGGTAGTGACCACAGTGACCGGACCCTGACCTGCATGGAGCGCAAGATGTTTGACGTCCGTCAGCTACTCAGCCAACCAGGAGGAAGAGATGCTACCCACACCTACAGCACCACACCGTCTGGCCAATCGATTCCATTTAATATTTTTTGTTAGAGTTACTTTAACTAATATAAATGTCGGCACTGATGTAATGAGGTAGAGTTTTTTTTTTTGTTGGGTTATTTCCTAATTGGAGAAATAAACCAGCCTTTGAACTCTTGCAGCCGGGTCTCAGTGCCCATTCCCCGACAAGGGGTTTTGCCTGTTATCTTATTTTTTCTCTCACACGTAGTAAGACGGGGAAAGGCACCTACTCAGCCGATGGCAGATGGCTGGCAGAAGTAAATAAAATACACAAATTGCTTAAAGAATAAGACCATTTCACGGTGTCGAAATCACGTGACCAGACGTGCAAGAAGGGATGAAATTTTCACACCTACGCATGGACCTGTGCCTTAACCTATCCAGGCCAAGAAGCAGTCTCGAGGCCAACCACAAGAAATAATTGACACATGACTACTAAGGTGATAATTGATTGTAGCAATAATTGGAGGAAAGCTGGGGGTGCAGACGAACTCCCTGCACCTGACCGGCTATTCTGCACGCTGCTAAGCGAGTGACAAAGTATGAGTGGGGTCGATGCCAACCCAATCATAGTGGACCAAGTAATCTAGGGTTCTATAGTTAGAACCAATGAGACATTGTACTTTTAGTGACGCTTACAGTAGCCATTTTCAGGGTAGGGCTTAGATGCCCCTCCTGACAGTGTTTATCCAATCCCCATTCCCTGTTACCATATACAGAAGTAGCACCTATATTAAAGTTACCTTCCTAGAACCAAGAGTTGCATGCTCAGTTTTAAGCGTTACACGTCAGTGATGACGAGTTTTTAGTATAAATGATGTGTTTTTTCTGAAATTAATTGGAGTTGAAGCGAGAAGGTAGATCGGGCGATTGCTGATATTCATGAACTCCCTGTTTTTTGTACTTGTCATTAAACTGACTCCCTTTGCCAAACTATCAAGTTGTCCTTATTGATTTGATGTAAGAGTATTAATCTGCATCCCCATCCATCTCAAGGGTGCTGCTGCTCATCTTAAAGTGCTGTTGGGAAACCCCTAGCTCTATAGGCCGCCTGGGGTCCTACTGCACACTACACTTTTTTTCTGGGTGCTTTTGAATGAATTTACTTTTTTTTCGTTCAACCGTTTCTGCTTGGGGTTTGTACGGGGGTTTGTTTCATGCATTCTCCAAGTGGTGAATAAACGCTGCACACTCTTGGCATGTGTTATACATTCAGAATCACAAAATGAGAGACGAAAATGCTGTGGTAGAAAAAACATCAGTCTGCTGCACTCTTCACTTTTTTACACTGAATATGAGGGGCTGCTCTCCACATGCTGGTAACGAAATTGCACCAGAAAACAGGAAGCTAGCGATGTCCCCACCGTCCTTCCCCCCATCCTCCGGGAGTCTGCCATGGCCCACCAGGACCTCAGACCTCACACTAACTCTCCAAGAAGGTTGGAGAAAGAATGTTTGCCCTGTGCCTCCAGACCCTCAAAATTGAGCTATATTTAACGCAATTGGTGCCAACATTACATTACAGCCTCTGATGTTGCCTGTGGCCGCCACTTAGCATTGCCTTGCAGCAGGAGGCCCCTCTGGCTCCAAGGAGCATGCTTAGAGAGAACAGGGGCTGTGGCTCTGGGTGTTGGATCCTACTCAACATAGCACGTGTCCACTCATGCCTGCCAGGCTCCCACCACAGCCTGCCAGAACGTGTCTAGCAGGCTTTTCCTGGTCTAGCCAGTCATGTGCTCATCCTACCCACTAGGACCCCTCTTCATCAAATCATCAATCCACTGCAATCCCAGCCGAGCCCAATGAAGCTTGTCCCTGGTCCTTGCAAGCCGCCAAATCCCCCACATCCCTCTTCTTCAACACAGTACTTACCCTTGAGATGGCCCAGCTATCAGATAGGAGCTTTTATCCAAGTATTTCCATTTCTACAGTCTCCTCTCCCTTGTGACATGAAGGCATACAACCCTTGCTCGACTCTCCCTCCGGCTCGTCGTCTTGCCCATGAACAGGAGCTCGGAGGCCTACCCAGCAAGCCTTCTGTATTCCATAACTTTGAGGCGAGCCCTAAACCAAGGCCTGATTGCTGAAGCCAAGCCTCTGGTGAGGGAACCCTGTCTCATTATGCAGATCTGTTCTAGAAATATGAGGGTTTGAGCTCCTCCTGCTAGACTTGTGGAGCAGAAATTTCTGAGGTACTGAGGGTCTCCTTTATTGGCTCTGAGGAGCCATTTGGCATGTTGTTATTGGTTGCTCCTCCGCTCCTGCTACACCAGGCTTCGGCGATGGGCCTGAAGAGTGCAGTGAAGAATCAGATTGTTCTATTGATGAATAAGGCCTAGATTGCACACCTTCTGGGCTTGGGTGTCTGGGCCCTTCTGGTACTAAAAGATAACGCTGCAACGTGCACCCGCCTGCTGTGTTAGTTGGCCCTCGTGCCGCTACTGCTGAGGTGACAGTGGAGGCTGCGGACATTAAAGGCTGTGCCAAATGCCCAAGAGCCAAATAGAGCCTGAGATGTTAGAATGCGGAAGGGTGGGTTACCCCTGTTGTGCTTGGGTGTCTGGGTCCTTCTGGGAACTTAGAGAGTGGGGGTGCAGAAAGAGACCACCATGGTCCCCCACGCTCCATGTTCTTTGGGCCCAATTCCACTCTTGCTCTATAATAAAGGGAAATTCTTGGATGAGGCCCCTGTCTGGTGGTCAATCCTACTCCTGGGTAATTACTGTGATGGGGAAGGGTTGGACTAGGCCTAATGAAGATTACCTGTAAGCCATTTAGGCAATAACCTCTCGTCGCTTCCCGGAGCTCACCACCATGGTCAGTAGGTCTAACCTCATAAATGGGCATATTTGGAGCAAATGGGCAGGTGGTTTGTATTTCGTCTATGTGTGTGGAGTCCGGTGAAAGGGGGGGGCTAACGGAGCAGTGTGGTTCTTGTGTTCATGCACTCGTAATGGGGAAAGGAAAAATACACTTGCAAAAAAGCAAAGAACTAATGGGATTGCTTGAGATCTCTGACCTAAACAACGGTGAAGGCAAAAAGACATAATGGGAATGGAAGGTGAGTGTAGGCCCACTTACAACCTCTTTTACATAATACGTGCTTCCCAGCATGCACTTCTGCCAATCTATTTTCCACACTTTCTCGCCCATGGTTCCTCTAATGATTGCAGTAGAGCACACGCCCGTGCTTGTTCCCTATGACGAGCAAGCAAAACGGCCCCAAGCTGTTGGATTTGGAGAACAGCTGCGGCAGGGCGCGCCAGATCTCACCGAAGGCCGGTCTGATCATGGCAAATGAAAGTAGCAACTGTGTTTTTGTTTTGCCCAGTTCATTATGAGCTCATATAAGAGTTTGGGAGAGTTCTATGTGATCTGAAGACGGGTAGATTGGCCTGTAGGCAAATAGGGTGATTAACTGGCAGGCTGTTGACTCAGTGTCTAGTCTTGGGAGTGGCCCGGTGCCCCGGTGATGACACTGAGTCAACAGAGTCTAATACTAGTGCCTTCCCTTTTTGTTTTGTTTTTTACAAGTGAGGCCCTGGCAGCCACTAATTAATATCTGATTCAGGCACAAAATGGCACCTGTGTATAAGCTCCTCCCCTTCCTCCTAGGAGACGACAGCACGTCCCTTCTAAATATGATCTGATAGAAACAATAGTGACTGGCTGCTTGGATCCCACACTCTGAAGGGCATGTAGACGGGGAGGGCTTACAGCCACATGCCAGTGAGGTGGACCCGCATGTGGTATGATCAGTTAATTAGCTGTCGGGACCCTCCCTCAAGCACAGTGCTGTATCAATCAGTCACATGACGAGACTATAGGAAAGTCAGGAAGTTACCCAGTAACAATGGGGACTTTTCTAAAATGGCTCAGGCACACAACAGAGAAGCAATAGTTTTAAATTGTCTGAAATTAGAGATTCCGGGTTTTCTTTTAACCTGTAATCTAGTACTTTAGTCTAATTGATTCCATTTATTTTCTAGGGAAAGAAAACGATTACACCCAAGATTAGTGGGGTTGTTCAATGCAAGGTTTTGACTGAATCATGGTTTCTATGGTGACCTGAGCTAAACAAGGAAGTGCTGCGAGAGGGTTAAAATCATCCTTTTTCTGGGCACAGCGGCTCCCTAAGGCTAGGATGTGTCATCCTACAGCTCCACACGCCCCTTAAAGGTGGCGTAGCTTCTATCCCAGCTGAAGCTCTCATCATCAACCTTCTCTTCCCACATCCTAAATGCTGATCCACCGGGATCCAGTAGCTCCCATGAGTCTGATTTTAAGGTGTTCCGGATTCCCCAGTGGGTGAGCAATGCATAGTGCGGCCGGTGTTTTCTGAGCACGCCGCTAGGGCAGTGGTAGAAGACGCCAATCACACCATTCGGTGTCAAATCTGAAAGCCCTATCCCACAGCGTATCTAGGCACTCCCCTCTCAGCGCAAAGAACCCATGGTAAATAATAATATCACGTTCATAGTGCGTCAGGCCTGCGCCCACATTCGTAAAGCGCTAAATTAACAGGAATTGGTGTTATCCAATTTAGTGGTAGTCAATTTATTGACCACAGAAGCAGGCCCTGAGAGAGTTCAAATCTGTGCCTATGTATTTTGTACTGATGTCACAGCTGAGCTGCCTCAAAGCTGAACTTTAGAAATACAATTTAACATAACCACCTATCATAGCATGACCACCTGCCATAGCATAACCACAGCTACAACTGGTACTGCATACAGGGTTAACAGACCAGTGCCTACATTTCCATTCCTGGGTTTTCATGTAACACCCTGATATACACAGAATCCTCTGGTATTGGTTCACCCAAATTGAAAACTAAATTACGGTACCAGATGACACTGGGCTGCGACGAATCCCGCAGCTCATCACCAAATAATCCAAAAATGAAACCAGGCAACAAAGTAGAGCCAATGTGTATTTCCATACAGCTGTGCCGAAGTGGGCAAAGAAACTGACAGAATACCCCAGGCCTAAAATTGTTGCGCCTGGGCACAGAAACCTCAGGGTTTTTATAGGTTTTTGCGCAACAGCCCTAATACAGAAAGGTCAGGATGATACATTTAGTTGGCTACATTTATAATGGACTTCCTTGCAGAAATTCCTCTGACCGTAGCAGGCCTGGCTTTCCAGCACCATTTGAGCCCTGTACAATTCCGCTCAGTCTACTCACGTGGTGCGGACCGCCACCATTAGCAGTTCTCTCTAACCTGTTGTGGGGAAAGAGCTGGGTGGTGAAACTTTTTATGAGCTCCTTGATTTCTTTGCCACTTTTTAATAAGGCTAACTGCCATGTCCAACAAGTGCCTAATCCCCAATGCTGTGTGAGACCTGTGTTCTAATGTGTGTGTCCTCACTTTAACGGCTTCACCGCTTAGTACCTAGGGGTCCTTGCTTCCACAGTTCTTGTCTCTGAGCTGTTTCCCTTTTGGCATAAAGAAGCGCGTTGAGACTGCAGCTTTCCTAGGCAAGGCAGCTTTAGCAGACGGAAGTTGTCATATAGTAAGCGGGCTCACCAATCCTGAGCGTGTGTGAATTGTAGAAGTAGCTTGCACGGCAGACTCTAATCTATAACTGTTCGCCTTCCATTCTGATTATGCCTTCCTGAGCGTGAGAACACAGCCTCTGCCTAAAACTTATATGCTGGGACACTGTTCATTCACCTGAAACATTGTTTCTTTGCGATACCATGCTATGTCTGATGAGATGTGATAAGTCATTTATAACGCACCTGTACACAAGTGTTTCTGGAACCTCCCTCTCCATTGAAATGCATGTGTGCTCTCTTGTGTAATGCAGAAATAAAAGGCTGTCAGATTCAACAGTTGTATACAGAAAACTCAATGCTGCGGCCTTGAGCCCACGTGACACTAACTTATCTGGGAGCCCTAGAAAGAAGCAACTCGCCTCCATCGCCTTCTGCCCTTCACCAAAGGACTGTACTTTGGGGCAAAGAAGTGTCTCGCTTTTCTAAATACAGGCCCCTAGCCATGAACGCCTCCTAGAATTTGGAGAAGCAGCAACTTCTTTGTTTCACCCTCGGCCCGCCTCACCCTCCCTACTGGGCCACCAAGTTCCCCTCAGTTCGGTCTGCCTTTTAATATTATCCTTAAATGACTCCCCTAACTGCGTAGGAAAACTTAATTCTTTTCCTCCCAAATATTCTGGGCCTGCTGCTAGAATATTTGGCGTAACAAAGCCATTACTCATGTTGCTGCTGGACTGATATCTTGAGTGGTGGGAGCAGATGTTATGTGGGGTGGGGGAGAGGTTTGCTATGTAGCAAACCTCATTTGCTTCATGTAGAAGATTGAAAAAAACAAATTAAAAACATGAAAACATTGTGGTGCAGTACTTGGTCTTTTTCTGGGTGGGGAAGTGATGTCACTATTTGTTATCATTCCCAAACTGATCTTAGAATCTCTACTGACCACCTCCTCTCTTTCTTCCACAGGTCCTGGGGGGGCTACTGCTCAGCTTCGGCCTCTGGATCCTCTTCGACAAAAGCAGTTTCTCAGCAGTCATTGGTGAGTTACTGAAGGAGGGAATGGGTGGTTTCGGGCAGCGGGCGGGGGATTACATCAAACAAATAAACTAGCAAAGTAAAGACTGTGGTTTCGTTTAATTGATGAAATACATGGAGAAGCAGCAATGTCAATAATATATGACCACATGTTTGGACATTATAAAAAACAGATACAGCGAGGTTGCAGAATTCTCTGTTTTTTAGTAGGCCAATGTGGCCTAATAAGGGGTTGCCACTAGCCAAAGAACAAGTCATCAGTCTTCGAAATTGATTGTTTTTTTTTTGCAGTAGCTTTTAACTGTGCATGAGTAGCCCTGTGTGAACTGAGTGGTATTCCCCATCATCCTCAACACGTGTTTCACTACATACCACACCTTCTTCAGGAGAAAATGGGCTACTACATTTCTTGGTTCTATATCATGCACAACACATGTGTTTCGAACCGAAATCTTTCGGAGCTCGGGATCATGGACTCCATTTGAAAGGTTCTTGTGGTCACAAGATACCCGGGTAGCGTGGAGTGCACTTGGATGAGATCTAACTGTACTTCCGTTGCTTGTTCAATAGGCTCAGCAGAAACGCGTTTGTATTCTCTGCTTTCCTGAACCTCTTGCAGTCCGAGTGAGGAGTTTTTTAAAATGCAGGGATCATCCAACAAAGCTCTTTTATCGGCGTTGACAGATGCCAATCAGATTCTGGCGCTGACTGTAGTTGTCTGGTTGCCTGATATCGAGGGAGCAGTCTGGCAGGGGTGACTTGGAGTGATACCATGCAAGATTTTGTGTGCCTGGCGACGATTCTTGAAATCAACAAACTATTTACCTCATAGCCTGTGGTGTGATTTTCTCATTGGAGAGGTGTGGTCCAATTGCTTAAGGTCAAAAAATGAAATTAATGCCGCTATACTGGCCTCTCTGCAACAGGTTCATGGATTCCGCCCACAGTCACGCATAGATGCCATTTCAGTAGTCAAGTTTAGAAATGACTATGCTCATCGGTATTTTGATGGTAGTGATGGTAGTGATAGGAGTAAAACGATTAACCCCATTAGACACAAGCAGTAAACATCAGATTTGGTGACCACATTGATTTGAGGTTCAATGAGTGTCCAAGGTGACCCAGATGTTACAGATCCTGAGTTGGGGGCTTGGGTGTAGGCATGGTCAAGATAGGTAACCCAGGAAATAGAAGTGGCATGGAGGAAGACATTGGGGAGCAGATAAGGTAAGGAGCGGCGTGTAGGGTGTGTAGACCTATGTGTTAAGGAGGAGCCATTCCTTGAAGAGGAAGGTTTTGAGTTCTTTCCTGAACTGTAGAAGTGATGGGGCAAGTCTGATGTTGACGGGGAAGAGGTTATAGAGTCTTGGAGTGTATACAGAGATGGTCTGTCTTCTGTTCTTTTTAATTCCTGCACTGTCGTAATTCAAGTCTGCACATTTCCTTACTTCTGGTAAATCGCAGGCCTCTGGAGATGCTAAGTTTCTCAGTGAGATAGCTTGGGGACTTCAGGATGACAGCCTGCAACAAGATTTGAAGACGATACAGGCTTGCTGTGAGAGCCAGTGCAGTTCGATGCGGATTCGAGGTGATGTGGTTGAATTTGCGCAGTTCATTAATGAGTCTTACTGAAGCATGTAGTACACATTTCAGGGATGCCAGGGTAGCTGCAGGAAGGCCTTCCAAAAGGGCATTGCCACCTTCCAGTTGGGAGAGGTCCAAGGCCTCGACAGTGGATCTGAAGTTGTTTTCTGGGATGAAGGGCTTGATTTTCCGCAGGAGAGAACGTTGGTACCAGGCCATTTGTGTCTACCTTGCTATGTGCTGTTTGAATGTGAGTGTCTGTTACTGTTGAACCCAATGGACTTGGCACAGGGGGCCAGTTGGGGTGTGAATCCCTTGAGGTTCATAGCAGAGAGCCAGGTATGGATGTCAGGGTGTTCTGTGCTGTTGGTCAGCATTAGGAATTCAGTCTTGGAAGGGTTGAGCTTGAGGTAAGCACTGGACATTCAGGAATGGATCAATGCGATGCAGGCCTTGAGCTTGTAGATGCCTTCGATAGAGGATAAAAAAGTGGAAGTGGTCACCTTGCTAGCTGTTTCCATGAGCCTTGAATATATTTTCTGCTGGCTTCTTCATGGGCTCCTATATGCCACCTTCTGGCTATCTCTGGGGCCCTCCTATACGTCATCTATTGGCTGTCTGCGAGGCTGTCCTATATGCCATCTGCTGGCGTTCTCCATGGCTCTAAAATATTACATTTTCTGTCTGCCTGTGGGTCCTTCATTTATACAATTTGCTAGCTACACCCAGGGCCCTCCTATATGGCTCCTGTTTGCTTTATCTGGTGCCCATATGTATGCCGTCTGGTGACTAACTCCAGGGCCCTCTTGTATGCCATTTGTTGGCTCTCTCTGGGGGCCTCCTACATGCCACCTATTAGCGGTCTGTGAGGGCCCTCCAATCTGCCATCTGTTGGCCGCTTCTGGGGCCCTCAAATAGGTGGATATATAGCTGGGTGTCATCAGTGTACAAATAGTAGCATTCATGGTGGCCCTTAATGATGTGGGCCATGGAGAAATGTTGATGTTGAAAAGGTTGGGTAAGTAGTCTTTGAGAGTGGATGGGAATCCCAGGCCGTTCCTTGGAATGGATACAGCCTTTCTTTATCGAAGCCAATCAATGAGAACTGGTTGGTCAGAACCCTCCAAGAGAAATGATATGTGTAGGATGCCTCATGAATTATTCCCACCACTCATTCTTTTCATATGTACATGCGTTGCAAGTAATTGTGAAAAATACAATTATTTAATTACAATTAGCACCCGCCACGGGGGAGGCAGCCAATTAGGAGGCAAAGAACGCGGGCTGAATCTCCTGATCTAAGTCCGCATTCCAAACTGCCTGATGGCTGCTTCCTTCATCCGCCATCTTCCCCCCACCGTCCCTTCCCTTTTTTCTTTTTCCACCACTCTCCACTTAATTGATTGCGGCGGCGGCAGATGCCGCAGCCGAAGCTGCTGCTGCTGCTTCCGCTCCTGATCCTGTGTGGCCGCCATGGAAATGGAAGAAGGGCACTGTATGGAGCCCAGCCTTCCAGATCCATGGTAGCCATGTTACTGAAGTATTTTAATTTAATGAACGGGATGCGGTAAGGCGTCTCGTTCATTGAAGGAAAATACAGTGCTCTTAGCACCCCGGATTACCAGATTGGCAACCCGGGTGCTAATAGCATTAAGACCTCTCTGGCGTGCCGGATCGGGTGTTATTGGCTCAGAGACCCTCGTTAAATGGGCTCCTGATCAGGTCTTAATGCTTAATGAATACTAGGTCCAGATTTACAAACTCGTTTCTGCCAAAAAAGAAGGGATGTGACAGGAAGATATGTGCGCAAAGCAAGTCTTCCAAGGGGGTGTTTCTGTGTTTGTGAAATCGTATCTTCTTGCATAATCAGGCTCATTAAGTATGGACTGGGAGCTAGTCCATCATAAACAAACATTGGTGATAGAATAATGAAAAGATACTTTATATTAATGGGTCAAAAAAAGAAATGTAGACTAGAGGCTGCGATTGCTTGGAGAAATCACACTTGGACTGGATTTCTTGGAGAAACAACACCATTCCTCTTCTTTCCCCAAGCACAACAAGTAAAAATAAGAAACTTGGGTGCAATATCTGACCCAGGGCTACCATTCTTTCCCTGCGTAAACATACAGGTCAAAGGCCTAAAGAACCAGTGTTTGGGGGTACAAAGATCCCTTGGTATATCTAAATTATCTATCTACATTTATTTAATATCTCAGCCAGAGCCGGCCCTGGGCATGGGCAGTCTGTGCCATCGCCTAGGGCTCCACGCTCGAGGGGGCCTCGCTGGCAACAGCTGCCTTGTGTATACACCTGTAGGCCAAATTATACAGATTGAATTCTAATGGTGCGTCACTGTTCCAGGCAAGTTTGCTGTTTTTCCTGCGTGTCCCAGCGAGACAATGCTGTCTCACCTCCCAATATCCTCTGACGCTCTGTAGATAAATACCTCCATCGTCCCTTCCCCCCACTAGACCTACAGGGCAGCCCAGCAGAAGCTGCATAGCAGGTCCCAGTGGGGCCTCAGAAATATTTTACTTTTTTTAGAACTCTTTGTTATGGTGGAACACTGAATGCGCAAGCCATTTATAATGATGGTTCATTAAGGTAACCATTGTTTTAGACAAGGTGTTCTTAATGTTTTGGTGATAAGAATTACAAAGGGGCATTTTTATTCGGAGAGCAGAAACAAAGCATCAGTTAGTGCCTAAAACTATGCCTTCTTCCAAGACAGTTAAAATGCATCATGCAAAAAAGTGTTAAACTATCTCACTGCTTTCATGTCTTCTTATTTCAAACACCAAAATGTGTTTTGCTGTGGCAGATTGTCAAATTTCCCTTCACATCATTTGTGAAGAAGGCCTTTGTCAGATAATGAAAAACAACATGGTTACCTTCTCACACATTGGGCCTCATTCCGAGTATGGCCGTAAGGGATAGCGGCCACCGGTAATGAGACCGGTGGCGGTGATCCCTTACCGCCATACTCCGAGTTCCCTTTGCGCCCTCGCCCTTAACGCCTGCTTTGAGAAGGTGTTAAAGTCGAGGGCGCAAAGGGGCCTCCAAGCCAATAACGGTGACCGTAATGAACGGTCACCGTTATTTGCATCTTCCCCATTCCCATTGAGCCCTATGGGTGGTAGTTGTTGCATTGAAAAGATTTCGGGATTTCATGATAGTGCTCCAAGCTAGTCCCCTAGTTATAGCAGATGCATGAATAAGTTGTTTCATTTTAGGTGTGTTGGGGTAATACAGTTCGCGTTGAGGTCCCCGCAAATAAGGATGTTAGGAGATTTGTATTTAATTGCAATCTCGTCTATAGTGTTCGCCACTTTATCACAGAAGTTCACTGTTGAAGACTTTTGAGGATTCCAGTAGACATTTATGATGGCTACCGAATCAGATGATGAGAACTTGTCCACATGGGTTGACGAATTCCACGTGGTCAGTACAGCCAAAATTTCGTAGCTACGGGCTATGACCTTTGTGATGGATATTCCGGATCCTGTACGAGTAGCTATCAATAAGCCAGAAGAAGGACGTCCCAGTGGTCCTTTGAAGGCCGGTGATATTTCAATGCAGTAACCATCGAGGGCTGGTTTGTCCCGCAGCCACGTTTCCTGAAGGCATATGACATCGTAATTGCCCAGGTCGTGACTGTCAGGCTTAGTAAGGTGGGCGTGTTCTCTAGTATTCCATGACGCTATACTTAGGTTTCTTTTAAGTCTGTTTGCAGAATTGGTTGGGGTGGCAGTGACATCGACTCAACACCCCTAGATGGCTGCTATCTTTTGAACCCTGGAGTTAAGACGTTACGGAACCAAGTCCATTTATCATTCTTGGGTGATTTGTCGGAGCATGTTGTGATCTGCTACGAGTTTTTTTTTAGATCCTTTCCTTTTGCATGGAAGCTCTCTGGGCTTGGTTACAGGTGCGAAATGCAGTTGAGTGAGACTGTTGCCGTTCATAATCGTGCTTTCTTCTGAGGACTCCTCTTGGCTCTATTCTCTCATTGTTCCTTATGGTATGCCTTGGGCGGTTAGTTGTAGGATACCCATCTGTTGTTGGTCCATTATATCGCGAGATGTTTGTGGTCAGTGATAATGGGCTTCTTCCCCTTCTCACTGGTCTGTAAAGGTCTTCTCTTCGCGATTTGAATCTGTGGTTTTTGTTAGGTGATTTTCTGTAATTGTCTCTTGGCGAATCCTTTGGATTAGTAATTGGGATCTCGTAGAGGTTAAAACCCAAATCGGCTAAATCCGTGTATATTTCTTGCGGTATTTCTTGAAGTGCTTGTTTTTTAATGTGTAGACAGGCCTGTGCTTGATTCTTTCTATGATAAGGTTCAATCAGGATGAAATCATCTGATTTTAAGTTTTATTTTTGTTATCCCCATGCTGAATTGCATTCTGGTATGTGTAGTCTTCCATTCAAGATGAGGGAAAATGATGTCAAACGTGTACTTATTTTGCTTAAAATATTTCTCTGAGGATTATATATTTCCCTGAGTGGTTTATTAGGATTTATGTCGTTTTTAAAGTCTCTATAACAAAGTAGTGTTGAAAGCCAAGCATAGATTTGAATAGGGGAAAGGGTGAGAGGGAAAGTAGTTCATGATTCGGAATATGATTATGGATATGGGAGGAGATGTATGAGAAGTAGGGTTGGAGTCAGAGGTTACTGGAATGAGGAGGTTTTTCCCCTGGTCCCGTCCCTCTGCTGATTTTGTCAAGATTCAAAGTCCTGCATATTTGCTTATAATTTAAGACCTTCGATGTAAAGAGGCTCTGCTTCCTTTGCACTATGAGACAATCCTGCTATAGAAGCACTTTACACTGTCTGCCCTAGCTCCACTCCCTGCCTTGCTATCCTTAAAAACTGCAGTCACAGCAGGAGACATGTGTTATTAATCTAGCTCGCTTTTTTGGACGTAGAGTCTGGGAAGGCCCGAATCTCCAGACATCAGGAGGGGCTGAGCATGGTGAGCGTTAACATGCTCTTGGAAGTGCAAATGATGGTTACAGTTTGAAAGTCTGCCAACAGGTATCAGTTTTGGCTACAGATTGGAGGAGCATTCGAATTACATACGCCTCAAGAGCTATAAATGTTGGTGACCAAATTAGACAACTGCCTATAGGCATTCAGGATATTTGAAGAACGTTACTGGCAATCGCTAAGACTTATTGGAATTGTATAAATGTAAATAATCAAATGATTTGGTACAGAGTCCTGAGGAAGAGCTAGGGCTTGAAACAGGTGTTGGCGCAAGGAAACCAATAATACATTAGAAGAATTGAAAGCTCACAAGTCTTATTTGGTCTGATTGTTTATCAAGTAGAAGTCAAATTCAGAGGTTGAGGGCTGTTTGACACCTAGTATTCAACTTGTTGTGCTCTGTTTATATATTGGGTTGAGAGGGGAGTGTTGTGTTCGGAACGGACACAGTTAACCTGGTGTGGCAATAAGCCCTTGTTACGTCGAACACAGCCAATGAGGTTTGCGCTTGCTCGGACATGCATGAAGGAAGCCTAATGCGTTGGCAGAAAGTGAAAATGAAATAAAGAGATAGCATACTGTTCCTCCGGCTCCGTGTCCCTCATTTTGGCGCCACAGCGCGTTTGGGGCCTGAGAAGGGGCATACATATGTTTTCTGAATAGGGATAAAAAAACTGGCGACGCATGTGGGATGCTCACACCGCCTCACATAAGAAAAAAAAAAGAAGAAAGAAAACACAGCAGTTGTCTTTGAGTCCTTCAACAACGTGCACAACCGAGGGTGTCTGAGTGCCATAAAATGTCGGCGAATGAGGAGAGAGATAGTCAGAGGCAAAAACAAGTGATGCATCTGATGATGAAGGGCCCAGTGCAGCTGCATTTCGTCAACCAGACCCTTTTGACATGGGTGATCAATATGCCCTGGGACAGAGATGGCTACAGAGATTTGAGAATTACATGGCAGCCTATGATGAAAAGACTCCAGACAGGTTTGCCAGGAAATTACTCATCAACCTGGTTGGTGACGAGGTTGAAGACCTCATCCCTACATTCCCACCTGAAGTCATACCGTATGAGGGGCTCAAGGAGGTGCTGTGTAGATACTTCGCCCTCAGCGCAACATAGACCATGAAAGGCACACCTTCAACACAGCCTGTCAAATGACTGGTGAGTCTATGGACGCATTTGCGACTCGAGTGCGTAAGTTGGCGTCTCATTGTGACTTTCATAAATTCTCGAATGATGAGGCCAGCCTGTTAAGAATTATCGGAGGGTGTTTATCGTCCGCCTACAGGAAGAAATTACTCTGGGAACAGTTTCCCCTTGCCATCATTCTACAAATGGCGTGGATGGAAGCGAGAGCAGACTCACAAGCCACGCAGATGGAAACCAGCAAGGTACCGGTGAAAGCGCAAGTTCACTATATCAGTCAAAGCGGGAGAAGAAACAATAGTGGTTACGCCCCACTGAGAAGGTATGGCACTGCTAGAAAATGTTACAGGTGTGGCCTGCCTTTTCCCCACGAGGGAGGAACCTGATGCCCTGCTCTCGACAGAAGTGCACCAACTGTGGTCAGGAAAATCACATGGCGAGTGTGCAATGCGCCACCAAACAGGACACAAGGAGGTGGTCCTAGCTGGACTCGACCAGGGTACAACCAACGTGCCCAAGGACCCAGGAGAGATACCTACACGAGAAGAGACTTGGTCAGCCACGTTTGGCAGATCACTGGACGGTCACCGTCACCTCTACCTGAGCAAGAGAGAAGTCACCATGAGTATGCACATATGATGACTGACGTGGTGACTGCCCCAGAAGGAGATATCGACATTAAAGTGGATCAAAACCCTGCCAAGTTTATCATTGACACAGGGGCCACACTGAATATCATGTGCATATCAGAATTTCGCAAGATGGCATATCCGCCAGAATTGGAACCGTTGGAACTGAAGGACTTTCAGTGGGCCGCCCGAGGGCCAGTTCGGAAACATGGAAAGTTCTCGATACAACTGAACTACAAAGGGAGACTGGCCATGGCAGAGCTGCATGTTCTTCAAGGGGAAGTGCCTGGAAAAAATTTGCTAGGCCGACCCACGGCCCTTAAAATGAAGATCGCTGCCATAATGTACACAATACAGCATGGAATCCCAGTGATACAAAGAATTCCAGTACTCTTCAAGGGAATCGTGCCTGCAGGTCACCCTTCACATCGATGGGTCAATACCTCCAGTGGCAGAACATCCCTGGCGGATACCCATCCATCCGCAACCGCAAGTAGAGAAGGAGATTAAGTGCCTGTTAAAGGAGGATATCATAGAACCTGCTTGTGGTTCCACCCCGTGGGTCTCGCAGGTGGTAGCAGTACCCAAGCAAGGATCATTCAAAAAATAATTTCCAGGAGAGCATTAAGAAGGTAATTTGGCACATAACGAACTGTTTCAACTACAGCAACGATATTTTGGTTTTTGGAGTCAATCTTGAACAACATGATCGGGCGCTGCATCAGGTGTGCACAAGTGCTCATTTCACAAAAAGAAATTTTGGACATGTGTTTTCGGAAGAGAGGATTAGTCCCGATCCGGGAAAAGTAACCGCAATTGAAAACATTTCACCTGTGCAAGATGTGATTGGCGTACGGTCATTTCTGGGGGTGGCCAGCTATTGCAGCAGATATCTGAAGGGCTTTGCTACCATTAGTGCAATGTTGAGAGAACTCACCAAACAAGGCAATGAGTTTCAGTGGGACCAAGCATGCCGAAGGACATTAGCACAGACATTGGTTCTGCTGAGTGCATGGCCTATTTCGACCCTGCTAAAAGCCCTGGACGGATGGTGGATGCAAGCCCTGTAGGTCTGGGAGCCATCCTGGCACAGCACAAGCCCGGCAGGGACAGTCCTAGGGCCATTGTAGCTTATGCGTCCAAAAGTCTCACTGAGGTCGAAAGAAAATACTCACAGCTGGAAAAAGAAGGGTTCAGTCATTTGGGCGTGCAATAATTTTCAGATGGTCTTACTGGGAAAACCATTCACAGTAGTGATTTATCACCAGGCATTATTCACGATTTACGGAAACCCTCGGTGTAAGATGCCTCCCAGGATTGAAAGATGGGGGTTAAGACTGCAAGACTTCAACTTCACCACCATTCATAAGCCGGGAAAGGAATACAATCTGTCAGATTTCATGTCCCTGCACCCACTTGTGAAACAAGACCGTGACCCATCCATGGCAGAGGAATACATCAACTTCCTCCCTCAGCAAGGACCCCCAGAGCCGCTCACGATGTGCATGGTGAGAGAACACACCATGAGTGATGCGCGGGAGGTGGATCATCATGCCTACAGACCTACGGCAGCAAGTAGAGGACCTGGCACACGAGGGGCATAGAGGCATGGCAGCCACTAAATATCAGATAAGAGACACTATGTGGTTCCCAGTGTTAGGAAAGATTTCATATTTGAATGTAATTTTCCCTCCATGTGTCAACTCCCAAACTTTATGCTGCTGTTTCACTCCCTGATCTAAACTTTGCCAGAGAAGCACAGCCCTCAGCTGCACTCCTCTGGGCTTCTGCTCACTTTTTATGGTGAAACTGACATGCCCTTAAAACAGTCAGTACTGGGAGACTTTGTTTCCCTTTGTCCTTTTCTCATGTTGCAGCTTTTGTGCAACATGTAACAAGTGTGCACTGTAACTTACCTTACAGCACCCTTGGGCCTCTAGTCATTCCAAAGGCCCTAGAAACTCTTGGTGGACTTTTTATGAACTGCGCAGGTGTGTCATGGACAGGACTGGTGGCAGCTATTGTTTTCATGTATTTTTTAACGCTTTCTTGCCATATAAACCGCGCTTACCGCGATTGGCACAAACAGGTGGCCTGGCTCCAAAAAGGCCATGCCACAAGGTTCTTTGTCCTGTCCTTTGGTCATCTCGCCCCTTCACCTTCCCCAGGTCGAGCCGACCCAGGTCAGTCCTTATTTGGTCATGCACTTTCCCACGAAACCCAACGCTTTCGCGGGCTTCTGCTTGCCTTGTGTGTGTGCTTCCAGGATGTGGGCTGGGATGTCTGTTCCCAATAAACATCCTGGGTGCCAGAGAGTCTGGAATGTCCTGAATGCCTGGGACCACGTCGTCCACGTATGGAGTGAGTGTTTGCGAGCAGATCTCCCATTGGGTCCTCTCCGTTTTGGCGCGAAGGGAACTTTGGATAAGAGGAGGCTGAAAACACCACTACCAGGTCGATCTCCTGAGTTCACACGAACAAAGGATAAGGAGCCACGTATTCTGCAACAAGAAGCCGAGTCGAGGAACCGCTGGTGACCCGCTGGAAGGTTTGGCACCCTGAGCCCGCTGTTGTCCCGTGGGACCCCTCTGCATCTGATCGCCGTAGAAGGTCTGCGAAGACGCTTCGACCCATTGGAATAGTGGGATCAACTATTCTTGGCACCTTCAACAAACCCTGCAAGTAAGCTTCTTCGGAAGTGTCCCTGGGGCAGTTCAGAAATCCTTCTTAACACCCAGGGATCGACGCAATGGTAGAAAACACTGTAAAGGAATGCCATTTATGCCATTGCATATCAAAGCCGAGCAATCCAGAACCACTCGGAATGTCGGACCTGCCAGAAGCTCCATGGACCCATGTTGTTGTTGATTATTTTGGACCGTTGGCGGGGGAAAGAACAGGATGGTGCTAATGGGTGAATTCTCCCTGTTCCACCTTGTACAGATGATCTCGTCGACATCAGCCAGCACCGTCATCCCAGAGTTAGACATTATATTCTCTGTTTGGGGCATTCCAGATACACTGAAGTCCGACAATGGGGCTCCATTTAGCAGTCTGGAGTTTGCCCGATTCATGAGTAACATGGGCATACGCCACCGGAAAATCACGCCACTGTGGCCGCAAGCTAATGGAATGATTGGGAAATTTATGGGGAGTTTAAAGAAAGTATTGCAACAAAATGATCTGAGTCCAATGTCAGTAAACCAAGCGTTGTGCAGCATTCTCCAGGATTATCGAAATTCCCCACATGGAACTACAGGAAAATGCCCCTCAGAGTTGGTGTTGCAATGAAAGGTGAAAACGAGACAGAGAAGAGCTCTGGGAGACCTCACACAGCTACAGGCTGAGGCCGTAACTACGAAACTTGAGATGAGAAGATATGCTGATGAAAAGCAGAGAGCACAGTCGTCAACACTGCAACCTGGGGACAAAATTCTTGTGTGTCGAATGAAAGGAAAGAAATCAGAGTCAAGATTTGATCCTGGTCACCTAGTCATCACGCAAATAAAGGGACCTATGGTGACAGCCCGATTCCCGGACAGGTTGCTCACACGCAATGTGTCACAGTTCATGCTCTATCGCGAGGGAGAGAAGGAGCCTGAGGACGAGGAGATGATCGAAGAAGAACGTTGAGAAAGGTCTGAGAATGACGAGGTGGCGGCGACAGAGAATGGGCAGCCCATGGAGAGGTTGACGAGACTGAGGCGATGCATTACAAGGCCTGTGAGACTGATTGAGGAAATTTAAGGCCAACTGTGTGTAATGGGATTTTTGTTTTGCCCCATAGGGGGAGATGTCGTAACCGGCACAGACACAGTTAACCCGGCGTGACAAGAAGCCCTTGTCATGCTGAACACAGCCAATGTAGTTTGCGCATGAGCGCGCATGCGCGAGGAAGCCTGCCGCGTTGGGCAGAAAGTGGAAGTGAAATAAAGTGATAGTATCCCATTCCTCCAGGTCTGGGTCCGTCCTTTTGGTGCTGCAGTGCATTGGGCGCCTGAGAAGGGGCATACATATGTTTTCGTGCATAGGGATCCGAAAGTGAGCAACCCTTTTCTGGGTTTCTCCGCGACGCCAAGCACAAGAGACTTCCAGCCACTAGCACACAGATAGGGTTTGGTTCCCCATCCTTTAGTTTTTAGCTCGCTTTATGTTTTAAAAAGAAAACATGCCAATTAATTCCTTTTGACACGCATAATAATCATCCTCTGTTGTTTCTGAGTTAAATGCATATTGCTAGTTTGGACAAAAAGGCCAGACATACACAGCATAAAAATAAAAACAATCATGAAACCACAGCAAAAACACAAAACTTCAATTAGCAATCCATAATCGCAACTTTCATTTGTCGGTTCGCTTACTTTTGACAACTTCTTTTAATGTCACTTCCTTTCATCCTCTCCAGTATCAAACTCATTTTGGGACGTCATTTTCAGTGACGCCACTGGTTGCTTGGTACCCTCAAAGTCTCACTGGGTACCAGGCTCCTCTAAGACCAGTCTTCCTTTCTCTGCCACCTGGCCTACTGCGCACTTAGGGGCTGTCATCTGTAACCTCTACAGCCAACCTGCCGTCTGCACTTACCCAAAGCCGCGCTGCCATGGTCGCACTTACCCAAAGCCTTATTGGCCCCGACTGCATTTCCCTCTGCCCTCTCCCTTGCTCCCCCACCCTCTTCCCCCGGCAACCCTCATTGTCGCACTTGCACAATGTTAATGTCACAAGGCCTAGTAGGATTGTTAGTCTTGTCTTCCCTCCCTTTTCTTGTGGCGCCTAGAAACACTTGTGTACAAGCGTATTATAAATGCAATATATCATGTACAAATTGGGGGGGGGGGCTGCAAATCTTTTGCTGCTCCAGGGCCTCAGAAACCCTGGGGCTGTCACTGGTCTTACCTCAGGGGGGAGGGGCGTCTAGGGGCCGTTTGAGGCATCGCCATCTCCCAATAACCTGGCCACACTAAACTGTATCTCAAAGCGGCAGTAAGTGGGCATTGCCCGCACTTCAGAAGTTAAGTCTTCGTGACTGAGTCATGAATGCCTGTGGCATGCTTCGATTCTACGCCAACGCAAAATGAGTTTGCATTCTTCTCGCCTGTAATGGGAAACAGGAAAACATCTTATGAAATAAGACATTGTGCTTTGTGGCCAAAAAACGGATTGAAAGAGTTGGAGAAAAGAAAAGGGTAGGAAAGGACAGGAGGTACATTGGAGAGAAGGTATCCCCTGATAAAGGTCAAAGAGAAATAAATTACCTTAAAAGTCAAGTAATTCAGAAGTTATTATACAGAAATGTATTCATCGCCAAAGAAAGGATTGCAGCTATGATGTGAAATGATACTTCTTTTCATCGCATCCACTTAAAAGGATGTCCCATATGCTAGCATGGCCCTCTGAAAGTCATCCAGCACACTGCAGCACACTGCAGCACACCTTATCACGGGACTAAGAAAACTCAACCGCATCACCCCCATCCTTAAGGAGCTGCGCTGGCCATGCCTTCAGCATGCACCATGTGCCAGACTCCTTGCATCACTGACAAAGCAGTCACAACTAAAACGCAGCGGTACCTGGGAGAGAGAGAAACTCACTATCCCTGAAGGACAACGCACCAGGAGAAGCCATGACGAGTGGAAACAAAGATCATGAAGAGGGCAAAAACTAGGAAACGGGCCATTTGCTACTATTCACCCTGTCTTTGGAACAGGACACCAACACAGATAAGACTGGACACCTCCCGGCACGCCAAGACGGACTTGAAGAACATCTCACCAATTGCTGCACACCCCACTCCACCCTACTTCTGCCCTTATCGAGCTCCCCCCATTCCCGGCACCTGCTATCTATCATAACTCCTCTGTTGCCCCTGCACCCCTGTGTGCGGCGCTCCGTTGCATCCCATCTAGGTTTGCACTTTACAGACACAGAATGTTTCACTGTCATGAGAGTAAGACGCCCCTTCGTTAAAAAAAAAGAGAGAGAAGCATTTTGGTTTTTTAGATTAATTAGATTAATTAGATTTAGATTTATTGGATAATTTTTGCCCGGAGCAGCGCCTTGTCCACTGAGGGGAGAGAAGTATATGGGTACATGGACCCCACACCTGCATTCTAAAGATACATCGGAGAAGGGGAAGCAATATTCCCCCAGAAATTGGAAACAGAAGAGGGAGTCATTCCCGGGAAATGTTCCTCAAGGGAGCCAGGCAGCAGTTGGTCCGCCCTTGGACACAAGTCTTCTGAAGGGGCCCTGAACAGTAGAGGTAGAGAAGAGAGGGCATTGAGAAACACCAGGTCAGGTAGAGGGCCGGCTTAGGAAATTGAAGAAAGTGTGTGCGACAATTAAGACACCCTTAATACTGAATTATAGTTGGAGTGGTACACTAGTCAGATGCCATTCTTGTCCTGATGAAGGCCGGAGCAGTATTTAGCCTGATTGTATGGCTAACGAGAACTGGCTGAAACACTTGTCGACAGAGAATGTTATTAGTTCCAGGTGGTTGTCAATAGTACATTGATGTTAGTAGTGTGTTATTCTGACTATTAGACTGGATTTGGGATTGTAACCAGGAGGTTGTCTGTGGAAAAAGGAATGTATGTATATGATTTGTTGGATAGAAATGTATTCAGTAGAGGGAATAGAGGTGTCAGGAGATATTAAGTGCACTTGTGTACATTTATGAGTTAATTTGCATTGGTTTTTAATAAGGAATAAAGAGATGATATAATCATTTTTGTAAAAGAGAAGGTGTGAAGACATTCATTTAGGTATGTCGGGTTCTGTCTGGTAGTACTGGTCTTGATCAGTTATGAGAGCCTGGATGATCAAGACCCGATCAGTCACCCTTGTTTATTGTTTACAGGCACAATACATTTTCATTAGCAAGTTTTCACTGCTTGCCAACTCAAAAACATAGCAAAATGACTCGCCTCCCTATGTGTGGGGGGCATCAAGCTTGGCTGAAGATATGTTAGGGCCCATTTCAAGATGATGTTTGGGTCCCCCTGCTTAGCGAAAACAAACTGAGGCATCCATGGGGTGCATACATTACAGTGGCGGCAAAGATAAGGTTAATAACAGCCGAGTATCACGAGACGGCCAGCCAGCAGGGAGTTAAACATTAAATGCCCAACAAAGAGCTCCAAACCCTTCTTTGTCAGCAAATGGCTGATGTGCAGGAACCAGTGTTAGAAGGCAGTGAGGTGATGACACTTCTGTATATGCCGTGGGAAGAGACAACACAGCTTGTAATGCGAGCGCTGCAAAGCATACACGTGAGACCCGGAACGAAAACAGAGAAATTAATATATTGCTGTTACAAGACGGCTGACTGGCAATATGAGGGCAGTTGCTGCCCCCCAGGATCGAGCCCCTATCATTGGAAAAGGTTGAAATGGCCTGACGCCGTCCCCGGGGAGGGGGAGAGGGTCTACATGGAATGTGGATTTTAAGTACCTCTGGCTATATTGTAGAGAGAGAGAGATACAAGCAGTGCTACCCGCACTAACATGGGCTGGCAGAACCCGATGCGAGTAAGGGTTTCATGTAGTGCGGCATCTGGGACGGTATGAAATATCAAAGAGGCGTCCAGGAGGAGACCCAGGGGCTTAGCAGAGGAAGGCGGCTGCAGAGAGGGGCGGCCTGCATCTGCTCACAGGACCTGGCAGGGCCTATGCGCAAACATCTTTTAGCAAAACGACTTTATGTTGTGTGAGATTTGTGCCGTGTGAGTATTTTATAAATAAACAATACTTTAAAACGCTACTTCGCCTTGTAGTCTGTACTAAAACATGACGCATTTTAGAGAAATGGGTTCTTGTAAAAAAAAATAAACATCAGTCTGCTTGCTGGTGGTGCACTTGAAGGCTGGCAAGCATCTAGAAGCTGGGCTGGCGCTGTAGATCTCATGGACTCAGCGCTTGCCTCTGACATGAGGCACGCATGAGGCACGCCTGGACGTTGCAAGTTCCATTCCTTACAGGGATGACGTGGCTCAGACTGCTCATCATTCCAAGGTTGATGCATTAAGCACAATTCAATTGGGTTTTAACAGCTAATATGTTACAGTGCTTGGAAGTGGGAGGAATCCAGTACGAAGCACTATATGACAACCTTACAAGTTCACGCACAGTTTAGTCCGCGCGACACCGGGTCTTGTTAAGGCAACCAAGGCGGATATTTCTAGATATGCGGTTTACACTCAGAAACGGTAGAGTGTTCTCTTCAGAGACAGTTATGGGACAAAACCGTTCGCTTTAACTTCGCGAAATAAACAAAATCGTAAAAAAATGCCCATAGAGCTTATTTTTCTGCAGAAACACGTCATTTCAAGGAGGATTGAGGGCATCTTGAATACACCTGCCCGCCAGCGCGCAGGTTTCCATGGAGACCGTTGGGTGTGGAGTGGGAAACACTGCTGGCCTGGAGGCATCCCCGCCTCCGCCGCATAACAGAGTGAGGGGAATCCTGGCGCGCGCTTTGTAAAGCGAGGCTCGGCAGCTGCCGCTCCCCATTCGCCAAATAGAGTCCCCAGAGTAATGACCGAGTTCAAGGATCCCAGGCAGATCCAGTGTCCGTGATAATCAGGGGGAGGGAGGCTGCGTGTCCTCGTAAACAGAGGCGGTGGGCAGGGACTACCTTTCAAATACGAGAGGCTGCTAGGACATTTAAAACGCTGACCACCGTGCACACGGCCATCTGTGACAAGGGCCCAGGGTGACAACAGAACGGCCTCCCACTACACCTCACCCACATGCTACAATCTACCATGCACTTCCACTGCATGCTACAATTTACCAGGCAGAAGAGCCTGCCACTACTCCTCACCCGCATGCTATACTATACCAGGCAGAATAGTCTCCCACTACACTTCAACTGCATGCTACAATCTGCCAGACAGAACTGCATCCCACTGACTACACTTCACCTGCATGCTACAATTTACCAGGCAGAACTGCATCCCACTGACTACACTTCACCTGCATGCTACAATTTACCAGGCAGAACTGCCTCCCACTACACCTTACCCGCATGCTACAATGTACCAGGCAGAAGTGCCTCCCACTACACTTCTACTGCATGCTACAATTTACCAGGCAGAAGAGCCTGCCACTACTCCTCACCCGCAAGCTACACTCTACCAGGCAGAATAGTCTCCCACTACACTTCAACTGCATGCTATTATCTGCCAGACAGAACTGCATCCCACTGACTACACTTCACCTGCATGCCACAATCTACCAGGCAGAACTGCCTCCCACTACACTTCTCCCGAAGCTACGGTCTACTAGGCAGAACTGCCTCCCACTACACTTCCACTGCATGCTACAATTTACCAGGCAGAAGAGCCTGCCACTACTCCTCACCCGCATGCTACACTCTACCAGGCAGAATAGTCTCCCACTACACTTCAACTGCATGCTACAATCTTCCAGACAGAACTGCATCCCACTGACTACACTTCACCTGCATGCTACAATCTACCAGGCAGAACTGCCCCCCACTAGACTTCTCCCGAAGCTACGGTCTACGAGGCACAACTGCCTTCCACTACACTTCCACTGCATGCTACAATCTGCCAGTCAGAAGTGCCACCCACTCTACTTCACCCACAAGCTACAATCTACCAGGCAGAACTGACTTCCACTACACTTCACCCGCATGCTGCAATCTACCAGGCAGAACTGCCTCCCACTACACCTTACCCGCATGCTACAATGTACCAGGCAGAAGTGCCTCCCACTACACTTCTACTGCATGCTACAATTTACCAGGCAGAAGAGCCTGCCACTACTCCTCACCCGCATGCTACACTCTACCAGGCAGAATAGTCTCCCACTACACTTCAACTGCATGCTATAATCTGCCAGACAGAACTGCATCCCACTGACTACACTTCACCTGCATGCCACAATCTACCAGGCAGAACTGCCTCCCACTACACTTCTCCCAAAGCTACGGTCTGCGAGGCAGAACTGCCTCCCACTACACTTCCACTGCATGCTACAATCTGCCAGGCAGAAGTGCCTCCCACTCTACTTCACCCACAAGCTACAATCTACCAGGCAGAACTGACTTCCACTACACTTAACCCGCATGCTGCAATCTACCAGGCAGAACTGCCTCCCACTACACCTCACCCGCATGCTACAATCTACCAGGCAGAAGAGCCTCCCACGACACCTCACCTGCATGCTACAATCTACCAGGCAGAACTGCCTCCCGCTACACCTCACCTGCATGCTACAATCTACCAGGCAGAAGAGCCTCCCACGACACCTCACCCGCATGCTACAATCTACCAGGCAGAAGTGACTCCCACTGCACTTCACCCGAAGCTACAATTTACCAGGCAGAAGTGCCTCCCACTACACTTCACTCGCATGCTACAATCTACCAGCAGAACTGCCTCCCACTACACCTCACCCGCATGCTACAATTTACCAGGCAGAAGTGCCTCCCACTGCACTTCACCCGCATGCTACAATCTACCAGGCAGAAGAGCCTCCCACTACACCTCACCAGCATGCTACAATTTACCAGGCAGAAGAGCCTCCCACTACTCCTCACCCGCATGCTACACTCTACCAGGCAGAATAGTCTCCTACTACACTTCAACTGCATGCTACAATCTGCCAGACAGAACTGCCTCCCACTACACTTCTCCCGAAGCTACGGTCTACGAGGCAGAACTGCCTCCCACTACACTTGCACTGCATGCTACAATCTGCCAGGCAGAAGTGCCTCCCACTACACTTCATCCGCATGCTACAATCTACCAGGCAGAACTGACTTCCACACACTTCATCCGCATGACAGAGGCGTAGACAGGGTAGGGCTTGAGCTGGCAAGGCCCATTCAGAATCTCTAAATGCCCACTCAGCAACACTTTGTGGGCATTTACAGATGTTAATTTCACTGCAGAGGGCCCTACTACATTAGCTTCAGGCCCCTCTAGTTAGACAATCCTGGCTACGCCTCTGCCGCATGCTACAATCTACCAGGCAGAAGTGCCTCCCACTACACTTCACCCACATGCTACAATCTACCAGGCAGAACTGCATCCCACTACACTTCACCTGTGCTACAATTTCGCAGCAGACGTGCCTCCCACTACACTCCACCCACATGCTAGAATCTACCAGGCAGAAGAGCCTCCCACTACACTTCACCCGCATGCTTCAATCTACCAGACAGAAGTGCCTCCCACTACACTTTATCCGCATGCTACAATCTACTAGGCAGAACTGCCTCCCACTACACTTCTCCCGAAGCTACGGTCTACGAGGCAGAACTGCCTCCCACTGCACTTCACCCGCATGCTACAATCTACCAGGCAGGAGAGCCTCCCACTACACTTCACCCACATACTACAATATACTAGGCAGAAGAGCCTCCCACTATGCCTCACCCGCATGCTACACTCTACCATGCTGCACTCTACAAGTGCCTCCCACTACACTTCACTTGCATACTTGTCAAGTCTTGATGTGTCGTGAAGAGTATAGGGGCCTCCGTCCCCAAGTTCCCCACAGAGAGAAGCAAATATACTCTCTGTGCTGTCCTTGAGGCCACAGGTGTGGATGTTGAATCGCCGGAATCACACGACACCAATAACCCCAGGGCTGCTGTAAGGAAACAAGGAATTAGCACAGACAGGCACAGTAACAAATATCAGCAGGAGTGTGGAGAAAACGGGAAGAAGTCTTACCTAAAGAAGGTTGGCAAAACCCTGTTAACCGGGGCCTAAGCAGTGTTGCAGGGAGGGCGCGTGAACAGCAGTTGTGTCCGGAATGAAGGATGGCAAGTACCAGCTGAACACACCTGATTAGTTTTTGAGGGTTTAAGATAACCACAGAGTAAACCCAATGCAAGACGTGGTTTCTGGTGGGTGCGTAAGAACACAAGCAGTAATCCAAGGGTTTAGCAAAAGAACTCTGTCAGACAAGCCGAGGTTCAAAAGCCAAGTAGATATAGAGAAGTGCAACAAAGCCAGGGAGTATCCAAGTAGAAGTCCGAAGTCCGTAAGCCGTGAAAAGTCCTGAATGAAGCGAATGCTGAACAGAGTTACAAGAACAGCTGTGAAGCAATGACCGCTTGAGCGGTCGTGGTTTTTATCTTGCTCGCTTCCCAGTCATGTGAGCAGGAGCGAAATCACGTGATCGGGATACCGTCATGTGACCAGGAAATCGACGTGACAGCCTGGCTCTGCGTGACCGTAATCTCCACGGCAGCTGCCAGTGTAAGAAAAGAAACCAACAAGACTGTAAACGGCCTCTGCCTCGGGTCAGAAACTGTTCACGTGACCCTCGCACCGTAGGTAGACTGCCACTGATGGGTGATGGATTCAAACTGGGGAATCTAGTGGGATGGCTACGTGGAGTGGAGGGTGATATCGGGAGACCAATGGGGACACGGATGCTGTGCATGACAGAGCCCACCCCCCCAAAGGCCCACGACCACGTGGGCAAGACGGGTTCTCCAGGTGAAAACGGGAGACGAGGCACAGGGCCTGGACGTCCCCAGTAGGGACCCAAGTGCGCTCCTCCGGGCCAAAACCAAGCCAATCCACCAAATATTGCAACCTCCCCTTAAAAATACGGGAACCCAGAATCTCGGAGACCTCATATTCATCAGGCCCACCCACGGTGACGGGAGCGGGGGAGCCCCGAAGACGGGTAGGAACAGGACAGAACTTCAGCAGGGAGGTGTGAAAGACGGGGTGAATACGCCAGGTGGTGGGAACCGAAAGCCGATAGGCCACGGGATTGACAACCCTTGACACCACATAGGGGCCAACAAACCATGGCAAAACTTTGCGACAACCAGGCAAACGGAGGTGGTGAGTGGATAACCACACCCTGTCCCCCACGGAATAGACAGGGGCAGCAGCACGCTTCCGGTCAGCCGTGGTTTTCAGGGAAGCCTGGTCCTCAAGAAGGTGGGCAAGAGTCTGTGAATGGACAGTAGACAGATCCCGAACACAGGCGGCAGCAGCAGGGTTGCCAGAGAGAGTGAGGTCAGGGACGGGCAAATGGCATAGAACGGGGAAAAGCTAGTGGCGAGTGTAAAGCATTATTGTACGCAAACTCTGCAAGGTGTAGGACACTTAACCAAGGCTGTTGATGCTGTAAAACAAGGCAGCGTAAGTATTGTTCCATAGACTGGTTCACCCGCTCAGTCTGACCATCAGTCTCTGGATGATAGGCCGAGGAAAACCGAGTGTCAACACCAAGGAGTTTCGTTAATGACTGCCAGAAATGAGACGTAAACTGGGAACCCCTATCGGGGATGATGATGGTAGGTAAACCATAGAGACAAAAGATGGACTTGAAGAAAAGGCCTGCCAACACGGGAGCAGAAGGAATGCCTGAGCAGGGAATAAAGTGGGCCATTTTTGTAAACGAGTCAACCACTACCCATATTGTGTAAAAACCCTGGATTCGAGGTAAATCGGTCACAAAGTCCATAGTAAGGGTGTGCCACGGTCTAGGGGGCACAGGCAATAGATGCAAGAGACCTACGGGTCGTCCCCGACGATGTTTACACTGGGCACAAACTGAACAGGTGTTCACGTAGCAATCGACATCCCGTTTCATAGACGGCCACCAACACCAGCGTTTAAGTAGTTCTAGTGTGCGTCTCTGACTGGGATGCTCATTAATGGCAATGTCGTGGAACCATTCTAGGGCGTGATTGCGGGTATCAGTTGTAGGTAACATATGTTTATTTTGCACAAAAGGTTATCCATCGTGAACCACAGGATCCCATTCGGACAACTGCTCCGGATGTCGGGCCACCCATGCGCGGATCGAAGACAATAGGGGCAATGGAGACAGATGACATTCTTCCGTTCGAGCAGGGTTTCAGGGAATACGGGCAAGGAAACACCCCCAGGGAAAGAAACAAGGCGTCAGCCTTCCCATGTGACAATCCTGATCGATGTTTGATCTGGAAGTCATAGGCTGCAAAAAACAAATGCCAGCGCACCTGACGACTGTTGAGGCATTTAAGGGAGGCCAGATCCTGGAGATTGCAGTGATCTGTGAATACAGTGACCTGATGTTTCGCCTCAGAAGGTGATGTCGCCATACTTGGAAGGCATCCTTGATCGCCATTAACTCCTTTTCCGTTACTGTATAATGACTTTCAGCAGGTGTGAACTTCCGGGAATAAAATGCCACCGGATGCAGATGACCAGAGGTAGGACAGTTTTGGGATAGGACAGCCCCAAGTGCAAAGGAAGAGGCATCTGCCTCCACCACAAAAGGCAATTCAGGGTCCGGGTGTTTCAGGACTGGGGCGGTGGTAAAGGCGGATTTTAGAGTATCGAAAGCAACTTGATGCTCTTCCGAGCAGAGAAACGGAACACTAGGGCTAGTCAATGCGGTGAGTGGAGCTACAATGGACGAGAAACCATAGATGAATCGTCTATAGAAGTTTGCAAACCCTAGGAAGGATTGCAGGGCTTTAAGGTTAACAGGCTTGGCCAGTCCAACGCAGCCCGTACTTTGGAATGATTCATGGCCACACCCCCCGAGGTTGATGTGAAACCCAATAAATCGACACTGTCGGTGTGAAACTGACATTTTTCGGGTTTGGCGAAAAGGGAATGTTGGCGGAGACGAGACAGTACTTCTCGGACATGTGTCACTTGGTCCTCCATATTTTGTGAAAATATGAGGATGTCGTCCAGATATACGGCAGCACACACGTCCAATAAGTCACTGAATATCTCGTTCATGAATCGCTGGAAAGTGCCCGGGGCGTTGCAAAGTCCGAATGGCATAACCATATACTCGAACAGTCCATAACGAGTGCAAAACGCCGTCTTCCATTCGTCCCAATTACGGATCCTTATTAGGTTGTAAGCTCCTTGAAGGTCGAGCTTCGAATAGATGGAGGCATGAGCTAAGCGATCCAGTAAGGGCGTGATAAGTGGTATCGGAGACCGATTTTTTTACTGTGATATTTTTCAGGCGACGGTAATCCACACAAGGACGTAGATCGCCCTCTTTCTTGGGGACAAAAAAGATTGGGCTGGCGGCTGGCGAAGTAGAGGGACGTATGTGTCCTAGTTTTAAGGATTTCTGGATATATCCTTTCAGGGCTTGCTCTTCGGAGTGGGACAAGGAGTAGAAGCGACCAGAAGGTATTGTGGAGTCGGGGAGTAGATCAATAGGACAATCGTAAGAACGATGTGGAGGGAGAACCTCTGACAATCCCTGATCAAAGACCTCCTGGAAGTCCTGATATACAGTGGGAATACCTACTGCGACGACCCCTACTAAGTGCGGATCTGGAGCGCAAGTACAGTTGTCATTCAGTGTAAGTTGAGCAATGGCACCTAATGCCAGTGATGGAGAACCAAACACTTCGGGAAATGTGAGACAGAAGTTCTGACACAACTCAGATTCAAAATGGACCTGCCCAGACTTCAGTCAATCAATCAACAGGTTGTGTTCTTTCAACCAAGGGATGCCTAGGATCAGACCAAACTGTGGCATAGAAATCAAATCGAAGGTAATGGTCTCCTGGTGGGTAGTCTGGATGATCAAGGTGAGGGGTGCAGTTTGTTGCTTGATTGGACCGGATGTTAGGGCTGTGCCGTCAACTGCTTGAACAGGCTCCGGACGGGGTTTGTTCACCAGCGGAAGGTTCAAGGATGCAGCTAGCATGATGTCGATATAATTCCCGGTGGCACCTGAATCAATAACAATGGTGACAGGAAGAGAGATGTCTGGTGTGGGTCTCAGAGTGGCTTGCACAACCACAGGTCTGATACAGCCAAAAGCAGGTTTTGATTCCGAGGAAGGACATGGCATGCTCGATCCGGTCCCCGGATCTGGGGTCGAGCAATCCGAAAAACCTGGTTCTTTAACTTGGGATGTCGGGGACAGGCATTGACAAAATGCCCGTTTAAGCCACAATACAAGCAGGCATTGTCTAGCCTCCGACGCTCCCTCTCTGTGGGCGATATGGGGCTACGAATCCCGCCTACCTGCTTGGGCTCACCAGAAGCATCTGATGATGGGGAGGCCTGGATGATGCTGGAAAACCTGGCTTTGGATTTGCGTTCCGAGCATCAATCTGTAGGGCAAGGTCCACCAGTTCAGTGTGCGGCGATGGTAAGGAAGGTACGACTGACATGGCGTCTTTCATAGTGTTGCTCAACCCCCTATAGAATACTACCGTCTTCTTGCTCTCAGGCCATAAGGTCTCAACCGCCAACTGATTGAATCGGGTGATGTATTCAATGAGGGAGCTTTTACCTTGGTGTAAATCTAGTAATTCAAGGTCACGGTATTGGGCCTTATGCCTGGTGTCAAAAACATGAGTAATTTCTGCCACTAGTAGATCAAAATCATACAGCGTTGGGCTATCGTTTTCTAATAGTGGGTTGGCCCAAGCCACGGCCGTACCGGCCAAATGAGACAAAGTAAATGCAGCTTTTGTGGTGGAGTCAGGAAAGGTCAAAGGTCTACACAAAAAATGCAGCTTGCACTAATTGAGGAATGTGCAGAATTTCTTAGGATCACCATGAAACCTTTCCGGGGCTGCTAGTGGGAATGGAGTGGGTTCAACTACAGGGACCTGTGAGGCGGCACTCCGTACATGGGGTTGTGAAGTCGAGGGTTGGGCTACTGGGTCCCCAAATTCTGAATCTGCGGGTAAGGGATGTTGCGCGCTCTGAATAGAATCCAGGCGTTGGTGTATAGCAGTATTGGCAGCTGCCATGTCCGCCCGTAATACTGTGATTGACTGCACCAATGCGGCCACGGTGTCATCAGCTGATCCCTCCATACCCAAAACAACAATAAAGGCTTCACAGTCTGTCAAGTCTTGATGTGTCGTGAAGAGTATAGGGGCCTCCGTCCCCAAGTTCCCCACAGAGAGAAGCAAATATACTCTGTGCAGTCCTTGAGGCCACAGGTGTGGATGTTGAATCGCCGGAACCACACAACGCCGATAACCCCAGGGCCGCTGTAAGGAAACAAGGAATTAGCACAGACAGGCACAGTAACAAATATCAGCAGGAGTGTGGAGAAAACGGCAAGAAGTCTTACCTAAAGAAGGTTGGCAAAACCCTGTTAACCGGGGCCTGAGCAGTGTTGCAGGGAGGGCACGTGAACAGTAGCTGCGGCTGGAATGAAGGATAGTAAGTACCAGCTGAACACACCTGAATAGTTCTTGAGGGTTTAAGATAACCACAGAGTAAACCTAATGCAAGACGTGGTTTCTGGTGGGTGCGTAAGAACACAAGCAGTAATCCAAGGGTTTAGCAAAAGAAGTCCGTGAGACAAGCCGAGGATCAAAAGCCAAGTAGACGTAGAGAAGTGCAACAAAGCCAGGGAGTATCCAAGTAGAAGTCTGAAGTCTGTAAGCCGTGATCCTTGAAGCCGTGAAAAGTCCTGAATGAAGCGAATGCCGAACAGAGTTGCAAGAACAGCTGTGAAGCAATGACCGCTTAAGCGGTCTTGGTTTTTATCTTGCTCGCTTCCCAGTCATGTGAGCAGGAGCAAAATCACGTGACCAGGAAATCGACGTGACAGCCTGACTCTGCCTGACTGTAATCTCCACGGCAGCTGCCAGTGTAAGAAAGGGAACCAACGAGACTGCAAACGGCTTCTGCCTCGGGTCAGAAACTGTTCACGCAACCCTCGCACCGTAGGTAGGCTGCCACTGATGGGTGATGGATTCATACTGGGCAATCTAGAGGGATGGCTATGTGGAGTGGAGGGTGATGTCGGGAGACCAATGGGGGCACGGATGCTGTGCATGACAATGTTACAATCTACCAGGCAGAACTGCCTGATTTAAAACAAAAAAAACTAAGATTTCCTCTATGGACATCGCGCCATCCTCATACACAAACAAAATGTTTCTCTAACTTGAGGGCCTTTAAAATATGTTCTCCCAGACCACCAAGCTACCACTATGCCCCTTCACCTCTTCTCTTTAATTTCTCACCAACTCTAGCTCACCCATTACTTCGGCCGGCTCCAAACTTAAACATTTCTCGTGCCCTCTCCCCTTCTCAGGTATGTTACCATTCCCCATGTCATTCAGGAGATGCTTATCCAGACCAGAGGCTTTTGGTTTTCTTTTGAATCTAGTAAACCGGGGACTGCAAGACCCCAGAATACAACATTAAAAAGGATTAAAAGAGCAGCTCCTGGATAATTTGGGGCTCGGTGACATGATCTATAGTTTCTTCCTCCTTGGGAATTCTTTCATAGTTCCTTCTCTCCCCAATCAAACTATTTTCCCTGGCTCCCCCAATGTTCCCTGTCAGCAGGGTGTAGAGTCAGCTGCAGCACCTACCTACTTCCGTTAGGAATGCTGACACCTTTACGCAATGTAATGAAAGAAATCCACTCGAGATGAGAAAGGCGGGCACCACCTAGTTGTAACAAAGCTTTTTAAAATCACCTTTATTTATAATATTTATAATATAAAACAAGTCATCAGAGCAATAGAGTTTTGACACTATCTCCCTGATGGCTACAAGATCCTCTCCAAGCCCCGAACCAACCGCGCCCAGAGGTGGAGTAGGTCTGATCTTTCCGGAGTGGGTCCCTGCTTCTGTCATTCCTACGCAGGCTTACTCCTCCTTCAAATGCTTGGTCTGTAGGCTCTCTATCTCTCCTGGCCTCTCTCTGACTGTGGCCACCATCTACAGGTCTTCTGGCCAGTTTGCCCTCTTCCTCTCAGAGTTGCCTGACCTCTCCTACTCTCTCCTTGCCTCTACCTCTCAACTTCTCCTCGCAGACCTCAATATCCACCTGGATGCTCCTCTGGGTTCTTCCGTAACCTCTGCGACACACTTTCTCTTTCCATTCTACCCTCTGGTCTGACACGCTCAGCCAGACACACCTTGGGGGCCTCATTACGACTTTGGAGGCAGCCATGCCCATAAAGGCATGGCTGTCTCCAAAATCGTGTCCGGATCCGGGTTCCCTGAATAGGGAAATAGCGGGGCATTCTGAGTATGGAGGGCCTGGTATTTCCTCCTTCATGGAACCCGGACCCGATCCTTCCCCATTCCCATTCGAGCCCTCACAGGGCTCAATGGGAATGGGGAGGGAGCTAACAACGGGCCCATTACAAGAGGGCCCGTTGTTAGCTCCCTGGTCCCCTCGCGGGACCCGCTATGGACGTCTGGAAAAACCAGACGTCCAGAGCGGGTCCCGCGAGGGGACCTCGTAATAGTGCGGAGTGGGTTTAACGCGCCGGCACCATTACCGGCGCAGTTAAACCCATTCCGCAATAGTTGTAATGAGGCCTAGGATGTTCTCATCTCCTCAGACATCCCCCTCTCTAACCCTCTCACTACTCCTCTCTCTCGGACTGACCACTTTCTGCTCTCCTCTCACCTGAAACTCTCTGTCTGACCCTCAGGCAAATCCCACCCCAGCACTGCCACCTACCTTCTCGGTCATTTGGCCCATGAAGTGTGTGTCAGTCGATGCCTTTGCCTCTGCTTTCTCTGCTCCTCCTACTCCTGCGGCTGACTCACACTCTGACACAGCCCTTTCTAACCTGCATCTTTCTGTCTCCAAAGCTATGGACATCCTTGACCCTGTCATGAGAATCAGCCTACCTCCAAGTGCAACTCTTGGTATTACTCGGACCTCGCCGCCCTGAAACGCAAGTGCAGGGTGGCTGAGAGGAAGTGGAGGGTTTCGGGTGCATCTTCTGAACTGGCCTGCCGCCTGCTCCAAAGACAATACAGACTCTCTGTATTGACCAAGAAGAGAGTCCACATCAAAGCATGCATCTATGTGGCCTCTAACAACACAATCGAGCTCTTTAAAATCTGCAAGGATTTGGCCAATCCTTCTGCAGTCTCTACCTCTCCTGTTCCCTCCCATGCCTCTGTATGGCTCAGGCTTCTCACTGCAGCACTAAAACCCAAGACATCCTGTCTGCGCTCTCCTCTTCCTCTGCCGCTACCTCTCTTGGCCTCCCTCTGGCTGCTTCTCCCTCTGCTCCTCCTCCTTTTTCCTCTTTCTTTCTGACAACACCTGACGATTTTTCTAGACAAGTCCGATCTGTGAAAGTGTCGTCCAAACAGGTGCTCCCCTGCTCCTCTATAACCATCAAGGACCATATTGACATCCTCTCTCCAGCCTTGGCTGATTTCTGCAATCACTCTTTTGCCACTGGTTCCTTCTCCTCTCTCCTCAAGCACTCCCCTTGCAACCCCTCCTTAAACAGCCTTCTGTCGATCTGACCTGTCTGGAAAACTATCGCCCAATCTCTGCCCAGGAAAGGGGTGATAAACTCCTGGAAAAGCTGGCCATTTCCGCACTGAATCTGTTGGTTTTCTCCAAGACCATCAGTCTGGCTTCACAGCAGCCAGAGGCACGGAAACTGCTCTCCTGAACACCCGTGAAGATCTGCTCTCTAATCTTGACCCTAGCCTTCCTTCTGTCCTCCTCCTCCTTGACCTTTCCTCTGCTTTTTACACAGTCAATCACACCATCCTGATCAATCGACTCCGTGAGAGCCTGGGCATCACGGACCAGGCCCTGGAGTGGTTGACCTCCTTCTTCTTAGACCAGAGGTCTTCAAACTGTGGGGCGCGCCCCCCATAAGGGGGCGCAGCCGCATCCCAGGGGGGGCGCCAGAGCCCAGCATGAAATGTAAAAAAAAAAGATTATTATTATTATTTTTTTTTTAATTGGAGGAAATGGGAAGGGGCAGCTCACATGGTCAGACTGGACCATAAAATGGTCTTAGGCACCAATGAAAAAATGGCCAGCAGTTGCAAATGGAGATTCAGTCCTTTAGTCACAGACTGAATAGTACCCAAGGGGTTGCTTTTTGTTCAAATGTAAACACATTGTGATATTTAAAGAATATTTATTCAGCAACAATGGTCAAAACTACTAGCTGCATAGTGAAGTAACTCCTCAAACTGGCCCACATTAGCCAAAAAAGTGGCCCATTTTGACTGACCTACACTAGCATTTTGCATTTTTGTTAGTCATCGCCCTATTGCCCTGTAGGCCAGTCCAAGCCTGCCGGCTCATCCTTAATGGGGGAGGGTGTGTCCACCCACTGGCCACCTCAACCATTATGGAGGAGCCGAGGAGCCAGCCCAGTGAAACACTGAGCACTCCCTCAGCTGCTTTTTCCAGCTGAGGGAATGCTCCTGGGCTGGCTGAACTGTCAAAGGGAAACAGGGTTTGCCTTTGACAGTTCATTTCCCCAGCCACACATGATCACTGAGCCATGCAACGCTGGGGGTGTTTTGCTTCGCCAGCCTTGTATAGCTCATTGGAAATGCTGGCTGGGGCACTGCATGTATGTATGTGCGAGAGGGTGCTCCTGTGCCTCCTCGCACATACGGGCAGAGCAACCTGGAGCAGGGCATTTTAGCAACCACGCGCTGGCCCCTGCAGAAGGCACGTTTATGGCAATTTATTTTTTATTTAAATGTTTATGGATATGTGTATGCTTGTGTTATGGGACTGTGGTGGGAGCAGAATGGGCAAGAGCACTGGGATAGTGGTGGGAGCAGGGTGGGGAGAGCCCAGGGGTTGTACTGGGAGTAGGGTGCGGTGACGGCATGCATAAGTTCATAGCGATTTCTACATATTGTCCTTCTGGCATTTTTGGGGGGGCCCGGCCTGCCCAACCTTTGCTCAGGGGGGAGCCCAGGCCAAAAAAGTTTGAAGACCACTGTTTTAGACTGACCCTCACAGGTCCAACTTGGGTCCTTTCTCTACACCACCTCTCTCTCCACATGTGGTGTTCCCCAGGGCTCTATTCTCTCATCCTGGCTCTTCAATGTCTACCTGACCCCTTTGGCCCACCTGATCTCTACCTTCAGTCTGTCCACCCTCATTGGGCCCTCTTCCTTCGCATTCCTACGATGAAAAAAACCTTGATGTCATCTTCAATTCCACTCTCTCCTTCTCTCCTCACATCACAGACCTTGCCAAGAAGGCCCACTACTGTTGTGGCCCAGTCTGACCCATACAATCATGAATCACACAGAGCCGTGGTGGGTTTAACCTTCCTTTATTCACGCTCCACACGAAACTGAAACTGCTTCCCTCGTCCCTCTCCTTGCTCCCTGCTCCTGCGCCCTCCTGTGGTCATGTGAACTGCCCTTGGGATTTAACTGTTTCTTGCCCTGCAATGCCTCCCCCTTGCTTATCATAAGAGTTGTCAGCTCATATTTGTTAGATCAGCTGTGATGGTCTGTTCACCAGTTGGTGTGGACTTCCCAGTTATTTGCAGGTCTCACCTAGCCTTTCCTCTGCTTCCCGTCGGTCTCCATCCGGTTGGCCCTACTTGTATTTCTGTTCCCCTTCTCCTTGTGTCGGTTCAGGGGTTTCCAGCTCAGGTGGGTGGATCCAGAGGAAAAATGATGGATTCCACGTTATTTCGAATCCGTCTCCTGTCGCAGTGACCATTGACCCTTTGACTTCGGTCGCAAAGAATGATTGTCAAATGTCGATTAAGAACTAGATTGGTGTGTCATTGACGTGCATCACTAGGGTGGGGCTGTGTTCTTTGGCTCCTGCATTTCCCAATGCCCAAACTTATCCCTTTTTCCTCTGATCATCTGTGGAGATCGACAAAGTACTTCCAGACTGAGACCGGGCTTCCATGTATCGTACACATCTTCGTGTCTGATGGGTGTCTTCCCTTTCAGGTGAGCGATGTTCCCTTCTGGACCTATAGTTGTGACCTTCACCACCTGCCTGTCTGTCGTTCTTGTGGTCTCGGCTAGGTTTATATTTACTCGTTCTATAACGCGTGGTCCGCCGTCCACTTTGTGGAGAGATGTTCGGGGGTCTATCATTGGTGCATTCCTTAACATTGCACAAAAATGGTCTTCGTCCCCACATGCTGCACACTTCTGACCTATTGCTGGGTATTTCACGCCATGCAGGAATTCTTATCTGCATTTAAAACATGTCTTGTCTGTTCGTCTATTGCTGCCACCTTGTGTAGGTGTCAGTTTGTGAATGGTGTCATGTTCTGTTAGCAGAGTCTGCAATTTTCTTTGTTCATATTTACAGTCTGTTGTTCTATGGCTGAGTCTGTGCGTGCCATTGCCCAGATTTCTTCCAGAGACCTTTGAATCTGAAGTCATTTATTTCTGAACTCTGAGGATTTACAACCCGCTATTACTTGAGACCTTAATGCATCTTGATTGGAATGCCTGTGAGATTCACAGTGCTTCATACGTATGCAGAGTCTCCTCATGAAGCTATCCAAGTATTCCCCTTTCTGTTGTGTAGTGGTACGAAATATGTGCCTTTCATCGTCCACGTTAGTGTGGGCCGCCAAAAAAAAATTCCTCTCCCAGCTCTCGGAAAGTCATCTTTTTAACATCCACTATCGCGTATGCAGTGGCGGCTGGTGACATTGAAAAGGGGTGGGGCGAATTTGGAAGTGAGCGAGTCCAACCCACATAAATTGGGCGCATGGGGGTTCCACCTAACCCTCCCCCCCATGGAAACATTTGGAAAAATGGCTTCCAAAATGTGCAATTTACTGTCCAAACCCATAAAGAAATTCATTATATATCCAGTAATGATGGAAAATATCATTTTGTCATGCTGTTACTGGCATTGAAATCCGGCTCCTTATCCAATTGTGCTTAGTGACAGTGATCACTGGCAGAAGAAATCAAAACACAATTGATAAACAATGCCACAAGTCATATCTTCACCCCCCAAAACACCTAGACATTTCATTATTATCCAAACAGAACTGAACGTAAATGCAGTGGGATTGGCATTGTGTTTAATATGAGCAGAAAGAATGAGGATTTATGCTCCCTTTTCGTCAGAGCTGTATGGAACCTACTGCTACTAATACCCCAGGCACTCGTGCAGAATTCAATGGTTCGGCCCACAGGTTGTACACACAACTCTTCAGTGCCTGGAGGTCGTACATAGGCACCAACTGCTGATGGCAACTTGCATGCACTGTGTTCCCACTAAGGCCTTGGCGGGAACTTGCATCAAACGTGGAAACATTCACAGAGAACACTGACACTCTCACCACATTGCCACTAAATAGGTCCTCCACCATGCCAGACAGACACAAGGCATAACATAAACAGTGTTGCATAGCAATTTGCTATGCAATTCTGTAGGTTTGCTAATTAAATGTACACTTATGTAGCAAAGCTAGCTATTAAAGTTACCATGTTCAATGAAAGCACAACAGTAACCATCTCCTCCACACTTAAGTGCCAACGGCCTGTGTGGCGTTGCTAGACAAGAATGAATGTTTTCTTTTAAAAATAATTGCAAACTAGAAGTAATCCGGATGATACTTTTATAAAGTTAACTATATGCAGTCCGGCAAAGACCAATATGTGTAAATTAATTTTTTTTAAAAGGCAGTTATACGATTCCATTCCTAAAAACATAAGTTGTTGGATAACGCATAATTGCAGTATTGCTATTGTAAAACACTGCATTGTGTCCATGCTTTACAGTCAAGTTTAGGTTAGTGTATCTAAATCTCATAGTGTCAGCTATATTTCATTATGTAGAGTAAGGTGCATCATATTGACGAGTGAACAAGTTGTAAATGTACATGATCACACGGCCAAATGCTTTTGATGGCAAACCTAGCTATGTGCCCTGATGGTTGCATTCTTTTGTGCAACTGGTGCTCGACCCATGCGCTGATCCCGTACTCTTGACATTCTATTTTATCATCCTGTTGCTGTATAGCAGATAACCTGAAAGTGAAATGGCCGCAAACTACACTATTCCATGTAGTTTGCCCAGTTCTCTGCCTGCTACACAATCCAATCTGCCCACTCTTACTTTCTTGCCACTCTGCTCACTCTTACTTTCTTGCCTTTTACATAATGAATAAACAAAGTCAACTAGATGTTTCTTCAAAGTAATGTTCAATAGTTTCATTCAGTCTATACATTTACAGGTCCTACTACAATACCATGCACTGTAGGTAGCTTCCAGAGCTCACTTTGCTCTATGATTATGATTGCATTATATATTTACTCCCCTTTTATATTTTACATACACTCTTCGTGGGCTGGCAAAGTCTTTTCGCCCGCTTGCATAGTCGAGTAGATTTTATGCAGGGCGGTTCCCATTTGCAGGGGAAGTTTGAAGCTTTTTTGTAAACATTTGCTTTGTTTGCAGTAAATGTCAAATACGTTTCGCTGTGCATGTCTGGCCTCTGGGTGGCAGCAGTGCGCCAAACATAGTAGGTTTGTGAAGATATGCACGATTTTACAGAAAGCACATTTACATTTTTTGTCCTCCATTGCCATGGGCTGAGTGCATGTGTCTTAGATCCAGTAGGCAAAGAGAGTTACTCTATTGCAGGTCAAGCAGAATTTTAAAGAATTTGCAAGGCCTGACTCATATCACTAATATCTTACTCCAGGAGTTAACAAAACTGTTGTATTGTTGCTCATTTTAAGTCTTGGGTACAAATACCTTTTGGTGACATTAAACACATTAGTACAACACTGCTAATCAAATGGGGTTGTTTGCAAATCTAGAAAATGTTAATTAGCCCCCTCTGCTAAGCCATTTTGAAAAACGAATTTTTGACTTGCACAGATACATCAGGGGCATGCATGACAGGCAGGGTAGAACAGGCGCTAGGCTTCTCTGAGCTGCCAGGCTGCAGAAGCCTCACCATCTGGAAAGCCAAACCAGCATGCATTCTCAAATTAAAGGAGGGGTCCACTTGTGTTTTTACTTTTGTCTACATCATACATTCCTTAGGCCTGCTCTGTTCCTGGTTGTTATTGGCAAAGCTGGAAATTGGTGACCACCCAACCCACGCCTGACTCGGGATACCATGGTCCTTATTCATTGGTGAGGGCCTTTCAAGCATCAAGTACTTGACAGAGATGATCCTGTAGGCTGGCAATCTTTGTGTGGGTTCATTCTGCTGCTGCCAAAATGACCAAACATAAATAGCTCCCTGCCTACTGGAGCATGCCCTGGCCCTAGACAAGCGCAAAACAAGAACATTACGCTGCTTAGGTCAACTCGTCATAACAGATTGCCACATTCATGCTCCAAGGTGCCTCAACTATGACATATTAACATAACGCGTGAGGACGCACCTATGTTATTGGCTTTGGCTGTTATAGTTATTAGTCTGTTTTGTACAATGCCAGTAAGTCATCGATTTTCCTATGTCCCGTGGTGGACTGGGAACCAAAAGATGCCCTGGAATTTTTTTTCAAAGTGCCCACATTTACACCCCTTAGCCATAAAACAATTTGTGAATAAAATAGGGAACCGCACAAAAGAGGCCCATGATGAAGAGGCCACTGGGAAATCTCTAAAATTCCCTATAGGCCGGTCCACACCTGCCTATGTCACAGTGTGGCAACAGCAGATTATACCTTGCTCTTGTCCACTAGACATAAAATATCCAAAGTCCATAAACCCGCCGCCCACAATTGGATGCAGGGGAATTCATTTGTATCACAGTGGCAACATTTCAACCTGCGATACTATACTACTGAAAACATTAGCTCCGGGAGGATAGCTCAGGGGCAACGTGCTCGCCTTGGAAACAAGACGACACAGAACAACACAGGTTTGATCCTCGGGTCCGCGCTTAGAAACCTCTGGGTATTAAGCGTGTTATAAATAACCTATCATATCCACACTATCACAACTTTTACTTATAAACCACTATTCTTTACTTTATTGCTCCCGCAAGCCGAATATCCAAGTTGGCAAGCAACCACTGTGATAAAAACTGTCTGTGAATAGGCAGATATGAACATCAAGACGGCCACCTGTTTGAAACCTTTGTGAGCAGCAATCAGCCGGCCAGTGACAGGCTACTCCAACTACATTTTGTCCAACCATTGAACCGGTAGGCGTAAGCCGGCCCCTTTGCTGCAAGCCCCTGTGTGTAAGGCTCATGTCCAGAGCATGTCAGAGCTTGGCGGAACGAGCGAACGTCCCTCCGCTGCACACTTTGTCAACCTACTCCCCCCTACTCAGGAGAACACTACCTAAGCATGGGTAAGCTTCTGCCCTGAGTAACACTACGCTGCTTAGTTTCCAAAATTAACTTTGTTGTGCTCACGTGATACATGGCAAGTACTCTACCTGACACACTTTGATTGTTGTGCTCCTGTATATTGCCCGCCTCACCTATCACGATGAGCCACGGCGCCTTTGGCCCAGCACCTATATCCTACAACCACCCTCCAGACTATGTGAACTATCAACCACAACGACAAAATCAACTAGCGCTTCCCAACTAGTAATTTCTACTGGCCTAAGCCTTATTGATGCGCCGTATGCCGTAAACCCAACCCTGATGGACCGTTATTTACCCTTTCTGACCCAATTGTTGTTGTAACGTCCTCTAGAGGTTTGTTGCACCTGACCTCTGCTGTGCGCCGCATCTGCACGCCGCTTCACTCAAAGTTGCCTAATTTGCTGATCTAAGGGCTTAACTATGCACCCTGACATTTTACGATACCTGCATATTCCTAATTTTGCCACCACTCTACACTTAGGGACCCCTACGCGATACGCCTCCATCACCAGTTTAGACCACGGCCACCGTCTTCCACTGTGCTGGAGTATTCAGCTGCCGCGACGGAACTGCGGTTTACTATCGTTTCACCCTCCACCGAACCCCGCCATTTGTACTCGAGCCATGCTCAGGCTTCTTACAGCCTAAATTTCTATGTACTACTATGCCACTGTGATTACTATGCGTGACAACTGATTGTGCACTGCTGGGGGTCTAATACCTGACTTATAAGTGCTAGTATACTTAACAAATGACTCTGCATTATTAGGGTTTTTACTACCTGATGTGCATGTACCACTATGCATAACAAATGACTCTGCATTATTAAGGTTCCACTACCCAATTTTCATGTGATACTATCCGTAACAACTGATTCCGTATTATTCGAGTCCTAATAGGACTTATATGTGGTAGTATGTGTAATAAATGATTCAACATTATTAGGGTCTTTTTACTACCTGAGGTGTACCTGCCACTATGCGTAACAAATGATTCTGCAATATTAGGGATTATGCCAACATAACTCCTTGTGTCATTACATGCCACATTTGCACATGCCCCTGTCTCACTACTTGACCCCTCCTGCCCTATCTCACCAGACTACACTACTTAACCTTCAAACTAGGAGTGCCTGCCACTGACACACTACCACGTCTAGTCAAAGTCACGTCACCCTTCCCACTATTAGTGACCGCTCCCTCCTAGACAGGACACTCCACTAAACAGACTGCCACAGCCACACGTTTGCGGCCCATTCGCTACAAGCCCCTCACATGTTATGTTATTTGGCATTTATATAGCGCTCTATATATCATTGGTATGACCTCAAAGCGCTGGGAGGTTGAACACCCTCGGGGACCACAGTCCAGGTCAGTTGAGGGAATGCAGTAGGGTGCAAGGGTGCACCAGTTATGTGTGCAGCTGATGTAATTGTCTGATGGTAGCTGTATCCTAGCATTAGGTGTGGTGGTGATGATATCAGTTGAATGTGTGCAGTCTGGTGGGTGGACACCCACACTAGTTTCTGGCTGCGTTAAGCCTGATGGACGCTTATGTGTGCAGCTAGGCCGGTTTGTCATGGGATACAGCTGTGTTTTATTAGCGTGATGAGGTGTTCATGCGGTAGTGTTCGTATGTGAGCAGTTAGGCCGAATTGATCGAGGGGTATAGTTGCACTCTAATTGTGTGATGGAGTAGAGTAGAGAGTAAGCATAGTGATATGATATGATGGTTATGACGCCCAAGTATAATGCGCTTCGAAAGCGCTCGATGACAAGGGAGGGAACAAGGGAGAGCGCAAATACACTCCGACAGGCCATGAACTGCACAAATGTGAAGACTAGCTACTGCACTCGTTCTAGAGACATCCAGACAGTGTAAGTGCTAAGGCACAGACAGGTGGTCATGCTTTGGAACGGAACACGAGGACAGGAGGGTCTGGTGTACACAGTGACATTGCAGGGGACCGGGTAGGGCCAAACAGCAACCGGGGGTGTGGGCACACAGTGAGACGTGGGGACCAAGGGGTTGTGGATACACAGTGACATTGAGGGGCTGGGGCAAACAGCAACATCACAGGGGACAGGAGGGGCGGGGTACGCAGTGAAAACACGGGGGACTGGAGGGGTAGGGGCATACAGGGACATCACAGGGACCAGAGGGTCTGGGCATACAGCAACAAGGGCCAGAGGGTACGCAGAGTTGGACGAGAGGGGCTGGGGTACGCAACGGTAACACAGGAACTGGAGGGGTAGGGGCACACAGGGACATCACAGGGACTACAGGGGGCGGGGCTTACAGCAACAGGACGGGGGCCAGAGGGGTACACAGCAACATCACGGGTAACAAGAGGGCAGGGGCTACACAGCGATACATGGGGTACACAGGGATATGACGGGGACTAGAGGGTGGGTATACACCGACAGCGCGGGGGACCAGAGGTACACAATGACAACACAGGGAGCCAGAGGTTCGGGGTACACAGCAACAGCACAGGGGACCAGAGGGGCACATAGCACCATCACAGGGACTTGAGGGGGCTGGGCATAGGCGACAGCAAGGGGGACCAGAAGGTAAACAATGATAACACGGGGGCCAGAGGGTACGGGGTACACAGTGACAACACAGGGGACAAAAGGGGCTGTGGGGGCACACAGGGCACACAGAGACATCACAGGGACTAGAGGGGGTTTGGGCATATAGCGATAACACGGGGGACCAGAGGGGTACACAGCAACATCATCGGAAAAAGTGGGCAGGGTGTACATAGCAACAACACAGGGAACTAAAAGGGGCTGGGGGGCGCACAGCGTTACACAGTGGATCGGAAGGGATCGCTCAGCACGCATAGTTCAACACTAACTATGTCCCCCCTACTACCATAAACTCATGACATACCACCCACATGCTTCCTACCTACACTACAACTCTTTAATCCCATTTCAAAACTTGAGAAAGGGACTATATCTGAAATTGATTGTCCACTCACTCCTACTCAATGGATTAAGTTATACACCAGCCGACCCACACTTAACCAACCTTCCCCGGTGTACATCAGAAATACCAGACTTAGTTATCGACTACCAAGACCTAAGCCCAGGCTCTTAAAAAGACCCAAGGAACTAACTAAGCATAAACCTTCCTATACAAACAGGCTTAGCCTCACGACTCTGCCCAATTTAACTAATTCGGACTATCACAACAATCCTAAATCAAGTAGCAAAACTGCACTGAATATTAATGAGAATGACACACAATCTGATCTAAAAGATCATGGTACTCCAATGGCCACTGGGGACAGCTCACCCACTAACTCACCCTCGGCCACTAAGACATCCATAACCTTATCAAAAATTCATTCAAACATACCATCTATCAACGACACCCTTATCAACGCTAGATCGCTCGTAGCCCATGCCTTAGATGTTGCCGACCTTATCCTCACTAACAATTTGGACTACTTGACAATCACAGATACATGGCTTCACGTCGTGGCAGGACTTGCCCTTTCACTGGCCATTCCTGACAATTACACCATCCTTAGAACTGACAGAGAAAATGCAAGGGGTGGAGGATTAACCATCATTGCAAAATAAACTACTTGGTCTGAGAGAGCTCCCCAAACAATTGCTTCCATCAGGTGAACTTCTGTCTATCAAACTTCCTCTTACTGCTTCTTGCACTTTAATAATCCACCTAATTTATAGACCTCCGGGTACCACAACTTCCTTCAAGGATGACGTCACACACCTACTGACTCAGAACACTAAACCAGGTTCCCAAATTATGTTGCTAGGCGACTTAAACTTAGGTTTCAATTACAACAACCACGACAATGCCTCATCCTTGGCCAACACATTATCTGAACTCGGCTTCTCTCATAGGATTATTAATCCCACCCACTGCAAAGGTAGAACCTTAGACTGGCTAGCAGATCTTAACTATAACACTAAGATCCTCTCCAACACGCCTTGTGCTTGGTCGGACCATCATGTCATCCACTTCTCCATCCAGGACAAACCCCGCCCAGACACTGGCTTGAGTCAAGCACCGTCAGCAGCTACCAGGAGCAAACGCAACATCACCGCTGAGAGGCTATTGCCACTTTTGCTCCCGATTTCCAGTAATACTAACTCGAACAGGCCAGACCCATCTGCCTTGGTCGAGCTTTATAATCACACCTTTCTACAAGCTGTAGACAAAGTAGCCCCACTTAAAGTGCACAAAGTCAAACCTCTTGCACGACTAAATACGGGGTACACTCCAAGTCTCAAAACCCTGCGTAGGAAAAAGAGAGCAGCAGAGATGCATTGGAAAAGAAACCCTATGAACAAACAATGAAAAATTCTCCACTGGCTCCAATAATTACAAAACAGCCATCCTACAGACTAAAAGTTCCACTTATAATGAAAGAATTCAGAATGCCAACTCTGGCACTAAAGAACTGTTTGCCATCCTCCGCGAATTAGAATCGGCTGTGACACTTCAAGAATCTTGTACCAAAGATGCAACTTGGTGCACAAACATTCAGAACGCCTTGCTGGACAAAATTAAACTTCTTCAATCAAAAATTGAAGCCAAAAAACTGAGCCTACCACCCAACATTCAATTCGCCAAACTAGTTGAAGTCCCCCAGAAACAGCTCAACTCATTTCAATTCACTTCGGTATCTGTAACAGACGTAAAGAAAATCATCTATGGCCTCAAACCATTCAGATGTCAAGGCGACATCTGCCCAGCCACAGCTATCAAATACGCAGTGGAAGAACTCGCTCCTTTCACCACGTCATTAATACATGCCTCTTTCCAACCAAGTACTGTCCAGACCAACCTTAAAGATGCCTGGGTCCTCCCCGTACTAAAAAAACTAACACTGGACCCAAATATTCCCACAAGCTATCGGCCCATCACGACCGTTCCATTCTTACTTAAAATACTCTACAAGGCAGCTTACCTGCAAATACAAAATTATCTAGAGTCAAACAATCTTCTAGGTCTTCGTCAGTCAGGCTTCAGACCAGGACACAGGACTGATTCAGCCCTGATAGACCAAAAAATTAAAATGGACGAAATTATAGATAATGGCAACTTGGCTCTCCTACTCTTGCTAGACTTATCCGCGGCCTTTGACTTGGTCGACCATAAAGTACTGTGTAATCATCTCACCCTGGCGTCCCACTTCTCCAACATAGCTTCTGAATGGATTCAATCCTTCCTCTCCAACAGGACTATGAGGGCCTTCGCACCATCAGTTTTGAAAGATTGCAAGTTAAGTAAAGGCTTATAAGTAAAATGATGCACTCAGAGGACTCTGCTGCTCTTAGAGCGCTCTGCCAACAATACAGAAACAACATATCTTTATACACACATTTGGTCATTAGTGCGAATAATATAAATATAATATCAGGAAGAATTAGTATGAGCCCATTGGTACATTGTGACAATCCTGTATCGTCCGTAGGTTCGGCTGGGCTCATCTGGGTGGGGTGGAGGTCAGGCTGAGTCCGCATTGTGTGATGATTCTAATTAATCTAACCTACACAGTAATCTTTGACATGCTATGAATAAGTAACACATAAAACTTATACCAGGATGCAGGGTCCTCTATAAATTGTAAGGAAACACAAACACATTCTTAACCTAGGCCTTTGTGGGGCAGGGGCGCTGTGGTGCTTTTTGCCAGGTGGCTTTTCTGAGGGTTTCGATCAGAGATTTATTCACCCTGGTGCCTCATGGTTCAAACGAATGAATTGATACGTGGTAACTCATGGGGAATATATAATCACACACGATTAGTTAAATGGGGGCAATCCAGGGTGGTCAGTGGGGGAGGGTCTCACCAACTACTACATGAAAGAAGAGTAGAGGGGCAAAAGGTTGCACAGGCAATCATTTGTAAAGGTGGAGGTTGGAGGGGCAGGAGCAGGTTTGTGGAGACGAATGAATACACAAGTCAAGATTCGCCCCAGTCACACACAGGGCAGTGAGCTCAGAGGAAGAGAAAGAATACAGTTATTAACTTGCAACAATTTGGGCTTCCATGAGAACAGAACTGGCGCTCTGCAGACAGGGGAGAAGGTGGTGGGGGTTGTCGGGGCTGACCATGCGCATCGCTGGGTGAAGAGAGAGAGAGAGCCTTTTAGAGATAATTTTGCGGCCTAGTACAAAAATGGAGTCTAAGTGTGTCATCCAATGGCTTCCTTCTACTGTCGTCAGCGAAAGGCAAGGGGACATCTCCCCGCGATGGGATGAGTAAATAGACTTATTCAGTGTGATATGTACAGGGGGTGCATACAGACCCTTCCTCCCCTACATACCCCCCTTTCGTTACTCCTAAAGTAATGAATAACCTTGGTTGGTAGTGCGCCTGCGTTCTTCTGGCTCCATTACCGCTTCATCCTAAGCTGGTTTTCCCTTTATTGGCACCCACGCTTTGCACACTGATCTCAGGCTTTCACACCCTCTTGCATATTCATCAGGGGTACAGGTCATGTAAATGCACCCACCCTCTCCAGCTAAATCCACCCACACCTCCTTATACCATTCTTGTTCACTGGGTTCTTTAATGGTTGTGTGCCATAAATTATCCACCATGCCCCCTGTGTTGTACACTGCTGTCATGCAGAACTTGGGCTCCTGGTTGGCCCCCGTTTGCACTTGTACATCTCTTACATCATGGGGCACTTTTGTTGGGCTACCCATTGTCACCATCATCATTGCACTGCTAGGCATTGACTTTGCACAACATCGAACCCCTTCTTGGCACACCCAAAATATCAGTAGCAAAAATTCTATGATGGGCACCAGTAGCTTCATTGCAGTGCCAAACCAGGGTGGTACCCAGTCAAAAACTGTGTCGAACCAATCACTTGGCTGCCCACCACCTTCTTTCTTCATCCTTTCTCCAAGGATGTGTACTGCAGTTATCACTTGTGATAGTGTCCCGTTGTCAGCATCGGCAGAAGGCACAAATGTGCAACATGCGCTCCTGATTTTTCGTCAAACACTGCCTTCCATTGCTGTAAAGAGGTCTAGCACATAACGATTTTGCATGGTCATCAACCGTAAGGCTCTTAGTTCGCCCTTGATGACGTTGAAGCCTTCTTCAGTGTCGTTGGCTAGCTGGAGCAGCTCCCAGCGCACGATTTGCAACCACTTGGCATTTGCTCGTGCCTGGATGCTGGGTATGAGTGATGCAAAAAAAGTCTGTCAAATTGAAGAGTTTAAACTGATCTGGTATCTGTGCCAAAAGTTCAGAAGAGTCTTTAGAGATGTAATTTGATGCCCTTCTTTTGCATGATACTCTGTCTTGCAGCTTTTCCTGCGACAGAACATCATATGTGGGGGTTCTCCGGTTGATGACCGGGGTGCTGGAGACATTCTGGCGGGCACCCTCTCCCCCTGGCTCTCCGGTATTACCATCAGGGCCAAATGCAGCGTGGCTAGGGCCAGGGCTGTCAGAAGATGTGGTGAGGCCCGGGGCAAAACATTTGGTGAGGCCCCCTTACAATTTTTTGCACTCGGCCAGCGGCGGCACATCCGCAAACAGGAAACTCGAGAAATCTACCCTTGAGTTTGTGTGCAGGATCCCAAATATGGTTTATTACTACAACTCCAAATCAACTACAGCAAAGTTAGATTTCTCTACGGAAGAAAGGTTCATGCCAGACTAACTTTTTTATCATATGAATAAATATATATAAGATGGCATGAGCTCTCCAGTGCGCCACCTCCAACTTGCTGAGGGTCAGTCACTTTTCCAAGCAAAGAGTTGAGGGCAGATCTCTTTCTTCGGCTGGGGACTTCCTCTGGAAACAGCCTCCCTGCCTCGCTGAAACTTGAGGAGAACCATCTCCGGTTCCGGAAGCACCTCAAGACCTGTCTCTTTGCTTCTGCCTTCTCTCTTCCTCTCCCTTACTGATCACCTGCCTGATCCATGCACTGGTCACCTGGTCAAGCTCTGAATTCGGGCCCAGGTCCCTGCCTGGCCTGTTGCAATCCTGCACTGCCTCTTGGCTCCCCTGCACTTGTGGTCTGTATCTGTAACCCTAGAGTCCCTGCTCTTGCTCTTATTCTCCACCCGTTGGCTGCACTTATGAGTACCCACACTTGCCACCCCTTGGCTGCACTCTTGTTTCTCCTTTGTTCCTGCACTTCTGCAACCTACCCCACCCTCGGCACTTCTCCCCTCCCCTCTTCCCTGCTCTTGCGCGATCTGAATGACACAAGGCCTAGTAAGATCTGTGTTTTGTCCTACTCTTTTGTTTCTCCCTCCTTGCCTTGTCGCGCCTAGAAACACTTTTGTACAGGCACGTTATAAATGCCATATCATATCATTAAGGAGCACCCTGCCCCTGTGTGCGCTTTAAAACACACATCATACACAGTGACAAATAATGTACAGTGGAGACTGGTACATTTCTGAACTTAAGAGGCTTAAATGTTTGTGCCAATTAGGCAGGATGAACAGAGCACAGTGAGGGAGCTCAAACCAAACAAGGGGTGCTTAAGGGGGGTTCTCACTCCCAAGAAAATGTTTGAAACATTGGGTTAAAAGTATACATTTTACAGCACTTTCTTTGCAAAATTGGATAGGAATCCATACAGTTTGCAATTGGTTTTGTATGGAAGCACATGGAAATTCCCAATAGTTGCAAATCACAAATTGTGCCTAGGAACATTTTCCAATACATTTCATGCCACCTTTCAACGCAATATATGCTAGTATAAAAATATATTCATGCTGGTTGTTCTAATTATGTCCATGCAGGCTGCATCAATATATGCCATCATTACCATGTACGGACACCCAGCCAGTAAAAATGCCATGCCACAGAAAGTATATCCCGGCTGACTGTGTACCATAAGTGTTTTACTGGCTAGATTGGCCTACGTTCAATGTGGGCCAATTTAGCTAAGTAGTATGTCTGCTTTAACCCTGATGCATAGTCCTGTGTATCAAGGCTAAAGCAAAAAGAGCACTGGCAATGCTAACAGTTTGGGCATTCGTGTAGACATGGGAAAGGCACTTCTGTATTGGTATTAGCTGGCCATTAATAGTGCCAGTGCAAAATGGTTTGAGTACCTGAGCAGTTAATAGCAAATGCCTAATACTTATACACAAGCCAAAACTGCTGGCTTTGCCAATGCTTATTTTTAAAAGAACTTCAGCGAAAGACACGCGAGGTGTTTTTAAATTGAGTGGCCAAAAGTAGACATGATTAAGACATTTTTATTACACCAGTTACGTGTTTACAACTCCAATGAAGTCATGAACTTTCAGAAGACTCCTTTGAGGAAACACTTGCAGGCACATTGAGGGCAAAGTTTGATGGCAAGGCATGTTTAAAGCTAGCTCAAAGAGTTCCAGTGAGGGGGTGTTTTGGGTGGGGAGGGCAGGAACTGGGTGAGAATTGCCATAGGGATTAGCATGGTCATGAGAAGTCATTTCACTGTTAGCACCTGCATTCATATCCATACATTTTTAGGTAATTGAAATCGTGATGTGGGGTTAGCACTTGCAAGCTAAGGGAGTGATTAGAAAGGAAGTGGTGACGTGAGACATCTCATTCTCACAGCAGTCCTTAAGTGTGATGTTTCAGAAATGAAGGCAAGAGGCAGCTGCTTTTAACATTGAAGCTTCACCAGAATAGTCTCAATTGAAATGTGGAAAGATGTTAGGTGGCTCCGCAACAAACATGCAAAATCATTGCAGGGCAGAGAGCAGACAGCAAAGTCCCCCGTGTGAATAAAGGACACGGGAGACTGTGCTGCCTTCCACTTAGGAGAGGGGGCCGCGAGGCCCCCCGCAAGTGCGAGCCCGGGGCAGTTTGCCCCCCCTGCACCCCCTCGTGATGGCCCTGGCTAGGGCACAAGTACCTCTCCATGACGGTGGGAGGTGCAAGTACGCCTGTTTGCCACATACCCAGTAATTGTCCATTAAAGCAGCTGTTCCTTTCTTCATGTCGGGGAGGATAAGTGTTTTGTTGCAATGTTTGTTTGTCGCCATGAGCACTTTCCCTTCTCTGTGGAAACAAAGTTCATATTGCACTTTCTTGATCGGCTTTTTAAGTGCTGCTACCCATGTTAGCTTGACAATGTGCTGAGACCAGACCTGAGTGCGTTTTCTTGACCCATTGGAATTTTTCTTCTGACAGTCCCTGCGGTGCTTCTGCTTTACACGTCACCGTTTCTTCTTGCCATTTGTTATTGTAATTCCCTGGGCATTAGTTGCGTGCTTGGGCTATCTGTTGCTGCAGTATTTGTGTTTTAATGCCCCTGCCTACTTCACTTACTGCACTGCCATGTATTTGTATTGTCCGCTTCTCTGTTATTCTTTCTAATGCTTGTCATGTCATGCAATACGATGCATCACCTCTGTAACTCCTGCTCCCAATGTATACTATGGGCCTCATTACACGGAAGGCGGTAATCCAGGGTGCTATTAGCACCCTGGACCATGCCGGTAAATTACCGGCACCGCCTTGGTGGAAAGGGGAATTACCGCCCTATTCCAAGGTTGGCGGGGCGGTAATTCCCCCTTCCACCATGGCCCTTCCCCATTCCCATTTTTGCCCCATAGGGCATAATGGGAGTGGGGAAGGAGCTAATTACGGCATCGCAATTTTGCTGTGCCGTAATTGGCACCAAGGTCCATTAGCGGGTTGGTGCTAGCACCAACCCGCTAAGGGACCTCGTAGTAAGGCGGTAATGGTTAACGGACACCGTTACCATTAACGGTGGCCGTTAACCATTACCGCCTTCCGTGTAATGAGGCCCTATGACTCATTCGTGACAACTTACCTTTATGCAATAATTTTTTAAAAATTTTATTTACATTTATAAAGCGCTCACACAGCAGCTGTTACAAGAATTGTTTGTTTTTCTTTTTGCCTAATTGTGTGTTTTTTTTGTCTTAGTTACGTATTTATAATGCGCTTAAACACCCAGAGGTTTCTAAGCGTGGACCCGGGGATCGAACCTGTGTTGGTTTGTGTCGTCTTGCTGTCACTGCCGCCGGCGACTGGCGTTTGTGGCGAAGGTGGAAACAGGGACGCCATTGAAGTGTTCCGTTACGTCCCTTCTCCGTCTACCAGACCGGTCTAGTTGTTTCCAAGATGGCCGCCGCCGTTTGTTTATCTCACTCGGCTGCCGGCGGCTCGGCGCGTTGCAACTGAGTTCATTCTCGCCCTGTTGCTTGCGCTAGTTTTTCCCTCTGACAGTTTCTGTCCTGCCAATTACGCCTTCCTTCCGCATTAGTTTTCTCCTCTTCCCGTTCCCGTTAGGCTCACCCCCTTCTCTTGTTCCTGCTTGCCTTCTCCTGTGTTTTGTTCCCGTGTTGTTCCCTGCTGCCATTCTTCGCTCTAGGATTTCTCAGTCTCCCGGATTCTCCCATTCTCGCTTGTCCTCCACCCCGAGTGGTACTTACCTGAATCCCGCTTTCTCCATCGAACGATCTGCAGAGACACGCCGACCTCACTGTTCCTGGGTATCGGCAGAGGACCAATTCAACCTACTACAGTGCAGACGACTTCCACAGCCTTCACGACTACCTTGGATCCAGGGTTTTTTTGCCATCCAGTGGCTTTTTCCCCTCTGGCTGTCGCGGAGGGGAGTCACCGTGGGTTTTCTCTGTCTGGGAGTCACGGTGGCTTCCTTCCGAGGTAGACCTTATCTTCAAAAAAAAGAAGAAGCCTTACATAGGACTTACCCGCCGGAGGAAACTGGACTATTCAGGTGAGGAGGAGGTGATTGGGGAATGTTATAACTCGAGTGAAGACGAAGACATAGCTGATCATCTAGCAAGTCCCGTAGCCCATAGAGCCAGTCCTGATAGCTTGCAACGCCAAGAAGAAGTTATGGCTACGCCACAACAACTGCAAGAGCTAGTGACAGCTGTCCAAATCCTCAACGCAGAAGTCCAAACACTAAAGGCTGACAACGTGGCGCTCCAACAAAGAGTAGCTGCAAGAGAACAACAGACATCTGATTTACCCCCACTACCCCTGGTGTCGGGTAAATTCGACGGCTCGGAAAGAAAGGTTAAGGAATTCCTGGAAGCCTGTAATCTCTATTTCACCTTCCGCAGAAATGCATTTTCCACAGATCATTCCAAGGTGGGTTTCATGATCACGCACATGACAGGAAACGCCTTGGCATGGGCTACTCCATTGGTATCCCTATCAGACCCAGTTTTGCAGGACTATGCGGCTTTTAAGGAACTACTGATACACACCTTTTTGCGAACCGAAAGCTCACACGTGGCTAGCGAAGACCTGCTGGATGTGCGTCAAGGGAGTACCGACTTACTATCCTTTATCTCCACTTTCAAGAAGCTCGCTGCAGAGGCAGGTTGGCAAGAGCAGGCCCAGTACGCCATATTCCGCAGGGGCTTGCGAAAGGAGCTCAAGGATGAGCTTGCCCGGATCCCTCGCCCAGAAACCTTTTTAGATCTTCAGACTGCAGTTCTAAGAATCGATTTCCGCCTGACGGAACGAAAAAACAAAAAGAAGGCTCGAGGTCCACATCCTTTCTTGGATACACCCCCGTCAGCCTCCTCACCTGCATCGCGTCCCGCCAGAGATGAACCCATGCAGGTTGGAACCACCAGATCTTCGTTGACTGCCGAAGAAAAGAAGAGGAGACGTGAATGGAATCTTTGTTTATATTGTGGAGCTGCCAAACATCTGCTGAGAGACTGCCCTGATGTGCCCCCAAGGAGATCGGGAAACGACCGCCCTCGATAGTCAGTGGGACAGACTATCGAGGGGCTGCACCTTGTTCCTACACTACTCTTTCTGTGGCTTCATCTCAGATGAGCGAAGATTTGCGTCTCATGGTTATATCCATCAAACTCCGCTTCCGGAAGAGAGAAGTAGAGACGCAGGCTCTACTGGATTGTGGGGCGGCTGGAAACTTCCTTGACACCTTTTGGGCTGATAAGGTGGGTCTACTAAGGATTGAGAAAAAAGAGGACCAAAAGGTTGAAGGAGTGGATGGTACGCCCCTATGTTCGGGACTCATTACTCACACCACCGAGGAGATTCAGGTATCCATTCACCAGCATTCTGAAACCATAAGATTTGACATCATACGGGTGGCCCACTTCCCGGTCATCTTAGGAATAGGCTGGCTCTGGAAACACAACCCAACAGTGGATTGGTCTAAGAATCTACTAAGTTTTCATTCCGCTTTCTGCCTACGAGAATGCCTTCCGGAACCAACATTCGCAACTGTTAAGACCATGTCCGCTGTCAAAAGCAGTTCCATCCATTGCATACCGGAACGTCTTTCTGAATACGCAGACGTCTTTCAGGAGCAGACCCCCATCAAACTTCCTCCACATCGCCCAGAGGATTGTGGTATCGACCTTGTACCGCAGGCGTTAGTCCCCTTTGGGAGGATGTATCCCCTCTCTGTATCGGAAAAGGCTGTGCTCCAAAGTTACCTTGATGATAATTTAGCAAATGGACTCATAAGACCTTCCAAATCCCCCGCAGGGGCCTCTCTGTTTTTCATACCCAAACGGGATACTAAGGAGTTGCGGCCCTGTATCGACTATCGGGGGTTAAACAGAGTGACCATAAAGGATCGGTACCCTATGCCCATCATCTCAGAGATTCTAGAGGCTGTTCAAGGCTCTGTTGTGTTTACTAAACTTGATCTACGGAATGCGTATCATCTACTCCGCATAAGAACAGGAGATGAGTGGAAGACGGCGTTTCGCACTCCCTATGGGTTGTTTGAATATCAAGTTATGCCGTTTGGCCTAGTCAATGCATCTTCCATTTTCCAAAGATTCATGGACCGATTGTTTTCAGACCTTCTGAACCTTAACACAGTGGTTTACCTGGATGACATTTTAGTCTTCTCACGGAGCCAGGAGGAACATACTCTGCATGTCAAGGAGGTTCTGCGCAGACTACAACATCACAGTCTTCTGGTAAAACCTGAGAAATGTGCATTTGCTCAATCCTCGTTGTCATATTTGGGATTCATCCTATCCGACAAAGGGGTTACTATGGACCCAAGGAAGGTGGATGCCATCTTGTCATGGCCGTCGCCTTCTTCGGTTAAGGATATTCAACGTTTTTTGGGGCTGGCAAATTTCTATCGGAAGTTCATTCCGAGGTTTTCCTTACTCACTCTTCCCATTACATCCCTTCTCAAAAAATCCACGGGTCCTTTCATCTGGTGAAATGAGGCTGAAGAAAGCTTCCTCAGCTAAAAACACAAGTTCTGTACAGCTCCTATCTTGAAACAACCAGATCAACTACTACCCTTTATTCTGGAGACCGACGCTTCTGCAGCAGCCGTAGGTGCTGTTCTTCTTCAGAGAGTCAAGGAACTCGAGCATCCGGTGGCGTACTTCTCCAAGACTTTGAATCCCAGCCAACGCAACTACTCTGTCATAGAAAAGGAACTACTAGCTATGAAGCTGGCTTGTGTGGAGTGGAGGCACTTGCTCCAAGGGAGCCTACACCCGTTCCAGATACGAACAGACCATAAAAATCTGCAGATACTCAAGCAGCAAGAGTGTTATAACACCCGTCAGGCCAGATGGGCTCATTTTTTCGCCCAGTTTGATTTTGTCATCACATTCATCCCTGGCTCTCAAAATCTAGTCGCTGATGCTCTCTCTCGCAGAGACGATGTTATTTTCCCTTACAGCAAGGAGCTTATGTTTCCTCGTACTCGGATCATATCTACAGTGTCTAGCTTTTTGGAAGAAGTACGAGGAGCCTACCTCCAAGAACCTACTCTCAATGTGGGAAATCAACCGGTCACCACTAAGGACGGGTTGCACTTTATCCACGGAAGACTGTTCATTCCATCCATTAATCTCAGGCGACGGGTCACTCAGTGGTGCCACGATTCCAAGACAGCAGGTCATCGAGGAGTACGAGGCACTCTGGAACTTCTTCAAAGAGCTTTCATCTGGCCCAACATGAAGGCCGATACTCAAGCCTATGTTCAATCCTGTATGGTGTGCTTACAAAGCAAATATACCACCTCGAAACCCATGGGGCTGTTACAACAGGAACCAGTTCCACATGGTCCCTGGAAATGTATTTCTACGGATTTTATTGTGGAGTTACCGGTTTCCCGAGGCTGTACCTGCATAATGGTAACCGTAGACGTGTTCTCGAAACTTGCACATTTTTCTCCTTTGGCAAAGATCCCGCCCGCCTCGGTCATGGCTGACGTATTCCTCAAGGACATTTTCAGGCTACATGGGCTTCCCCAAAAGATAATTTCAGACAGGGGCAGCCAGTATACCTCCAGATTCTGGGCAGCGTTGTGTAATTCATTGGGCGTTGAGAGAGCTCTTTCGTCTGGGTTTCACCCTCAGACAAATGGACAGACCGAAAGGTTAAATGGTACCTTAGAGCAGTACTTAAGGTGTTTCATAAATAAACAGCAAGACAATTGGGTGGACCTGCTCCCCACAGCAGAATTTGCATACAATAACGCTGTCCACACGGCTACAGGAATTAGCCCCTTCTTCTGTACCTACGGATACAACCCGCAGTCCATAGTTCCGGGTTTCTGGGAGGAAACTAACATCCCTTCATTGGAGACCACCCTTGTGCAGATCAAGGAGGCCCACAATACGGCCCGTCAGAGCCTCTTTAAGGCTAGCAGACATTACAAGGAGCAATCCGACAAACACCGGAGTCAAGTTCCTGTCTGGGACAAAGGCTCCAAGGTCATGCTGTCCACCAAGTTCCTTCCTCGATGGGTTCGGCCTTCTAAGCTGTCACCCCGCTACATTGGACCCTTCGAGATAACTTCAAGGATCAATCGTGTGGCTTTCCGCCTCAAGTTGCCTAAGGGACTCAGGCGGATTCACCCCGTGTTTCACTCATCTCTCTTACGTCCCTTTGTGTCAGATACCCGGAAACAAGCATCCCCCAAGCTATGGACTTTGCCTGTTCCAGCCTTTGAGGAGTATGAAGTTTCTCAGATACGTGACTCCCGTTATCATCGGGGACGTCTTGAGTATCTCGTACATTGGAAAGGGTATCCCTCCTCAGAAGATACTTGGGAACCCCATTTCCATGTTCACTCTCCTCAACTGTTCCACAAGTTCCACCGACTACATCCTGAAAGGCCGGGAGGGAGAAGCCTTCGGAGGGGGCATACTGTCACTGCCGCCGGCGACTGGCATTTGTGGCGAAGGTGGAAACAGGGACGCCATTGAAGTGTTCCGTTACGTCCCTTCTCCGTCTACCAGACCGGTCTAGTTGTGTCCAAGATGGCCGCCGCCGTTTGTTTATCTCACTCGGCTGCCGGCGGCTCGGCGCGTTGCAACTGAGTTCATTCTCGCCCTGTTGCTTGCGCTAGTTTTTCCTCTGACAGTTTCTGTCCTGCCAATTACGCCTTCCTTCCGCATTAGTTTTCTCCTCTTCCCGTTCCCGTTAGGCTCCCCCCCTTCTCTTGTTCCCGCTTGCCTTCTCCTGTGTTTTGTTCCCGTGTTGTTCCCTGCTGCCATTCTTCGCTCTAGGATTTCTCAGTCTCCCGGATTCTCCCATTCTCGCTTGTCCTCCACCCCGAGTGGTACTTACCTGAATCCCGCTTTCTCCATCGAACGATCTGCAGAGACACGCTGACCTCACTGTTTCTGGGTATCGGCGGAGGACCAATTCAACCTACTACAGTGCAGACGACTTCCACAGCCTTCACGACTACCTTGGATCCAGGGGTTTTTTGCCCTCCAGTGGCTTTTTCCCCTCTGGCTGTCGCAGAGGGGAGTCACCGTGGGTTTTCTCTGTCTGGGAGTCACGGTGGCTTCCTTCTGAGGTAGACCTTATCTTCAAAAAAAAGAAGAAGCCTAACATAGGACTTACCCGCCGGAAGAAACTGGACTATTCAGGTGAGGAGGAGGTGATTGGGGAATGTTATAACTCGAGTGAAGACGAAGACATAGCTGATCATCTAGCAAGTCCCGTAGCCCATAGAGCCAGTCCTGATACTTGCTTCCAAGACACGCACGCTGCCGCTAAACTATCCTCCCAGGACAATGTATTGTAATGTATTGTTAAGTCATTCTGTACTGTAACTGTTGATACTAAGAATGCACCCAGATACCTCTGGGTTAGGTGCACTATATAAATACCTAAATAAATAAACAGGTCTCCAGTCGTACATACACGTGCTCAGGCATCCCGCCCATGGACATGCTTCTGAAATTGCCAGGAAAGGTTTTTTCGAACAAGCACAGCTTTCACCGTAAGAACAATGGCTCTGGCGCGCAGGGAGTTCATTTCACTCACACACGGGTGGGCCCATTAGATATAAATGCCAACACAAAGGCAGAGAATGTCAGCAGCATCAGCTCTTGTGCGGATGCCTGGGATATAGGATCAGAACAGCACGGCCCTGTTTGCTGTGTGAGGAAGTGACGAGCTGGTGTCAGCTGACATCCTTCTCCCGGGGATTGTAATGAGCTTGTAGAGGCCACACTCGCCCGCAGCGTCCTCGTGGTGCCTGCACGTTACCAAGGTTTTGAATCGGCACCGACTTAATGCTATCTTGCATGGTAGTGTCCGTTTGCATACCACCTGCCTCTATCTGTGTCTTCCTCTTAACAAAGCTTTCAATAAATACAGCAAAGAAATAGCTTGTGATTTTATTTAACACTTTCCTGACTGTCAGGCCATATTACTTCCAGAAATAGCTTGAATGTGCAGCTGGGAAGCAGCATTCTTTTTTACCGGCATTTATTCACAGGTTAAAAACTGCACAGCACGCAGGTGTCTTCCTGATTGGCAGGTCGATTTAAAGTCAGCTGGCTTGAATTGACACGGTGAGGGTGACTGTAAGCTTCTTTATTAGTTTCCCAAACTGATGACTTCCTGTCACAGATGCCACTTCCCTTTTCTCGCACTTCACCCTAACCACGCCTCTAACATAGCAAGGCTAATCACAACATGACAGTGGAGTTAGGATTGTGTGCACAGTCTAATAATGGGGCACTTTAAAAAATATGTCCACGGCTACTTTGAGATCCCAGCCAGGGTTGGACTGGTACTAGAAAAGGGCCCGGGCACCTCAAAAAAAGTGGCCCTCGCCTAAAAAAAATAGTGGCCTTTAAGCCCTCATCTGTGAATCATGTCAATTCACAACTTTACAGAAAATGCTACTTATGGAGAGTTCATGGTGTTTGTTGCATGTGATGAGAAAACGAATGATAACATTCCTATTCCATGGCCCCGCATTTGATAATGATTTGTTATTTAAATAGCACGTTCGCCAAAGCACTGTACATAGCACATATTTACATACAATAATTCCCAACCGAAGTAGTTGGTACTAACTTATCAACCTCTAATTAATGAAAGGCTGAGTTGGCCTTGGCAGGATTTGAACCTGCTACCTGCAGATCATGCATAGATCGCAGCACAGCCAGTGAGCGCTCAAACCTACCAGCATATATTACTGGAGTAAGCTAGGAGGAGCAAGCAGTTACTTCCTTCGTCCCTCGCATCATCCATCACTCCCTTCCTTCCTCTTGATTTTCTTCTTACTTTTTTCTTTTGTTTCTTCCCTTTTTTCTTGCTTCCCCTTCCATTCTCTCCCTTTCTTTAATGGGCATCTTTCCTTGCTCTCTCACATTGTTTCCATCCTGTCTATCTACCATCTTTTCTCTTAGCTTTCCCCCATCCTTCTACCATTCCTCCTTATTTCTTTCCTTCCTCACTCTCTGTGATTCCTACCACATTGTTATGTTGGAAAATAGCAGTTAAAGATACATTATTGTGCATGGGTCAACAGGCTAGGGTGCACTCGAGTCGAGTGCAATGATGGGCTCTGCAGCATTCTTGAATCACATCTGATATCAAAGGGCAGCGGCATCACCAAGCCCTTACTCAAGACAGCATGAGAGTGTGATAAATCCTTGTTCAGAGAGAAGCATTTAATCTAAGCACGCATGAACCCCACATCTGGGTCTGTCCAGGTATAGATCTCTCACGAGATTAGGGGCCAGGATTTACAATGCATGTATGTGTTGTCTAGTCCTCCGGGTAAGGTGCCAGGAAAGGGTGATGTCTGCAAGCATGCAGTTTCAGCTATGACTTAACAATTCCACAATTCACCACAACCATGGTACCACCGCACCTCATGCCGCTCAGACAATCCCCAATCCAAAGCAAAGCCACACTATGGTTACCACCTCCCCAATTCTACCCAATTCTACAGTGTGAGAACAATCCCTCGTTAAATCAGGGCAATGCACCTAAACTACAGGGGTGTAATTGCTGGCTGGAAAATTATGAAAACCTGTCCTCAGCGCACCATGTGATGCTCATGCCAGTATACCATAGCATGCTGCAGAACCCTGGCTTTGGATCGCTGTATTTAGACTTTAGTGAAGTGAGAAGCTCTCACTTTCCACAACTTCCTGTTTTCTGTTCAAAAACCTGAGCAAACGTGCCCTACACCAGAAACCACGTATTCAAAGGTGCAATAATCTGTATGTCCCTCGGGCTTCCTCCCAGGCACACAAAAGGTCCAAGAAAACAGGCCTTAATGCAACTTCAGACACGGTACTCAATGCAGCCCCTGAACCATAAACAGCCTTTGAGAGGTCCCTTCCCAATGCACAGGGAAGTACGGAGAAAACATTGTTTCATATCATTTTTTGTATTGGGGTTCAGCTGTGCAAGTGCACAGGCACAATAAAAGGTAGGATATAGTACATTCTGAAATACAATCCTAGGGCTTACAGAACACGACAGCTGTATGCTGCAAAGTTTGGAACAGTGGGCTCCAAAGCCAACAGTTTGGACTCAGAGTGAAAAGACCACATTATGACAAATTATAGTGCACACTTGTGCTTGCCACACTTTATACCTAACGCAGAAGTACAATTGACTGCCTGTGTCCTATAATTGTGCACTGGAACATAGGAAATCAGCTTTTACAAGAAGCAATGTGCATTGGACACTCCTAGTCAACGGGCATGCACAAAATACACATACATGCAGCAATATTTACTACAGTTTAAGGGAAATTTCCTTTTTCTCTAAAGTAAAATTATGAAGCTTTGCCCTAGCCTGTAGCAAGCAGTTTGTCAATGTCGAATTTCAGATATTTTTAGAAAATAAGAGCTTTTGCTCATGGGTTAAAAAGAGACATGTGGCGTGGATGCAGTTCATTTTCAGTCTTGGAGAGGTTCGATCATGACCTGATAAGTGTGACATACATACATGCAATCTCACTGCATGAAGGAGCCAGCAGGTACGGTAACATAGACCCAGGGCAGTCCAGGTCAAAACATAGAGCTTCCTATACATATTTATTGTGACACTGGAGCCACCTATATACTGTATCATCACCACTCCCTCCCAGGCCTGCCCAATTTAAACCTTTACAATTAACCGCCTTCACCGTGCTTTTTTAACACTGACACACTGAGTAGCATCAAATGCCTTTACCACTGGACAGCACTGAGTTTTTTTAGCACCGAACACCATCACATTCACATGCCTTTAACACAAAGCAGCACTGACAGGAGCGCAGGACCTTTGACAGCAGCGTAAACATCTCTTTCACTGAGTAGCATCAGAGAGCAGCATTCATGTTTTATGCATTAGGCTGCACATTTGGTAACTCTGCCCTCACTTTGCCATAGCAGATAATCACTTCAGAACCAGTCCTGCCTGATTCGCCTAAACTGTAGTCAGACCTTCTCCATTTGTGGAGCCCTCCCACCGAGTAGCACCCCAAAGAAGTGAGGGCCCGGGCTATCTTAAAATAGATAGACAAGCACAGACTGTCTCAGACTTGTGACCAGAAACCCTGTGCCCACTAGCGAGCATCAGCGGGACTTCCTCCAAAAAAATCAACTGAGCTGCACCATAAACGCCTTATGCACAGACAAGCAACATGGACAGCCAGGTCGATAACACCCCTTGGCCCACATTATGAGAAATCGGATTCAATTGAATACTTGTTGGCCAGGCTTGATAGAATATGGAGGGTGAAGACATGAAGGTAAAGGTAAAAGGGGAATGGGAACTTGGAGCAGGTCGACGCTTCAATTAGTAGCATGAAAGACTGCACAATGATACTATTTCTGGAAACGTCACATCAGCCAGGATACCTCGTCCCTGCATGTGCCATCAGGACAGGACCTTTCACCTGTACCTGCACCCGGTCTGTCCAGGGAAGCTCTTCCATGTGGGCCGAGTCCACACTACTTCAAGCGCGTTGTTCTGGCATACATTCAAATTGGCAATCCTGCACACGCACATTTATGTACACACAACTGGGTCATTTTAGGATTCAGTGTTCCCCTCTCTCATGGTGCACTTTTGTAAAACCTAGGACTACGACAAAGGCTGGCCCTTCACTGCTGTTTGGCCCTCACTGATCCAGGTGTTGCAAGCAACGACCCACGCAGACCACAACATGGCTCCCCTACCGCACTAGCTCTGGATACAGTGCCAGGAACAACTTTGAGTTAAAGTCATCTCATGCTCCCACCACCACATGCCATGGATGGGAGGGATGCTGCTGCCTGCAACAGGTGTTTGAGAAAACCTGATCTTCATTCAAAAGACACTCTTTTAGTCTGATTGGAAATGTGATTTTTTGTTTTCATTTTTATTTTTGTGTGTGCTCAAACATACCATTGTGGTTTGAGTTGCATGTGTTGTTGGTCATGCTGACATGACGATTGCAGGGCCGTTACACACACTGAGTGGCAGTGCTCTGGCCCTTTCTCGACTAACAGAGATGGTAACAATTAATTACAAACACTTCCCTTGACTGTTCTCATTCAGAGAGACTGCCTCTTCTCCGACTCCCGACCCCCGCTGGCCCATTCAATTTTATGTTTTTATTACTTACTGTGTGTAACCCACGTGCGTGCACAAATTCTGTCTCCAGAGACTCTCTATTGCAGTTTACGGCTGGGCCAGGCAGCCCGAATAGGCCCTTTGTCATTGTCGGGTGTGCTTTGCTCGTGGCCTGCTCCCTCCTCTGTCATCAACACTTCCTTTTGAATATCTGCGCATTGTGCTGAGTGTGGCACCCAGCAACACACCAATGCACATGACAGCCCATGCATCTTGAGCATGATTGGCTGCCACTGCCAGCCTGCTACATATCAATTGGCCCCCTGAGAGGGCGAGGCTCAAGAGTCACACCAGGATCAGTTACAAAAATCCAGCCCAGCTCATGGATATTAATGTGGCTCATAAAACCGGCCAAGAGTGGCTTATAAAATCTGCCCCAGGGCCAACCAAAGTGCATTTTGATTCTGCCGGTGGCAGAAGGGCAGATAGGCATGTCTGCCCCTGATCCCAGCCCACTCCTGTCAGGAGCAGTTGCTCCTTCACACAGCAAACAATGACGAGGCTCATTCTCGGGCTGCATTCGTATGCATACGTTTTTAGGCTGAGGTGTGATTAGAACTTGCATGCTGGAGGAATGATTGAATTGGGGGTGCAGGGGGGTAGGAGAAAGCATATTCTTCCAGCATTCCTTAAGTGTGTGGTTTCAGATGTGAAAGAGAGAATTAACTACTTGTAACATTGATGCTGCACAACGCTGGTCTCATTAGAATACGTAAAGAGGTTAGATGCCCCCACACAAGTAAATGTGCCCCTCCACCACAGTCTCTGAAGTTAGTGCCTCGCCCAACTTTTGAAGGGTTGCCCCCCCCCACCTCTGAAGTTAGCACCACTGGATGGAGCTGATGTGCACACTTACTTTTTGTTAAGTGTGGAGGTGAGGGAAGCTTTTCTTGAAACTTGCTGCATTAAAGTTTTACTGTGTTCTTGCAGAAAGATATATTTGCACAAAGGCAGCTAAACTTTAAAGCTAAAGGCTTCCCTTCCCTCTATGCCCAATAAAAATAAAATGCACACATCAGCCAGCCCCCTCCACACAGATGGGAGCCAACCTACAATGTATGTGCTCTTTCGCATCCGAGGGGCGGGGGCTGATGCGTGCACTTGCTTTTTGTTAAGCAAAGAGGTAAGGGACGCATTGTTGCATGTTCGCTCAGTATGTATGTATGTGTGCATGTATTATGTAAAGTGTGTGTGAAGGAGTGCATGATGAATGGGGACTGGGTGCGCGTGTGAATGAGCGAGTGTATGGTGAATGGGGGCGCAAATGAAAAGAGGGGGCGGAGCCTCCAAGTTTGCCTAGCCCATTTTCTTAAGAGGCCCCTCCCATCACCAGTTAGCCCCACCCGGCACGCCCTGAAATGTAGGCCCCTGTCCGTAACATTGAGGGCCTGATACATGGAGCATTTTCCAATGGGATTGCGCCATTATAAAACACTTCTGTGAATCAGGCCCTTAGTAGGGTTGGGGAGAGGGATGGGTTGTTAACGAGTCACACACTAATATTTGAAAGAATTGCCTGTGCCGCTCTACGAATCGCAAGTAGCTAAGGCGCACTTTATATTTGTGGTCAAAGTTTCGAGACAGATATGAAAAGGAACTAAGTCCAATCAAAAAGGTGTTGTAAATGTATAGTATACTATTAGGCAAATATCTATAATATCCGCACTTATACATAGTCGAAAATAAAAGTATTCAAATATAAAAAAAGAAATCCAATGAAAAGAGGTTAATGCACCTTCGAATCCTTTCGTTTTTCTGAAGAAAATGCACGATTCCTTTGCAGTAATTAGTTTTTTTCAGTCATTCTAATTGCAAGCCTTCAATTTAAAAACATCTATTACACAAATGGTTTCTTTAAATTCTATTGTCTCCAAATATGTCAAATAAATCATGTGAATGTAAACAAATAGGTGATAGTGACCTCTAGTGGGCAGAGGCAGTAATGTCACTCATCCCATCATTCACTTTCATAAATATCAGGGTGGTATTTTTCGCTTTATGAAAACATTTAAAACCCAGCCAATGAAAATTATTCTGGCTATGTATACCAGGAGATATAAAGCTTTGTCCAAGTATGGGGCCACACTTTGGATTTTTTCGCATTTATCAGCCATACAGACTGTAGAAAATTATTTTTGGAAGAAATTGTTGGGGCTGTGCTATTTGGAGGATGACCTCATTTTGGAACCAGCTGTGCAATGGTTGCGTACATGTAATAATGGTGCGGCCGATCTGACACAACATCTAATCAAAATCGTCTTTTTACCCTCCCTGTGGCTATTTATATTCCTTGTTTTTCACATGTAACATTTGTTTAGATGAATATGTGCACTGTCACTTTACCTCGCCCACTGTCCTAGATGCGAGTGTTGTGGACTCAGCTAAAACCATGTCTTGTTTTGCTAGTCTCGGAAGAGGGAGCGTATTCAATTCATGAAAATCTCAGATCGCAGACACGTGGTTTTATCCACCCACCTTATGCAGGAGTATCTCTCTTGGAGTGACTTCATTTGCTAGACGTCTTATTGTGAGAGCTAGGTTCCATTTTCTAACCGGGAGGATAGCTCATAGGTAACGTGTTCGCCTTGGAAAAAAGACGACATGGAGCACCGCAGGTTCGATCCCCGGGTCCACGCTTAAAAACCTCTGGTTATTAAGCGCGTAATAAATAACCTATCATGTCATAACCTTAAGAGCGATCACAGCCAAGTGGCCAGGACGAGTGGCAGAACACAATTGTTTCCTATGGCATGCAGGTTTGAAGACTCACTGCATTTTGTTTTTTTCCGCACCACCTATTCCCATATCGTATCTAAAACGAGCTCAATAATTTTGAGGGATGCTGGTCTTATGCAATATCGTCCTGCATTATGTTTTTTTACTGAAGTGGTTGGTTCTTATAAATTCAACAAGCCATGAAAACTAGGAAATTTTTGTGCAATTTTGGGAGGAAGTTTGTTGTGGCCCACAATAATCACACAGATCCCTAGGTTTGAGATTATGGCTTTATTCTGCCAACCAAATACATTAACCTCACAGTTGCCTCACTGTGGGACAATATGACTCATAGAACACATTTGGTGTGGACTGGTGGTACTTTGTGACTAAAGGAAAATACAAAGGTATGATTTTGAGCCTTCAGGAGGAGCGCCAGGGCCGCAGTGTTCTCCGCGCTCAGCCTGCTTTGGCTTATTTTTTGGATTCCGAAATAAGCTAAGCTTGACTATCTGGTCAGGGGAGGCAGACCGGGACCGGCCATAGACATAGAAGTAGGACCAAAGTAAACACAAATAAAACTGTAGGCCTACTTGTATGTCGCTGACCTGTTGCGGGGGGCGGGGAGAGGGTGTGCTCACAGGCACACTCCTCTCATTGGAGGAGAGCGGCCGGGGAGGGGAAGGGGAGTTGCGCCAGGCCTGATTTTGTGATTTCGAAATTGGGTCCTGGCAAAAACCCAGGGCTGTTGCTGCCCACCCTTCCAAACCTGGGACAGGGTTTATAAAATTAATAAACTCCCGGGACTACGGGACGGAGGGCGATTTCCCGGGACTGTCCTTGGAAAGCCGGAGGTCTGGTCACCCTAGGTCAGGGAATTGAGTTGGAAGAGCCCTGGTTGGGCCAGGCTCAAGAGCAATTTTGGGACCCTTGTGGGGCTGAATGCTGGAGAGCCATGGCCACTTAAAGCCCTGGCCACATCTCTGGAAAACTCTTCATCAGTTGCTCAGAACTTTACTGAACACTTCTGTGAGGACACGAACACTAGACTTCTAGAGCTGTTTAATGGAGCCTGGCAGCATGTCACAGCTCAAGCTTCCTCCTTGCCTTGAAGGTGGCACAGAGTGCTGACGTTGCTGCTATGGAGCATGCTCGTATGCTATAAAATGATTAAATAGCCAGATTGCCAAATATGTGTTGGCATGCCATGCTTACTGGTGCAATAAATGAGACACTTGTGCACAGCCATCACTTGAGAGACACCTGTTTTTCACAAAACTTCAGTAGCATAAGGTGGAAAAGCGACTCAATGCAATTTGACCCCGCAGCAGCTCTGTGATGTGTGCATGGGGAGTAGGCGCATCACAGGATCCCACTGCATTCATTGGATGACCACTGATGCTCGGTGACTTTCATCACGTTGCACCTCCTGAAAACACCCGGTCCTGGTCCCCTAACTGTGAAGAGGTCCCTTTGAAGTCTGTGAGGCATGCATACAATGAATGTCCTTATAAGATTATACACAAAAGCTACACACAGCCGTGAAAAGGGGCATGCCATTCTCCTCAATTATGTAATGCCAGATCCCGCAGTGTCTTGAAGGCAGCCAGATCTGCCGGGGAGTCTCGCTATTAACCAGCTCGAACTCGACCTGAAAAATGACTGCCACAGTTTGCCCCACAACAAACCACGGACAATCTGAAAGAATTCTTGATTCTACTCCAAACAACAAGCAGACAGTCCTACCCTACATCACCTACATCAAAGTCTCCGTCCACCAGAAAAGGATTTGGTTAAAACCCGAGGCTCTGCCTTGACTGCACCTTGTGCCTAAGCACACAAGTCAGGTCTGTTTCCAGGGCTGTACCAGTCTAGTGGAGTGGGCCTAAACTGATCACTCTCTTTATGTGATGTGAATTTCCACCTTTCTGCTGTTTGGAACTAGCTTCTTCCTGTCCGATGGACCCGCGCCTTCCTGTCCTTCAGTTGCATCCCTTTCCCGTCCCATTAGACCTTCGAGACATGGCCCACGCACTGCGCTCCCCAAGTTGGAATATGTTAGTAAATAATAAGTGGACCTCTCCAGAAGACAAATAGGGCCACTGTAAGTTACCCATCTCAGTGAGGCAAGGTTGATCACGGTTGTCGTAGGTCAGGTCCAGCTCTACCGCCATGTGAGCTTCTAGTGCAGGAAAGAAACGTCACTGTTCGCCAGCCGAACCGTGCTCGTCACTGTAACTCTGCAACAAAAACACTGCCACAGGAGGAAGGCCCTGTGGACCATACCATTGGAACCTCCAGCTGCCCCCATCCAACTCTAGCACCCCCTATAATTTTTCAAAAACAGTCTCTACTAGACACTTCCAAATATTCCCGGTTGTAGCACCTGACGTGATTTCCTCTGTGCTCTTCCTTACAAATCATTTTATTTAAATTAAAGTCAAGATGGAAAACATTCAACAGAATGCCCGTTCAGTAGTTTTTGGGTATGTCCACACCAATAAATACAAAAAAACACTTCTACAAACAGTAATAAAAACATCTTTATAGAAATGCAATTGAACAACCTCAAACCTGTGTGGAGTGAGTGGTGAGACATTCGATTACCAAGAATCCTCAATTGCTAGCACAGAAACAGGATCTAAAATCACCCACTCTGGTGGCCTAACACTTGGCGCCAACATCAGGCATAAAGAAACATAGGGTATATGCTTCAGGCTCAGGGTGCCATAAGGAGGCACCTGTGAGACGGGGTAATGTATCTGAAACCATTCCCACCTACTAGACTCTGAAAACATCAATTTCACAAACTGTCCCAGCTGCCTTCACCTCTACAAAGCCATACACATTCCCTTGATCAAGTGTCCTTCACTTCACAGGGTTCCACAGAGAGGCCTGGATCGGTGATCTGGTCCTGTCCGTCTCCTCAGCCATGCATATGCCCCCCAGCTCTGCCGCTGTGTGATAATGCATGCATAGCACACTCTTAGGTGCTTGTGTCCTGTAAGTGGGATATGAGTCCCTGAATGCAATAGGATTTCTTGGGTGTCCTCATATACATCTAACCCTAAAACAGTAGCAAGGACTACTGATGACTCAATTGCAAAGCGGTGAGTGTTTGATAGTTTGGGGGGGTCACACATAATCAAAGTTTTTATACCATTGATTGGACTAACTGAAAATATTATATTATGCTGAGATGGTTTAATTAGCTTTCAAAGTCCCAGAGATGTCTTCATTAGATGGTGGTCACACGATAAATGAGCAACAAAGAAAATCAGACACATAGCAGGGCATTGCTTTGTTGCATATGCTCTGTGTGTGGTTTTCTTTGTTGCTAATTTTTCAGGTGACCTGCATCTGACGAAGACGTCTCTGATACTTTGAAAGCTAATGAACTACCATCTAAGCCTAATATTTTCAGTTTATCCAATAAAAGGTTTAAAAACTTGGATTTTGTTTGATTTTCAAACTGGACTAACACGTCCCCAAACTCTTTCTCTGCACATATTTTGGGGCAACCTGAGCTATGGTTAAAAGGCATGTTTGCCAAGTGTATTCTGTCTCCTGTGCTCCTTTGCTAATGCCCCCACTGCTCCTTGAACCACTCTCTTGTCTCCCACAGGTGATAACTCCACGCTGAAGGTCTGGTCCTATTTGTTCTCCGGAGTTGGGACCTTCACCATGCTCCTGGGCTTCCTGGGCTGCCTCGGATCACTCAAGGAAATCAAATGCCTGCTGGGATTTGTAAGCAATTCACTATTTCCTTGAAGTATTGACTGTATGCAGACTTTCTTCTCACTGTCCACCAGAAGCGCACCTGAACAGTCTTGAACCCATAGACCTAGGGCCCTTTAAGACGAGGTAGCAATACATAGAGATAGATGGGAATGCAGAATTTACTCAAACATCAATAATCAAAACCGACTCAGGAAGTTGGCAAAACTTGGTCTGTTTTATTTGCAATTGTCTAAAACAGGGAGTTACAACGGACATCAACGGACTATCGCTCGATTTCATTTACAGTAAAAATTCGTCATCAGCGACGTCACACTATGTGGCAAACTACAAAAACCTACTTGGGGATGTGATAGGCTTACAGGGAACATCTAAGTATACGTTCCATACTGATGGGGGTTGTGATTGGGTTTCTACTATCAGGTGGGCAACTAAGCCCATCCCAAGTGCAAGTCATCTTCCGTGTTATACTAATACTCAACACTCTATTGGTTATACAAACTATAGGGCTCTTTGAAACGTGGCCCTCTACAATTGTTTTGGCACTCGTGTATTCTTCTGGAATATTCCACATGCTAGCAGCACGCAGGCTACCATAGCAGGTGCAGGGAGGATCGGCGTGATCATGCCTCCCCACCCAGTTAGCCCAACATCTGTCATCCCTCTTGCAGTCTGCCAGTCCATTAAGGAGTTGAACTTGGTCTTGCAGAAGCTCCTTGTGCCTGGGAACAAAAGGGAGTAGCTTCTTGATTTCGGTGTCGCTCTGCCCAATGTCTATTTTGATCTGACCATGTGACGTGGAGACCGCATTTTCAAGCTTTTAATACTATTAAATGATGAACTATACAGAAGTTTGTTTCTTTCTCACGTTCATGTAACTACTGGATGGACAACCAGGCTTACGGTGGCCTCGACTTCTTGGTGCTGGGCCAGCCAAGCCTTTCTTGTATTTCTCCATCGCCTTTAGTTATTTTCCAACTGTGCCACACTGAAAAACCCTTTCCAATCACAGGGTTTCAAGCCCTGCTTAAAGTGCATCGTCGAATATCCATGTTCTATACATTCCTATGTATTATACATTGGAGAATCGCCACAACTATTCTCTACGTAGCCAGCCTTAAGATCACTTTGTCTACCTGCGTTACTGCGTCTGTACAAGTGTAAACTGATTCAGCGTTTTCATCTCAAGCCTGAAATGTTGCTCATCTTTACCACCTTCTCTTCAGATCTTATAGAATGTTCATGTTCTTTTACCTCATGCATCTTTTCTGGGTGTGTCGGCTCCACTCCGCATGATGTCACCAGTCTTCTTTTTCACTTGTCTTCATACTTCCTCCGGGACTTTGTCCAGAAGATCATCATATCTTTGTGAATGCATATAAGGTTTTCTCATTGGATACCTTGTTTCCCGGATTCTCGGCGGCACAGGCATTCTCACTGGTACTGCACGTATCGCAATTTCCGGTTTCCAACATATAGGCAACATGGGGGCAGAGCTTTTGGTGGGGGTAGTTGACTCCTCCTCTACACTCTATAGAGAAATTTGGAGATTTCCCAACCTATCAAGGCGTCTTAAAGGCCGAATGGTTTAGGGCAGAATTAAACAACTTGAGAATGAACCACACAGTGACTGCGCCCCAAAAGGATCAATTTAGTTGTAAAAAAATAGATTTTTCATTTTCCTTTTTAAAGATCCAACAAAAACAACAATTATTGTACTATGCCCTTTAATTGTTAACACGTTTTTCGGCCTCTCAAGGGCCCTTTTCAAAACAAAACTACCGGGCAATTTATTCAATTTAAACATTCAATTCATTTTGAGTGCTCAATGTACGAATATCTAGTTCACGGGATAATCCCCGGCTCAGCTTCAAATGTCTTCCCTCTAGACGGCTTTGTTAGTATAGGCAACATGGGGGCAGAGCTTTTGGTGGGGGTAGTTGACTCCTCCTCTACACTCTATAGAGAAATTTGGAGGTTTCCCAACCTATCAAGGCGTCTGAAAGGCTGAATGGCTTAGGGCAGAATAAGTTACACGCCCAGAAGTAATGTACTCTAGAATGCTCTACTGCCATTTCAGAGTCATTTCCCACCTGTCAGGAAGTCTGCAAATATATTTCCAGGCCAATCCCGCTTTTTCTCGTTCTGGAATTGTGCTGATCATACCAGCTTTCTGCAACCCTTGGCTCTCCAGATGTTTTGGACTGCAACTCCCTTCGTCCTTAGCCAGTATAGAAGAGGGTCTGCAGCAGTGGCGCTCTAGATGTTTTTTGGACTACAACTCCCATGATGCTTCACCTTTCACTATGCTGTCCAGGGCTGATGGGAGTTGTAGTTCAAAACTTCTGCAGAGCCAAAGGTCGCAGACCCCTGCAGAATAGGGAATTATGAAGGGTAATGGGAGTCCTAGTCCTAGTCTGAGACATCTGGAGAGCCGCAGGTTGAAGACCTGTAAATTAGACCCTGCTTTATCACACCGCCTTGTTAACTACAGGTAGATCTGTCCTCTTGCTACTGTCCCCCATCAGAGCTTACTTCTGTGGGTTATCATTGGTGTGCTTAGGTCCTTGAGGTCGCAGTTCCATGCAGCCTTATGGCTGTTTCAGAGCACCCTGAGATATCGCAAGCATGCAGAAATTCCAAAGCATGACCAAGATCCATCAGGCTGGGAGAAGGGCAAGCTGCCCAGCAGCGCTGCCCTCCCCTTGCTCTCTAACCTTGCATACCTTATACATCACAATACCATTGAGACACACTTTAAATCTTCAAACGCATACTTACAATGGTGCATTTATAATGTCGAGTCTGATGAACCCAGGACTACACAGACAAGTCACGAAGGTCTGTCATTTTCTCTGCACCCACGTCCATTACACAGAGTGCAAAAACCTACCAAGACCTAGCCCCGTCTGGACATGAAAACAACAAAGTAGTATATTTTGGGACTAAACAGTAGGATGTCTTCTTGTTGACTTCCACTCGGGCAAGGGTAGCCAGTGGTTCTATGTGAAAATGTCCCCAGGAAAATGTAGTCGTGTGAAAATGTAGCCATCTTATAGTCATTTTCAAAAATATAATCATTCAATACAATTAATGCAAAGTGTGAAAATGTTGCCACTTGCCACTAATAACGTTGCAAACAAAATAGTTTTAAATACACAAAAGTACAAGACTGCAACCCTAACAATGACCCAAGCCTTTAATAAATCCTCCATAATCACCTTAACGTCCCTCCAAAACCTACCCCTTACTCTAATTAATATCCTGAATCCTTACAGAACACTTACCCTTCAGCGCGCCAAAGCATTTTACTGAATTCAAAATCTATGAACAACGGACAGTGAACCCATCTTCAACCCCATCACCAGCTCGCCACAAATGATATAGCTCTTGCCCTAATCCTGACCTTAGCCTTAAACTAACTGCAACTCTAATGCCTACTGTACCCTAACCTATAGGCATATCCTACCCCTATCCTACACCGTCACCAGCCCTCGCTAACCTCCCCATCCCTTTCTTTAACACTTACCCAAACCATTACTCTATGAGCCCTAGCCTTACCATAACCTCTACCTTAACACTTATCCTGACACTTCATCTACCCTTAACACTTATCCTGACACTATATTTCCCTGCAGCAACCACCCTGACCCTAACTCTTACTCTATTTCTAACCAAAATCTTAACCTTAACCCCTTGCCCTAAACCTGGCAATCGCAGGCCCACAAAACTCTCCTTTACCCTAACAATTATCATAGCAGCACTACATTTTCAGCTACATTTCAGCATCATTTTTTGGACTGCTTTTCATTTGGCAACTTTTTGACTGCAGAGGTATTTTCACCACGACTTTTTCACTGACTACATTTTCACTGGGTGCCAGGTATCCAGGTGGAAAATCGCAAGAATCATTCACTCAGTGAACCAATAATGTCTCTTGGATGTGCCAAGTCTTTAGCTGCAGGAGATTGCCCACCATAGCGTAACACCGGGATTGTTCAGACGCAGACGTGTCTCAGGCCACGAACCTGAAATATTGAAAAAGATTTGGCAGAAATATAAAGAGACCACAATGAAATGGCTTTCTATCAGACCCGAAAAGTCTGGACACATATGATAAAGGCAGCCTTTTCCTTATGCAGCAGACGTGTAGTCTTTTCAGGGGAGGGAAATGTGTGGAGCGGCCACAGCAGGTAGAACAAACAATCCTATTTTTATCTTAGAATACAAAAAATATTAGACAATTTATCAAAATGTCGCCCTCAAAGAGAAACCGCATTGGCTGGAGGTGCTGGAGTAGGCCAGATGCCTCGTGTGAGTTATCTGGTCTTTGAGTGCCCTCTTGTGGTTCTTGCTTATACTAGCTTCTATTCGTGACCTGGTTGCTGTTTGGGGCATTTCTGTCTGCCGTTCATGACTGTCGCCTTAAGTGGCTTGCATGCCGATAGCTTACCAGATAACTTATTTAAAGAAGTCACCCAAATAAACAAATCTACGAGTTGAAATAGGATTTTATGCCAGTCAAAGATAGTAAGATACTTACACACTGAGTCTCTATTTTTGCAATCTAACTTCTTTTGGCTTTCAATCCGCGTTATCCTGTCCTTCTATTCCCCTCCTACTTTCGGGACAATTAATGTGTTGTAATGTCGCCACCTGGCAGGCAGTTTATTATCAATTAATTTATTTGATACCAGTTTATATAAACCAAACAACATATACGCATTTTCAGCCCATCGGTCATTTGAAAAACATTCTTTCAAAATGTATTTTTTTTTTTAGAAGACAGAGCTATTCTTATAGACGTATATTAGCTCCCCCGTTTCCCCTCACACGGTCTGCCGTATCCCCCTGAGAGTGATTGTAAAACAATAAATAACGCATTATTTTCAGGTCAGGTGGACTACACACAACAACCTATGTGCACTTTTTAGATCACCAAATATGTCGTCCAATCTTAACCATCATAATTTTGACTGCATAGGGACGCAGCTCAGACATATATGCACAGTTTAGTAACTTGAACATTCTTGTGTATGACAGTGCTGCCCACGTTTTATTATGATTTATTTTAGAACAATCATCAAAGACTATTGCCTTGCCGAAGTGTTTGCTTTTTTTTCCTTATTTTTAATTTTACGATTGTTATACAATTTTCTTGCTCAATTATTAGGCAAAATATATATTAAAACAGTTTTGTTAAAAGAGCTGAAGGTACTTGGCTATTTGCATATTGAAAATAGCAGCAGTATAGAGACAGTGTAGATTAGCAATTATTAACTTTGGAAACCCCACAACGAATGCACTACTTGCGCAAGCGCGTGTTTCGCTGCAATCAGACTATCTCAAGGCAAAAATCGGCTCTAAACTGTAGAGATTTATAGCATAAAATGAATGTATTCTTTAATCACATAATTGCATACAATAGTTATTGAGACAAAAAAATCCAATTACAAATAATTAAGAACTGTGGGCTTCCTTACAAGTATGGTGGTGCGGTAAAAAACATTGGTAACGTGGCGGTAATTCCATGAGGGTAGTTTGCTATTTGCATACTGAACATAGCAACAGTATAGAGAAAGGGCAGATTAGCAATCTTAACTTTGGAAACTCCAAACTGAATGTGCCACTCGTGCAAACGCGTGTTTCGCTGCAATCAAACTCTCCCAAGGCAAAAATGGGTTCTAAACCGTAGAGATTTATAGCATAAAATTGATATTTACTCTATTCACATAATTGTGTATATAGTAATAGTTATGGAGACAATAAAATCCAATTACAAATAATTAAGAATATGTGGGCCTTCTTACAAGTATGGTGGTGCGGTAAAAAAACATTGGTAGTAATTCTATTACAGCTGCATTCCCAAACCATCGTACTGTAGGTTTGGAAGTGAGGTGGATGATTTTACTCCCAAAAAATGGGAGGAAAATCTGCAGTCTTACTTCTAATGAATCTGCAAAATCGTCAGAATTAACACCAGTCGACTCCATAAAATGGGGACTGACACCGCCTACCACCACCTGTAATCTGGCGGTAAATCGGCCAGACCAAGTGGCGATAACAGTCATTCTGTTTGGCGGTATTCCAGCAGATTCAACACCGGACTACCGCCAAACTTGTAATGAGGCCCTATATGTTGAATCACATTACCTCCACGTTCCTCTTCCTCATCCCAGTACTTGTGAGGTCCCAACCTCCATCTCAGGAATCCATTCCATCTTTTCATTATTGCATATGCCACTCCCACTTCTCCTCTGAGAGTACAAAACTCCCAAACTCCCACAATGTGTCATTTGAAATTTTCCTGCTGTTAGAGAAGTTATGAACTAAAGAATTTGGCGCATAACACTTAGAATTGGGGGTTGAGTAAAGTGGGTTAGTTTCACTAAGGCCAGGCAAATAGTAGCATAACCGCGGGTGCATGAACATAGTTTGATTCAGAAAATCAAGTAAAATGATGCGTGAAGGAAAGATTCAGAGCGCGCCGAGCAATGTAACAGTAGCGATGTGGTCTTGAAAGGAACACTCATTATTTGTGTAGAAACAGAAGGAAAGGAAGGAAAAGGGTGGAAGTGAAGTACAACATTAGTAGATTGTGCTAAATGGGGCACTGCTGAAAGGTTGCTAGAGGGCGAGCTAGGTGCTGGTAGTATCTGGCACGTCACGTGGACAGAGGTGACATCATGCAGAAGGTTGGGAAATGGTAAAGAAAACCTACAGAAGCATATAGAGTGGACGGCGACGAATGAAGAGGGTTGAAATGGGGGCAAAAGAGGAGGAAAAAAAGGAAGGAAAAAGTGATCTCTGACAGGAGGCGATCTTGGTGGAAGGGCTGTCAGTGTAATCCTGACTGAAGGACCTTCTGGCTGAAACGCGGTCAAGATTGGTAGTTGTGTGGGAGTCGGTGCTGGGTAGCAGCTGTGAAAGGAGTTTGATAAAGACCGTGGCTTGGGGAGATCCGGGTCCATATCAGGGGTGCTAAGGGAGGCCTAGCTGCAGAAAAATAAATCATTTGGATGGTGAGCATAAATACATAAACAAACAAGCAGGATCCCTCTCGCAGGATAATTGGAAAGATGCCAGATTGGACACAAAGCAATACTTCCTTATCCTTTATGGTACCAAAAGGTTAATGAAGTAAGCTGAATTCAAAATGTTCGAGTGGGAGTTTGTCCCTTTGGTGCAGTTTTATTTTGGTATAATGAGCCATCCAATGATAAGTGCGGACAGGAGGATCACAGAAAGCTGAGCTCCAAATGTTTTTATGTTGCTGTAATAACGAATGCAGGAGGGGACTACGTAGGGTTCTAACACATCATATGTGCTGTGAATACCGTTCGAAAGTAAATGGTGATTTGCACATGTGCTTTATATTTTCCGTTTTCAGGTGTTAGTGCCGATTGTGAGACAGGCATGGTATCAAGATGGATGACACAGACAACAGATGTACAGCTTAAAACAGAACTTTATTGATGATCAGGATGGTGTAGCGCCTATCTTGCCCTATTCTAACGTGGGATGTTTCCTACCTAAAGAAACTAAGGAAAATCTGTGTCTACAAGTACAAAATAAAAGTCTGTCTGTGTCAAAACCTATGCTTGTCCCCACAAATATGACTAAACATAGGGGGCAAATCTTCTCAGCAAAATATAAATGTTCAAAAGTAAAGATTAAGCTACTTTCAGCTTGAGTTATTCTTGAATTCCCTATATCAAGTTCAAAACAGTTACAATAGAGATCAACTTCAATAGTGTTTGGCCAAGTTCTGAAATTACGTTCTCCAAGTTCAAATGTATCACAGTTCACATAAAACGGAGTCGTCAAGACTTTAACTTAGTACTCACATTGGTTTGATCTGTTCAAAGTTCAAAAGAAAGTACCGGTTCCACTTGACCCAGCTTCAGGTTTGCTTCACCGATTGTTTCACACTTCTTTGCAGCTTGTTCACCATTCAGGGTCTCCTGGTCTGGGTGCAGTTATCAGACCACACTGTCCACCCATCACAGGCCACGCAACCAGTAACCCTACACTTTGTCTTTGGCTTGATTCTTGATGTTGGTAACTTTCACATTAGGAGACTTTCTGTCTGGGCACAGTTGTCAGACCACATGGTCCACCCATCACAGGTCACTCAACCATAAATCTCCCCAAAGCCGTTGTTTAGTGATGCTCTAAACAACTCTTCAATTTCATCAAGGATCTTTAGTTATGTTCATATTGCATTTTTACTAGCTGTGTGCTCTTTGCTGTGTCTATTTGACTTAAAATGTTCACTTACCATTCAGCACATTGTAGTTTGGTGAAAAAGTAGCTTTCTTTCAGTTGGGTATTTAATGTATGCAGCATTGACTTGCACTCACTCAAATAACAACTTTCTTTCAGTTCGGTATTCAATGGATGCAACATTTTCTTGTGCTCATTCAAATAAACAACTTTCTTTCAGTTCGGCATTCAATAAATGCAGAATTCACTTGCGTTGGTGGACTGCTACTTATTTTCGGTCCCTTGGAGCGCTCCAGTCTCCCCATTGTCTTGTGACACCTACTGGCTCTTCACAGCTCCTCTCGGCAACTCTCCCGAACAGGAAACCAAACCGCCATTTCGCCCCAACTGGCAAGTTGATACGCACGCACCGGCTTATGTGCTCTGCTCCACTTCTGCTATACGGCAGCACCTGCTGCCCGCCTTCCCATACGAGGGTTCCCGGTCCTGCCCAGTCCCTCTGGCAGGTCTCCCAGGATTGTTGCCAGTATCTCAGCTTTCTGGTCCTCCTGCACAGCAGATTCTCTCCTCTCTCTCCTTTCTGCTGCTGCTTGCATGCTTCTGGGCTCCAACATTTATACTCTTTTCCATTCTTAACAGGTTGCAGGTGGAGCGAGTTAAAATCAATTGCCTGACCTTGTAAGACTGTTACTGTGACATGCTGATCTTTATTCTTGATGCTTCCAGGTCCCTCTTCTTCGTCCCAGTACTAGAGTGGTGTTTGCAATAAGTAGTGTGCACTGCTCTTACTGCCTCTTCCTTGTCTCAGTACTTGGCTGGAAACTACAGGGAGAAAGGGATAAGATTGACAATATCACATGAAGACTGAGGGAGGGTCAGGTAGGTCAGTGTTAGTGAAGGCGGGATACCATATCTCGCCTTCAGGTACCCTCTCTCCAATCCCCAAGGACCCTCCACCCAGGTGATCCTCCCTCGCTTGTCAACCCCCTAGGTCGGGATCCATGGCCCTTCCCTGGCCACCTGAACAGAAGATCCCTGGGAGTAGATGTGAGAGTACCTTCAGGTCTATCACACTATGTACAAGAAGTTGTGTAACAAGATTGTCTGATACAAGCTGATGATTACCTACATAAAGTGCATAACTGAACATTCTGTTGGAGTTTTTATTACCTCTAGAGCCTGTCCTGTTTGCATCCAGGAGTAAATACAGTACCTAGTCTGATTGTGCATAGCTGAATCCCGGAGGTGAAATAGTAAAATTAGCAAAAAGGAAGAGAAAAGATGTTTCTTCCTACACTGCCTGCCTGTCAGGATCCTGGGTAGGTGGTTGGGTGAATTGCTACTCTGTCTTACATCTCCTTACTTGACTTGGAGGGGCACTGGCGTGTTTCCCTCCCCGCTGCACTTCCTGCTCGGCTTCTGGGTGCATGGGGGTTGGGCTTGCAGGCTCACAGGCTCTTCTGCTGGGTAGGCGGGATGGTTGAGTCTTTGGTGTCCTCGCTTGTTGCTGAGCTTCTAGGCCGGTGTGGCTGTGTCGGCCTTCTGGCTCAGGACAGTCGCTCCACGCTGAAAATTTGGTGTGCGGGGGGGGTCGGGTGGGGGTTCTAATGGCTGAGCCTGGGTTCAGTGCTCTGAACGGGGAGATTGCTTACCTGCTCCCATCTCCTCGCTCTTCCTCCGGGCCACCATCTCCAGCTTGGTGCAGGAGGCAGGGTTGCAGCTATGGTGAACAGCAGCCTGGGGGAGAGTTTGGGAATGCTGCTGGGTGTTTCTCTAGTCTCATGGAGGTGCCGGCAGGGACCGGTATTCGCGCGTGGAGTGGGGCTAATGGGTTCTGCCTGTGTCAGCGCAATGGATAGATGCATCATACTTACTTAGCCCTGAGTGCTTTGGCGTCCTGCTGAGCACGACTGCTGTCCAGGTGCTTGAGGAGTAGCGTCCGCACCTGTGGCTGAGCTGATTTTTCATGGAGTTTCGTGGAGTTGCTCCAGGTTTCCATCTCCGGGGTCTTGGGGAGTGGATGCCTGGACACTGGGCTGGCCAAAGGGGCTTCTTTATACATTTCCTCCAATATCCCTGCTTCCCAAGGCACTGCTGAAGATTTGGATCTCTGGATCAGAGGTGATTCTGGTGGCGCCAGTGTGGCCAGGGTGCTTCTGGTATCCTCTACTGCTCAGACTGGCAGCTGCTCTGGTTTTTACCCTCATCTCTGTGCACTATCACATTGGGGCAGGGGTCTTCTGCCTCTGGGATTCTGAGTTCGGGGGGTTTGGAAGTTGAAAGGCAGGTGTTACGCAGACAGGGCTTCCCTTTTCAGTTGGCAATGATGATAAAGAAGTCCAGGTGGCGCTCAACTCTGAAGGTCTACGATGTGCATTGGAGGAACTTTGCCCAGTGGTGCGCTAGGAAGTCTTTGCGGGCAGTGGACTGCTGTGTGCCAATAATTGTACAGTTCCTGCGAAATGGCTGGGACATGGGTCTGGCGGTATCATCTCTGGGCTTTCAGGGAGAACTCACCCCACAGTTTTGTCTGTTGGCCATTGATCACGTGGCTGTTGAAAAGTTTCCTGCTGTTGAAGCCTGTGGTGTGATCTAGGATGCCTCCCCGGGACCTTCCCCTAGTTTTGCAGGCTTTAAAGAACTCTCCATTTGAAACACTAGAGTCGGTCAACATCAAGTTTCTAAACCGGAAAACAGTGCTCGTGGTGGATATAACCATAGCTAGGAGGCTGGGGTAAATTGGAGCAGTGTTGTGTACGGCTCCATTCCTGCATGTTCTCTCGGATTCCCTGGTTCTCTGGTGTGGTCCGGAGCGCCTTTCTAAAGTCATCTTTAAGTTCCATCTTGTGCAGGATATTGTGCTTCTGTCCTTCTTTCCCAGTCCCACCTCTCCAGAGGATGAGCAATGGCACAGATTGGATGTTAAGAGGTCTGCCTTGGCTACCTGGACAGGACATATCCCTTTCGGCAGTCAAACAGTTTGTTTGTAACATTTGGGGGTTCAAAGCCTGGCATGAAGGCAATTGTTGCTATGTTTAGCTGATGGATTCGTCAGGCAATTGATTTAGTCTATTCAATGTGTAGGTTTCTTTGCCAGCTTCTGTTCAAGGTCGCTCTATTAGAGGCATGGTGGCGGCTTTGGCTGAGGCATGGGGAGTGCAGATTCAGGACGTCTGTAGGGGCGGCGACCTGGGCCGACCTGAATACGTTCACTAGACACTATTTCCTAAATTTGCATGTGTAAGGTTCTACCTCCTTTGGGGAGAGGGTGTTGAGTATTGGGACACATGTTCAAGGGTGATTTGTTGTGGTGTTTCGGAATAAATTGGTGATGTGGTGTTGGAAATGTGCTCTGGTTGGTCAGTGTTTTTCTTAATGGATCATTTTTTAACTGCTGTCCTTGGTATGCCTCACAAGTAAATACTGTGTCGAGGAAGAGGAACGTGGAGCTAATAACCCATTTACTTACAGTAATCGTCATTACTCATAGTCCTACTCGTCCTCGTCATAGTACTTACAGCCCTCCTTGCCCACCTTGTGTGGGGTGAAAAATTCTTCCGAGATGTTTTAGGTGCTATTGAACTGAGACGTTGTGTGTGTTTGACGAGTATTGTACTTTCAGGGGAGGGTGGGGCAGGCATATGCATTAATAAAAAGATGGATTGGCTTCCTGAGATGGACTCAAGATCTCACAAGCAAGCATTGATGATAATGAAGCGTAGGACTTGCAAAAATAATGATTACCAGAAGGTAACCGGGTCATACATAATCACATTAGGAATTGAAAATCTCATCCGCATACAATATTGACAATGTACAAATTAGCGGAGAGGCTTTATGTTAGTCGTCTACTGAAATACAGTTGGTTGTTAGTGCCATCTAGCGGCCATGTTTGGTTTACCGACGTTTCGGACGAGGGCTTGCTTCATCTTTTGAGCGTAACTAACCCACGCTGCTTTTATGTGTCTCCACGTTATTCCAAACGCCCCTTAAGCTAGAGCTGGGGGAGCCAGGGATTTCATGGGTAGGGCCGAGCCTGGGGGTCAGGTCTGGCTCTAGGAGCCCAGCACGGGCCAAACCCATAACATCCCTGGCTCCCAGAAAAAGGAAACAAAATTAAGCGCGGCCCTGCCACTTATTTTTTTTTCAGAAATGGGCATTAATGGGCATTTCTTTCCAAAGGGAAAGAAATGTTCAAATGTAAAAACAAAAAAGAAATGGGCATTTCTTTCCATTTTGCCAGTGCAGAACAGGAAAAAGGGAAAGAAATGCTCAAATGTAAAAACAAAAAAGAAATGGGTATTTCTTTTCAAACGGAAAGAAATGGTCAAATGTAAAAACAAAAAAAAATGGGCATTTCTGCATTTCTTTCCATTTTGCCAGTGCGGCGCAGGCAAAAGGGAAAGAAATGGTCAAATGTAAAAACAAAAAAGAAGTGGGCATTTTTGCATTTCTTTCCATTTTGCCAGTGCGGCGCAGGCAAAAGAGAAAGAAATGGTCAAATGTAAAAACAAAAAAGAAATGGGCATTTCTTTCCAAACGGAAAGAAATGGTCAAATGTAAAAACAAAAAAGAAGTGGGCATTTCTGCATGTCTTTCCATTTTGCCCTTGCGGCACAGGCAATTGGGAAAGAAATGGTCAACTGTGAAAAAAATAAATGCGGCCCTGGTGCCCTCTCTGCACACAAACAGCCATCAGGGACGCGTTTAATATTTTTAAAACATGGGCATTTCTTTCCATTTTGCCCTTGTGATGCTGGCAAAATGGAAATAAATGGTCAAATATGAAGGGGAAAAAAATTTCCATTTTTTTCGATTTTTCTTTTTGCGCTGTTCGCTGGGCAGCCCTGGTGGGGCCTGAGGCAGGCCCGTGGCATTCGTGGGTACCGATCCGAAAGGGGGGGGGTCAGGCTTGAGCCGCTGTTGGAGCCCAGCCTGGGACTCGCCAGGCCCGCCCACCTCTACCCTTGCCGACCATGTGCGTAACATGAAGGCAAAAAATAAATAAAAAATAAATACATAGAAGCGTCAGGAACTACCAAGATGGGAGGAGATTGGTTTTCAGCTTGAAAAAAGCAGAAACTGTACCTCTGTTCCAGTGGAATGCCAACACCACTGCTGCTGTGACAATACAGTACCACATTTAATACAGTGCTAAATTAATTTTGTTTTCTGGACTTGACCGCAAGCTATCCTTCATAGTCCTCTGTGATTTAACCTTTAGATTTCTGGTTAATTGTTTATATTATGTGACATCTACTAAGATCGCTGTGGATTGTAACATGTACACTATTTTTAATATCTTGCCAGTGGCACCTGGCTCATTTTTAAACTCAAGGGGAGTAAATATACCACAGTAAAAATGGAGCGACCAAGTGTTGCTTCGGAGCACAGACTAACCAAATAGGATTCAATGCAGAGGGGGGTTGCTCCGTCTGAGAAAATATTGTAAATGGGGACTTTCAATGATGCATTTTTACAGCACCCGTTTTTTTGTAAAAAAAATAGGTAAAAAGCTGTTCAATTTAAAACCAGTTCTGAGGGTTAACACACTTGATGGCAAGTCACCAACAGCATACAGGAGCATTATCTGATGCATTTTCATAAGGCGTGTGCCCCTGATATATGCCAGTATTGCCAATGTAAGAACCGACTCATGTTGGCGTAGTCCAGTATAGCCAGTATTGCCATTATTAAAACACAAATACACAAACTAGCTATGCCGAATGATACCAATATTGCCAATGTAAGAATACTTTCTTATGCCGGCTGCCCTATTGTATTTTTACAGGGCTCCTCTTGGAGGTAATGACAAAACAATTTCTGTCTGCTCACCCTCTTTTCATCTACCCACTCGTCTCAAAGCATACCTACCTACTCACAAACCCATCATGTAGGAACATGTATTGTTTGATGTGTATTGTTCATCTAAAACAGTTGTATACATTTTTTTAAATTTATAAAACATACTTTTTCAAACTCAATGCCATTTGTTGACAAAGCAACTAAAGCTCACAGTGACAAAAACAAGACGTGGTGTGGTTAGTAAAGGAGTGCCCAAACACTCTGGCTCTTTGAATCCATTGCGCCAATGATTAGAACAGTGAACAGGTCTGGAGTTCAGCAGAAAAGTATCACAGGGAAAGTGCCCCTCGGTATGCAACTACATTTTGTAATATCTTTCCTTGCACCTCTTCTGGCTATAGTTGATCGTTACTGTATTTTTCCTCAGTGATCTCACATCTTAGACCTCAAATCATGTTATGTGCACTGTGAATAATAAAAACATGTCGACACTGGTGTATTTCAGCTTTTCAATTAGGTCTTTTGCAGCTGAAATAGACAACCCAATTTTGTAATCAGGCCTTCACCAGGATCAAACAGGCAGACCCCTCTGAGTTCTTCCTCTTAATATGTCATGGCTTGTGCGACTGTAATCTTCTCCCAATTATTGAACTGCACCTATAAGAGACATGTATGCTAAAGTGAGACTCACATATTTTCCACTGATTACAAATAACTCATAACTTCAAAACACTAATTTAAGGCAGACAACCGGGCTTGCTCTGAACCTCTAAATGAAGTTCGAATGAAACCAATTCTCTTTTCGGCTTAATCAATTGCTTCTGTATCCTCATTGAAGTGCCCTGCAAACAATTAGACGGGGCATCTTAAAAATGTACTCACAATTAGACGTAATCTTCAATTGTATACATTCCACACTCGACTTCTGCTTGTATCATCTCCATGCGGTCCCCAGTGCGCTTGCCTGGATGATCTATCTCGGCCTCAGTTCAACTCCTGCTGCCCATTCATAAAGGCTTCCAAAGGAAACAACCCTGCAGTCACTAATGCTGCTCCCTTGTGTTTTCTAATTTCACACATGCTGAACTACGGCAGGCTTACTGCTCCTGCCAGTCATCCGCGCCTCGGCACTATCACCGCAATGTATTCGGGACCCTATCTCATAGGTCATACCTTATGTTTGTCTTTATGTCTCGATTCTCGTGTTCTCGCGTATTGCTGTTAACCTAGCGGGTAACGTGAGTGTAAAGGTTACTTACACTTTTTTAATTGCGTCATGTGTTTGCTGATAATCCCGTGACATCTACCTCGACTCTTGCTCCGTATCTATCGCTGCGATCTTACAGTGGACATAGGTAACATTCATTGTCAAGGGATCGTGCCCATGCAGATAGACCTACAGTATTTGACAACATTATAGATTTTTGAAAATTTGTCAGCGATTTTTTTAATGCTTATTTGATCTGACTATCTTCCAAGCGACCCCAATGTTTAATGCACCTGTTTTGCAAAGCACGTGTAAATCGACAGGATATGTAATTTTTTTATTATTAGCTGTTTACTCTTTAAATCTATCTCTGCTCTTAGCCAAGCCACGTAGCGTATAGAATAACTCAATGTCTCAATTTTCCAAACGCTTCTCACCACCATTTTTAAAGAGATGTTTTTGCCGCTTAGCTGAATTCATGAGAATTTAGTTTTTGTATTGAGGACCAACTATCATATTTGTTGCCACGTAGCATGGTATATTTCGGTAGATCATTATAAAGGTCTTAAGGAGCTGTCAGCGATGACTTGACTAGCCAAAAAAACATTAATTGATAGCCTACCTCATTTCACTTGCTCCTGTCGCAAATGCATGCATATCTATTTCAAACTAATACAGGGCCCCATTCGATAGTCCCATTTAGTCCTTTATTCACAGTGTCAAATAATCTGATCATTTTTTGTTCAATTTTGTGAAGGAACCCATCACAGTCTTTACCAGGCACTTTCTTGATCTGCATTAACACGAACCAGAAGATGTCTTCTGGTCTGTGATTTGTAAGTAAAAAATGGGCAACCACAGGCTCGTCCAGCACCTTATTTTTTACGCAGGAGCGGTGCTCACAAATCCTCTGGCGAACTTCACATTTTGTTTTACCCACATACACTAGATTGCAAGGGCATTTATTTCCATGAATGACATCCTTGCTCTTGCAATTAACGAATTGTTTGAACTTCCATGTTTGTTAATTCACCCTCACAGAGTCGAGGTAGATGTCACGTGATTATCAAAAAACACGTGATGCAATGAAAAAATGTAACGTTTACACTTGCGTTTCCCGTTAGGTTAACAGCAATAAGTGACAGCGCAAGAGTCGAGTCATAAATGCAAAAATAAGGCCTGACCTCCCTTATTAACACTACGAGAGGGGGTCCCGAATTCATTGGGGTGGTACTGCTGACGTGCGGGTGACCGGCAGGAGTATTAAGCCTGCCGTTGTTAGCATGTGTGCAATCAGAAACCACAATAGAGCAGCAGTGGTGACTGCAGGGTTGTTTCCTTTTGCAGCCTTTATGAACAGGCAGGCGCTCTGGGGACAGTATGGAGATGATACAAGCCAGTGGGACTTCTTTTGTTCACATAGAAATCAAACAAGTGTGGAATATATAACACTGAAGACTAAGTGTAATAGTGAGTACATTTCTATTTGTATTTATTTGACAGGCACTTCAATGAAGATTTATAAGGAATTGAATAGCCCAAAAAGATAATTGATTTAATCATAACTTCATTTAGAGCTGGGGTGCGCAACATAGGGCACGGGGTGGGGCCATCACTGATAAAAGAAGGCTACCTACATGCTGGGCACACTATTGTTTTCCAAATGTGCAGATTACACTTGTCTAGAAAAAAAACAAAAGACATTTCCAAACTAAAACATGCATCTTGAACATACATTTATTCGTTTTCATTGAAATGTGTTTATTTTCTTGTTTTTTGTTGGACTGTCACACAAATACCCTCTGATTTTTGTGTCCCTTCCTTTGTATTTATTCACAGGTCATATTTCTGAAGCTATTATATGCGTGTCAAACTGCCTAATCACAAAGAAATGCTTCTATTGGGCTGACAGCGGATACTAGGAAAATAAAATGTGGGTTAATGGGTGGTAACTTTTGTTTTTCACTATGGGGGCAGAAATTCCCCCACCCTCACCCTGAATATAAGCAAGCTGCCAGCCCCCAACACATCCCCTGGCCAAAAACATTGTGAATCACTTGTTTTTTTAAGGAATTGCAAAAAGTCAGCCTTTTTTAAATATATAACATCTTAGCAACAGTCACTCAACCTGCTGAGCTACCTTCGTAGCAGTCTTCTTTACGGCATGTCTATTAGTCCTTCATTTGTTCAAAATCACTGTATTACCAGCAGTGCAGTTCGTGTACATGACTTCAAAGCCAACAGTATTTAATCTCCAGCCACACTGACCCTGTGCATACATTCTTTGACAGGGTAGCAGTGGCGGCTTCTCCATAACGGGCAAGGTTGCGCTGACCCACAGGCACCCTCGCCCATAATAGAGGAGCCAGCCCATTGTAAACACTGAGCACTCGCTCAGCGGCTTTATGCCGCTGAGGGATCGGTCCTCAGCTGGCTTGAACTGTCAAAGGGAAACACAGTTTCCGTTTGATAGTTCTGTTCCTCAGCCTCGCATATCCAATGAGCCATGCAAAGCTGGGGGCGTTTTGCTTCCCCAACCTTGCATGGCCCTTTGGGGGTGCTGACTGAGGAACTGCATGTTTGTATATGTGAGTTAGGAGGTCGTGCCCCTCCTCTCACATGCAAATGGAGCGGGGCACTTCGTCATCAGCGCTGAGCTCTTTCGTGCATGTGCATGAAACAGAAAGTGCTCTTTGCTTCCTGTTCATGCTACGCAGGAGCTGGAATGCTGGGAGGAAACATCAGGACCGGGGCAGAAGGTACTTTAATTTAAATATGTGTATGTCAGTGTGTATGCTTATGTTTTAGAAATGTTCTCAGGGAGGTGGGGAGGAGGGCCCCCCAACACCTCTTGATTGGTTCGGGCTCCCTTGCCATGCTCTAGCACACTGGCATATTTGGGGGAAATATTCAAGCCCCTCAATTTAAAACATGTGCCACCCCCGCACCACCTTGCTGTATTTGTGCCCACCGGTCTGCCCCCCAATATTGATTTCTAGTGATGCCACAGATTGCTGCCCCTGTATTGGCACAGCGTATATACTACGTGGCTGGTGTCTAGAGATTCACATAGTGCGTGTGCTCACCCAAAAGAGAACCAGAAATGTGAGAACCACCACTGGGATTGGGTAAATGGGCTCTTCCCGACTTACTGTTGATGTAACGGAAGAACCTCACAGGTTTCACATGCCCCCGTGAGCAACCTTGCCCCCATTGCATGCTTTTCTGCGTGGCCCGCTATCCCTGTCTGCCCCCAGCTGTCCATCGTCACCAGACTTTGGATCCCAAGGTAAGCTTGTGACTGAAGCTGGAGGGTTCGGGGTAGGGAGAGGAGCTCAGGCTGTGCTGCACAGTGCCACCATGCTCACATCTATTTGAGCATCACGAGAGGTGGGAGGGAGGCAGATAGTTGAGCTCTCTATTGGGTGCCATTGTGTACGGCCAAGTGAAAGGGCTAGATGTTGGATGATTCTTTTACTAATCAATTTTTATAGTATTCTTAATTAATGGATTAATTTTTACCAATTTTTAAACGTTAATAGTATTTTTGAAACTGTGCCAAAGGATCTGCATATTTATTTGAGATTGAAGTTCTTGGTGCTGGTAACTTTTACTTACATATTTGCAAATCATAAATAAATACTGTGATCTTCATCGTTGTCAGCGAGCGCAATAACTAGGGGTGGGAAAGTTGTTTTTATGTTCAAATCGCATAGTATTCTACACAAGTCTCAAGGAACATGGAGCCAGGTAACTACGTACACACAGGCAAAACTCCACACAATCACACACAATCCCCAAATAGCCAATCTCCAGCTATACTTGCTGTTTCACACCAAAGCGCTGAAAGCATGGTAAAAGTTGTCTGTGATTATTGGATACCTTCTGCAGAGGTCTGTCTTTGGCCAGCAAATGCATGTTTAAAGTGACAGTCATTTGTTTGTGAACACTGAAGCCTCCTTAGAGAATATGTGCATACCACCCGCCCCACCTTAGGACTTCATTCTGTGGCAAACCTCTGACCTAGATAAAGCAGTGCAGAGTATCACTAAACAGGGATATTCTCCCCTGCATGACAGAGCAAATAAAATCAGTCAGTGGGGGTGGTCAAAACCTAATTGACCACTTAAAAATGTAGAGGGGCCCCCAATGTGTGGGGTCCATTTCAATTGCAATAGTTGAAAGGCCCAAATACAGAGCCTCACCGTCACCCCTTCACTCTCAGGCGTGCAGTCTACATAGCTATTGTTCACATGTGGGACAACTGGGTTGCTGTATCCTGTGCATACTCCTGGGGTGCCAGGGAGTGTCTGTGCTCACACTGTGGATGAAATATTCAAGCTCAGTAACAACTCTGTTTTTCTTCTGGGTTTAGTACTCCATTTTACCAACACCAGTGCTGATTCAGTTCATAGATTATGCACATACACATTGCCGGCAGTACTTTTAACCTTGGGCCCACAACTTCCATTGTGTAGAGCGCATTGAAATGAAATCTAATGGGAGACCACTAGGGGGCGCGGAGAATGCTGGACATGTGAGACCAGCGCTCCTCCACCACCGCAGGTCCTAGCACTCTGAGCCAATCCCCGGCCGGGAGTTTGGAGTAACCCCGACGGGAACGTGCGCCCCCGCGGCAGCGGCCCAACGAATTGAGCGCTCCTCCGAAAGTGGATACAGCCTAGCCCCGATTTGAGGCCCCGCCCGCTGAGCAACAGAGAAGACACCTTTCGGATGCCGCGCAGCAGAGCCACTGGAGGCGTCACATCTCGCGGTGCCCCAGGCCTCAGCCAGACCCGCCGCGGAGCCCGGAGTCGCCGTTCGCCACCTCCGCGGCCGCGGTCTGGGACCAGAGTTTTGGGGGCTCCCCCCGCCCATAACACCGAGAGGAGGACGCCGGTGGCAAGTGGACGTCGCGCGGGGGCGAGTGGGGCGTCCTGGTGGGAGCCCCTCACCACCAAGAACCGCTCCAGTGCGGGGCCTGCCCGGGAAATCACCACCAGCAGCAAAGCAGGACTCCGGGAGCTTCCCGACCCATCCCCCGCGCACGGAGACCTACTCGAAAAGGGGTCTCCAGTGAAGGAGTCCGAGCCCACAACAGACGTGTGGCAGCCCCCGGCGGCCCGAGGAAGGTGAGGAGCGCAGGGGGGAGAACTGATATTTGAGACTCGGCGGGCTGTGTTTGCCCCCCCATTCCCCTTCCAGCGCCCTCCGAGCACGGACCAGTACAATCCACTCCACAAAAGCTGGCCCAGACTTCTCCCCTAGAAGACAGGGGGCCCCCTGGAACATTTCAGCCGTGACGCACCTGGGGAAGCAGGCCCCGATTACAATCTCAGCCCCCCTCGTGAGGACCTGAGCCATCTCTGGGGTCCCCCACCACATGCGAGCTTGCCACCACGAAGCGGGGAGGGCCCAAGATGACCAGAGGGAACTTCAAGGTATTAAGGCAGGGTGAGGGGCGCCCCCGCCCCCACCCATACTCCAAAGTGCACCCAGAGACCGGAGCCCTGGAACCGACCCAGCCCATGCGCGCAATCCACTCCTTCCAACGCTTCCGTCGGTCCAACTCACCCCTCGGAGAACCACACAGAGTCACCATGCCTTCGAGTGCCGACCCCCACTCCCCCGCAGTGCTAACGAAGGACGACCTCAAGGACATCCTCCAGGAGATAAAGGCGATCCGAACGGACATACAAGCCTCTATAGTTGATCTCAGGGGGAGAGTGGAGACGCTCGAAGAAAAAATGGAGGGAATGGAAAACAACCACCTCCAAACGGACCTGTTAGACATGAAATACGAAGCGAGGCTAACAGACCTAGAAATCAGAGAGGAGGACATAGCCCTGAAAATGGATGACCTAGAGAACAGAGAACGCCGAAACAACCTGCGCATTATCAGTGTGACTCAACAGAGAGGCGAGACTGCCGCAGACGTAGGGAGAAAGGTTCAGGGCCTCATTAACCAACTCTTCACACTCGAGGGGGGCAAGGAAGTCCAGCTGGAAAGAGCCCACCGAGGGGGAGGTGGGGCGAGGGGCAGCCCAAGGTCCATAGTTGTGTGCTCTCTCCGCTACAGAGAGAAAATGGAGGTCCTCGAGAAAGCGAGAAGGCTGGAGAGCTTCTTGTTCGAAGGAGACACAGTTAGGATTTTCCAGGACCTCTCGGCTTTCACGCTTACCCGCAGAAGAGAGTGCCGGCCACTCACCCAGTGGCTCACCAGTCAGGACATAAGATACAGGTGGTCCTTCCCATTCGCCTTGTCTTTCGAGCGTACAGGAGTGGACTATAGAGTGACCAGCGGCAAGGAGGCATCCCAAGTGCTGCAGGTACTCAATCGGGTATGGAAGGATACCATAGGATGGAAACGAGATGGAGGTGCAGGAGTCTCGGAGCGCCAGGAGGGAGCCAGAGGACCCCTGGTCCACAAAGAAGAAGATAAAGGGCCGAAGGAAATTCAAGAAACTAAACACCCCCACAGCGGAAGCCGAAGGGGACTAAGTGGTCAGAGGCTCGCCATTAGAGAAATCGAGAGATTGAATCAAACAGCCCCGGCCGGGGACGCTGAGCTATACAAGGGGACTGCGGTGGATGGACTTGCATTCATCCTGGTGGCTTGCCCGTTGGCAGGCGTCGCGATAAAGAGGGGGAGGGAGGAGGAGGGAAGGGAGGAAGTTGGGGTTGGGGATTTTGGGGACCCACACAGTCTCAAAACCACATGGGAAGGCGGCAGCATGCATAGATACGGGAAGACGGTATACACAAGGCAAGGATCCAGTGGCAGACAATGAGAATAGGGGCCGGGCTGAGTCACTGAGAATTGGTTCACTCAATGTAAAGGGTCTGAACTCCCCAGCAAAGCGCTCCCTCTTGGGGAGGGAAATGAGGAATGCTAAAATAGATGTCCTTTTCATCCAGGAAACTAGAACGGTCACGGGAGAGGAGAGGGCCATCCCGGGAGCGCACGTGGGCCAGACCTTCTGGGCATCCGCTCCCACGAAACGGAGCAGAGTTGGGATCATCCTGCAGAGAAACCAGAGACTTACAGAGGTAACCAGGTGGGGGAGGGAAGACAGCAGAGCCATGATTATATCGGGTAACTTGCACAACTCCAGGGTCTCCCTAGCAGCTATATATTGTCCTAATGTGGGCCAGGCTGAATTTCTCAAAGAGGCCATGGGAGAGATAATGGCCAAGGCAGAGGGACTCCTTATACTGGGTGGAGACTTTAACATGTGGGAAAATCGGGAACTGGACCATAGTGGAGGGGCCATCCCGCTAGGCAGCAGAGAGGGTAGACCCCAGGGGGAATTCCGGGAGCTGATGTGGGGCTATGGGCTTGTGGACACATGGAGGGAATTTCATCCGGAGAGAAAGGGATACACCTTTTTCTCAGCGGTCCATGGCACCAGAACGAGAATAGATTACCTTTTCATGGGGCACCAGAACATGAGCCGAGTGGAGTCCTGCACCATCGGCCCGGTTAGCTGGTTGGACCATGATATGGTCTGGGCAGATATTAGTGTATCGGTTCTGAAGCCTAGAGAATCCCTGTGGAAATGCAATTACCTCCTACTTAGGGATGTGGTTTTTAAGGAGAAGATGGAGAAAGCGATCAACGAATATTTCGAACTAAACAACACGGGCGAAGTCAACATAGAGACAGTATGGGAGGCAGCAAAGGCGACCTGGAGGGGTGTTCTGATTAGAGAAGGGGCTTCCAAAAAAAGGACCAGGACCCTCCTGGCTCATAGGCTACGGGTGGAGATAATAGCATTGGAGGGATCTGAAGGGAGGGGTGACGAAGAGAGGGAAAGGGACTTGAGGGATGCAAGAGAGAAAAGGCAAGAGCTGAGAACACTGGAGATGGGGAAAATTGTAGCGGGCCTCCAACACCTGCGTCAAAGGTACTATGAAAAAGGAGATCAGGCTGACGCTATGCTGGCGACCAAACTCCGGGGCCAACGGAAAGATAGATGGGTGACAAGGATCTCAAGCAGGGAGGAGGGGACAAAAACGGATCCAGAGGGTATAGTGGAGGAATTTGCTGGGTTTTACGAGACTCTCTACAGGAGAGAAGGAGAAGTGGAGGCGGAGGCACTGGGAGCATACCTCGGAGGAGTAACATTACCTGTGATGGACCCCTCAGAGGCATCAGCCTTAGACGCTCCAATAACGAGCGAGGAGGTACTCAAGGCAATATCGGGACTTAAACTGGGCAGGGCCCCCGGGGAGGACGGGTTCACCGCAGGCTTCTATAAGGCCTTTGGAGGCCTGCTAGCGGGGTTCTTGGCGGGCCTATTCACAAATATCATGAGGACCGGGAGGGCACCCCCATCTTTTGGCAAAGCACTGATAACAGTGATCCCGAAGGAGGGCAAAGATCCAGCAGGCTGCCGGTCATATAGACCAATTTCCATCCTGAATGTGGACGCTAAACTGTTCACCAGGATCATAGCCACGAGACTAGACAGCCATATGCCGGTGCTCATCATTCCGACCAGGTAGGCTTCATACAGAGGAGACAGGGGGCGGACACCCTCCGTAAAACCCTGCACCTCATGACGGAAGCGGCCCCGCAGGGAGACAACCCTGTCTTGGTGGCCATCGACGCCGAAAAAGCGTTCGACAGGGTGGACTGGGAGTTTCTACATGGAGTCCTTGTCAAACTGGGCTTCGGTGAGGGAATCAGACGAGCCATTAGGGCCTTATACACAGACCCCTCTGCTAGAGTCATGGTAAATGGTCGTCTGTCACGAACATTCAGCCTTCAAAGGGGGACGAGGCAGGGCTGCCCCCTCTCCCCAATCCAGTTCGCCATGACCATGGAAATACTTGCGGAGTACATCAGATGTGCCCCGATGGTCCGCGGTATTGACGTTGGAGGTCGGACCTTCAAGCTCGGCCTCTATGCAGATGACATACTGCTCCACTTGAGGGAACCTAATAGTTCTGTCCCGGCTGCCGTTCGGGTTATCGAACGGTTTGGCCAATTCTCAAGCTTCAGGATAAACATAGGGAAGTCAATGATCTTCCCCTTTGCCCCAGATGCAGACAGGGACCTGACGGAACTGTCCCCCCTGGGTTTTCAAATTTGTACCGAAGAGATCAAATACCTGGGGATCAATATCGTCCGGCCCCACGAAGATTTAAGCCAGGCAAATTACCCCCCGCTGTTCGATAATTTATTCAAAGAGATGGAGACATGGGGTAGGGGGCAAATCTCATGGATGGGAAGAATAAACGCCATTAAGATGAACCTCCTCCCCAGGGTCCTGTACGTTTTCCAGATCCTCCCTTTAAAAGCCCCAGAAGCACTCCTTAAAGAAGCCAGAAAACGCATAACGAAATTCGTATGGCAAGGCCAGAGACCCAGAATAGGTTACGAAACACTCACCCTCCCCAAGGATAGAGGGGGGGGTCGGCCTCCCAGACTTACGAACCTGCCACAGAGCAGCCCAGCTCAGAACCCTGGCCCCCCACTTCAGAGAGGACCCCAACAAACAATGGGTCTTTCTTGAAAACTCCCTCCTGAGCCCTGTCACAGTGGGTGAGTGGTTATGGGTCCCGATGAAAAAGCTCCCACGGAGAATTAGGGAACACCCAATACTAGTAACAATGTGGAAGGCACTGGAGGGTAAGGGACACGGAGAGAAGGTGACCACTTGGCCCTCCCCCATGAGTCACATCTGGTCCACACCAGTTTTAGAGGAAATCCCAGGCCACGAACACTATCAGCCCTGGTTTGACGCGGGCATATGCAGAGTTGGTCAGTTGGTCAGGGAGGAGTCCTTTATAAGTATCCAGGAGCTTGAAGAGTCCCTGGGAATAGGCAGGCTCTCCCCACTCCTCTACCTGAGACTTAAGGGAATCCTAATGAAACCAAAACTAAAGCCCAAATTACAAAGAAACCTCACCCCAGTTGAGAAAATCTTAGACACCCACGTAGTAATGAAGGGCCTCATCTCACTCCTTTACTCTGCTCTTTTAACCCCCCGGGAGGGAACCACCAAAAGCCTCAGAGGGAAATGGGAAAGAGACTTGGGTTGTAGGATCAGAGACGGTCTCTGGGGGCGACTCTGTAGTAGATCACTTAAGACTTCGATCTCCTGCCAATACAAAACCCATGCTGTTAAACTCTTGCACAGATGGCAGTATGACCCGATCCCACTCTCTAGGATGTTCCCAGATGTAATCCCCCTTTGCTGGCACGGGTGTGGGGAAAGGGCAAACTATTGGCACATGTGGTGGACATGCAGGAAGGTCCAAACTTACTGGGCCGAAGTCCTCAGCTGGCTGAAAGAGGCGGGAGAAGGTGTACTCCCACTGGACCCGATTTTGATATTGTTTGGCCTCTAGCATAAGGATGACCACTGGGAAAAATTACCGGACCTCTCACACTCCCTACTGTTGGCAGCCAGAGCGGCCCGTGCTAGAACATGGAAGAGACCCACCCTCCCCACAAAGAGAGAATGGGTGATGATAGCCAAAGACATATTCCTTATGGAAAGACTTACAGCGAGCGGCCTTACATGGTTCAAGCACCCAAATAGAGACAGACTGGCTGCAATTTCAAGAGGTGTTTGGCAAAACAGAGGTCACGTCCTGAGACCCTCAGGCGTCCTTGGCCCAGCCCAAAAACAAGCCCCGTCATGGAACGAATGGACCTGGAACTTGGAAAGCCGGTTAACCACTGGCGGAGAAAACTCGGATTGACGCTGCCCTATGCCACATCACTTCTATAAGCAGACTGTATCGCTTGAGATACTGGGTGGGGTGGGTGGGAGAGGGGGCGGAATAAACGCAGGGAATAATGGCCTATTGTTTGATTTGTTGAGGGCGATTGCCCAAATCTTGAGATTTGAGTACCTATGCTGTTGTTTTCACATAATCAATAAAAATTGAATTAAAAAAAAAAAGAATTCTAATGAGTCACATCCTTCGACCAACAAAGTGAATTTTTGACATAGGCCATAGGCAATTGTAGTGTAGCATAAACATTACTATATAGCTTATACAATTTTAAATTAGACAGAGTTTCGCGATTGAGCATATTGTCTAATTCCTTTCATTTATTTAACTATAATGGAGGGATTGTCAGTCAGCAATGAATTATCTCTCACATTTATTGGTAAATTGGAGAACCACAGAATCATCGCCATCCCGCCATGCATGGTTTATTGCCTGATATTGGAAATTAGGCTGCCTTGTTAAGATCTTGTCATATATGACTAAATATGACTAACCCACCTGCAACCCCTGTAACTAAGCTCCCTTCAGGTAACAGCGCCACAATGCCTATGGCCTGTTTGCGCGCTTTACAAATGTAAAAAATAAATAAGTAAATAAATATAACGTTAACCTATTTCTTAAAATTGTCATCTATGAGAAAGCAAGCCGAATAATAAGTGCACCAATTAAATGGGTACGGAAGGAGGCCGATTCAAGACTGCTCTCCAAAGCACACCCTCAAAAACATTTTACCAAATTAACTCTGTCATCTATTAATTCCAGGCCATACGTGACGGTGGATACCACTTTTAACTTCATTGAGAAGTACTTTTCCAGAATTATTGTCATTTGAGACTCAAATGACCTGCATTCGTTTGTATTCTGTTTTTTGTTGCTATTACTATATTTTTAGTAGCAATAACAAAACCAAGATAAATTCGATGTTCGGCCACTTCCATCTGTGTATTATTAATTGACCAGGTAAATCTGCATTTTTTTTCTGGTTACCTGAAAAAGCGATACTTTTTATATTTCACCGAGTTGATTTCCAATCCGTTGGCTGCAGCAAATGCTCTGAAATAGTTAAACCTTTGTTGCAGACCAAACAGGGTCATGTCCAATAAAAAGATATCATCCACGTATGAAATCCGCCCGATGTGGATTTTGCCTATTTTAGGCGGAAATAGATCTGAATTAGCCATAGCCTCAGCCATATGTGCCATGTAAAGATGAAATAGACATGGTTCACACCCTTGTCTCCATCCAACATTTGCCCCTTATCGGTTGAGACAAAGTGCACAGCATGTCAAGTCTCCCTTGTAGTGTGTTGCCCATGTGATATATCAGAAGCATATTTAATAGGCTGAGGGCATTATTCCACCTCTGAAACTTACCCCAAAGCTTGTTTCTAATTACTTCATCAAAAGCTGCGGACATATCTAATGCCGCCGGATAAAGTGGCACAAGGATTTAGGCAAGGCTTTCTGTTGGCAGAAGTCATCAATTATTCCATTCAAGTTAGTCCGCATATGCTTCCTGAAACTCGTTTGGAACATAGATAGTTGCCCTGACTTTAGGGCCCAATCTTCCAAGTCCTTTAGTACAAATGATGACAACTTTTTGCCGGATGTATTAATCAGGCTTAATAGGCCGGTAGTTTGATGGAGCGGAATTGTACCAGTGTTAACTATTTGCAGAAGTAACAACCAGACTATTTTTGACCAAAGAATCGGTTCACCTGGGCTCCCCGCTCCTGAGTTCTTCGCAGTGGCCTCTGTATTCTGGAGTAGGATTAGTGAGCCACTGAGCAAAAGGGGCAATTTCTTTTCAATGGGTTCTAAAGCCTCCATGCATCCGAGAGGGCAAATGATGTTTTGAAGTTTTTTCAGATTGTATAACATTTATTTTGTCTCCAATCCCCAGTCAGACTGTTGGTGTCCAGTATGCTATCAGGGCTGACTTTGCCAACAGATCATGCATGATAGGCGGTGATTGTAATCTCTTGAAATGAGTTCCTCTTACTATGTCCTACGCTAGATACATAAACCCTAACTAGAATTACAAACACCCCATTCGGGTCTAGTGATGCAAGCACCCTTTTGCCCTCTGGGTCCGATTTGTCCAGGCTGGGTTTCATCCTGTGTTTCTTTAAGGTTCTAATGCCCCTAGCTCACATCTCATGGGGGACATGATATCCCACCTCTACCCATTCCCCGCATTGTTTTTTTTTTAAAAACTTTATTTTTGTTGCACATCACAGCTGTCACATCATGAATTACATATATACTTTACAACCATGTTATATTCATCCAAATCCGTATCAATTGTTACCAATTGGCATCGTAATTTTAACAGTTAATGGCCTGGGCGTACATCTATAAGAGTATGTATGGGAAGAAGTAGGGCACCATACAGGGTTAAGACACCTTAAAGTTCGTTCGCACTGTTATCATCAGAGCTTTCTGAATCCGAGGAATTTTCGGTTAGGTACTTCCTGAGCGGTGCCCAGATGTCCTTTGGTTTGCATGGGGTAGGTAACAGTCCCACATACTTTTCCTCACATTCATTCACATATATCAGTGTGGAGAGAAACTGCTCCAATGTCGGAGGCTGTGTACTTTTCCACTTCTGCAGGATGCATTTCTTAGCGACTGCACAGGCGACATTGAACAGTCTCCTAATTTTTTCGGGCACCTTTCCGATGTCTCCAAACAGGTATTTCGGGGGGTTAAGATTAGCAGGGATTTGTGCGATGCCTTCTAGGGTGGTTGCTACTTCCCGCCAGAATTTTGCTATGAAAGGGCATTCCCAGTACATATGATAGGAGTCTGCGCCGGGGGTTTGGCACTTTGGGCAGGTGTCGGGCACATTGGTGTAGCACTTCGCCATTTTTGCCGGGGTGAAGTGTAATCTGTTCAGGATCTTGAACTGTATTAGTCTTAAGCCCGCGTTTAACGATACCTTTTTGGACAGGAGACAGTATCTGGACCATTTTCCCGCCTCGATGACAGTGCCCATATCTTTTTCCCATGCTGACTTGATGGTACTCAAGGCGTCTGTGTGGGTCTGGACCAAGGTATACAGTTTGGACACCCCTACGCCAGACTGGGAGTGTAAGGATTGAAAACATGCGTGCTCTGGAGGTTCGTCTGGAAATGTGGGCCAGCGCTTCTTGAACGCTGCTTTCATTCTGTGGAACTGCAAGGTTTTTAGGGGAGTCTCGCCGACCGATTCTGCAAAGTCTTCGGGAGTTACAAATTTACCGTTTGGGAACATGGATTTCATTGTGAACTCATATTCTGGGAGCCAACTTCTTTGAATGTCAGTATCGTACGTGGGTGCGATGTCTGGGAAGTTCCAAAGCGGAGCTTGTGAGTCATACGGGACATCTATGTCCAGTCGCTTGATGATAGCTTTCCATGCTGTGATCGTGCATGTGGTTGGGTCAAATTTGCAGTCATCTCTGTGTCTTTTCGAGTAGATGACTGAGCGCAAGTCTGTTGGGCGGACTGAGCGGCGTTCTATGGATACATGTGGTGTCGTGTCCAGGGGGTTTTGCCAGAATTTCGCGTATTGGGCTTGTGCTACTTGCCAATATAGTTCGAAGTCCGGGGCCGCGAAGCCCCCCTTATCATAAGGTTCGACCAACTTGGCCCAGCTTATCCTGCTCGCCCCCCCGTTCCACACAAAGGTTATAACCATGGATCTGAGTTTATCAAAAAATGATCTGCCCGGCCAGATGGGGACGTTGCAGAAAATGTAAAGGAGCTTGGGCAGAACAGTCATCTTGAGCACTGCAATACGGCCAGCCAGGGATATGGGGAGCTTAGCCCAGATCTGAAGTTTTGAATGTATGTTTTGTAATATGGTCTCGTGATTATCTATATACAGGGAGGCGCCGTCACGGGAGACCTGTATTCCCAGATAACGAATGTGTGCAGGAGCCCATGCTAGTCCATGTGTGTTTGTGGGACAGTTGGTGGTATCGGTTAACGGGAAGATTTCAGATTTGGTGTTGTTGACTTTGTACCCCGAATGTAGGGTGAAGTCGTTTATTACGGCCAGTATGGGACCCAGATTTTTCTCAGGTTCTCGAACATATAGCAGAGCATCGTCCGCATATAACGAGATGGCCTGGTATTCTCCTGACATATATATGCCCCGATGTTCCTGTTCTGCCCTAACTGCTGCCGCCACTGGTTCGATTGTTAAAGCGAATAGTATGGGAGAGAATGGGCATCCCTGTCTAGTCCCTCTGTGTAGTGAGAATTGATTGGAGAGCGTTTGATTAGTCAGTACCCTGGCTTTAGGAGACGAGTACAGGAGCCTAATACAACTGGTTAAATAGGGGCCAAATCCAAATTTATGGAGAACCTCAAACATATACATCCAGGAGACTGAATCGAACGCTTTTTCTGCGTCCAGGGATATCGCTACTGCCTGTGCTTGAGGTTTGATCTGTGCTAGGATGCAGAACAGTCTGCGCAAGTTTAGCGCAGTGGATCTCGTGGGTATAAATCCACATTGGTCGGGGTGTACCAGTGTGGGCATCTTGGGGAGCAGTCTATTTGCAAGAACTTTTGCGTAGACTTTAGCATCCGTGTTTATCAACGACAGGGGGCGATAAGAGGAGCGATCATATGCTGGACGTCTGGGCTTCGGGAGTACTGTTATAACAGCTTCTGTCATCGAGTCCGGGAGCGAGCCAGTGTTAATGGCTTCCTCCCATACACGGGTGAGGACAGGGACAAGGATCGTTGAGAAGGATTTGTATAGCTCGGCACCTAGCCCATCAGGTCCCGGGGTTTTACCTGAGGCTAGTGTTTTGATGGCTTTGGCTATTTCGTCACTGGTAATTGGCTGCTCAAGGATCTGGTGATCTGCCAGGTTTAATTTAGGGAGGTCAATCCTGCTCAGGTATTTGCGAATTCCTTCTTGTGTACTATTATCACGATTGGAGTATAAGTCAGTATAATAGCGCAGAAATACATCATTTATTTCTTTGTCGCCGTTGACAACTACATCTTCCTCTGTCAAGATGCTCGCGATTGGGGTATGGGAGTGTTCGTTGCGGAGCATGCGGGCTAAGAGGTGGCCTGCTCTGTTGCCCTCCCCATATCTGCGTGCTCTGATGGGAATGGCCATGTACTGCTGTTCCTTAGTCGCCAGATCATTGAAGGTATGGAGCTGTGCATTGATGTCGGCTAGGGTGTGTCTGTCATGTGTCATGCTATATTCAGTTTCGAGTATTTGCAGGTGTGATTCTGTAGTGTCTAGTTCGTTCCTCACGGTTTTGAGGAGACCAGTCGTTTTGGACATCAATACCCCTCTCACCCACACCTTAAACGCCTCCCACACAGTCGCCCATCTGTCTACGGAGCCATGGTTCAGAAGGAAGAATTCCTCTATATCAGTGTGGAGAGTCTCCACGACATTCGGGTCTTTTAATAAGTTGGGGGACATTCTCCATCGTCGTGTTGGGCGGTCTATGCCAGGGAGCAGCGTGGTCAAGGTGATCGGGGAATGGTCTGAAAGCGTGCGGGGAAGGATTTCGCATTGTTCCGTGTAGTTAACCAAAGGGGACGAGATAAGCCAGTAATCAATTCTAGATTCAGTGTCGTGCACTGAGGAGTAAAATGAGTATTTCCTCTCCGTAGGGTGAATACCCCTCCAGGCATCAGACAGGGTGAACTCTTCGAGGGCATGTCGTATAACATTCGCCGCTTTGGTGAGGGTTCTAGGTCTACTGGAGGACCTGTCTAATGTAGTGTCGAGAATGGTGTTTAGATCTCCTCCCCAGAGGATCCAGGCGTTAGCTGTGAGGCCTATCATAGCAAGGAGTTGTACATAAAACTGCGGGTCGTCATTATTCGGGCCATACGTGTTAATCAGGACGAGTTTTACCCCGGCCAGGCTACCCCAGACCACTACGTATCTCCCCTGTGGGTCTGTCTTGCATTTGTCGGTGGAGAACCCCAAGGAGGGGTGTATCAGTGTGATGACCCCTCTACTCTGTGAAGAATATTCCGTATAATGTCTATTACCACCCCATTGCCGAAGTATTTTTTCGTGTGTAGACTTCAGCGCGTGGGTTTCCTGAAGCATTACAATATGCGGATGGTGCCTGTTGATGTAAGCGCCTACCTTACTAGCTTTTGCTCTGTTATTTAACCCCCGAATGTTCCACGTGAGCAGTTTCAGGCGGAGCCCCTGGGGTGTCTTAGTGGTTTGTGCCATTTGTGGTCATGATGATAACATGTAAAAGTGTGAATAGTTCTGTAAGGAGGGGCAGCGAGTGAGCCAGTGAGTGCACTTTTAACCAAACGTAACCCATAACCACTAATGTAAGCTGTGCATTAAGTGCCCAACAGGGGCATCCAGAGGCCTCAACAATGGCCAACAATACCCATTGGCAACCCATATCGCCATATCCCACCCCCACCCACACCATCGCACCCAACTTGATGATGATCCCTTTACTCAGTACTAACTTGTGGGAGAACCCAAAGGTAGGGGTCGTGTACCGCAGCAAGACCGGCTACATACCAGAATTAAGAGCAGAGGTGCGTCTCTACCCCAGTCCATTGCCATACAAAGTTCACATGTCCGCCAGACTCACTGTGTACTCAATGTGAGGTGAATGTTCAGGTTACACCGGCTGTTGCAAGTCATCATGTTCAGCGCCCTGTCTTCCAGGCGGTAGAGGAATCGAAGCCTCCATATAGGATAGGGCGGCCGCAGGGGATTCGAAGAAATGTGCTCTTCCGCCATGTTGTATTCTAAGTTTAGCTGGATAGAGGAGTGCATAGGGGACCTGTCGCAGCCGCAGTTGACGTTTAATTGTTTCGTAGGATCGTCTTTGAGTTTGGACCCCTGCTGAGAAGTCCGGGTAGACGTGGATGCGATCATTTCCAATCTTTAGGGGGCCTTTCTCTCTGGCCAGCCGCAGGATGGTATCCCTGTCTCTGTAGTTTAACAATTTCGCTATGACAGTGCGGGGTGGGGCCCCAGGCCTAGGCGGCGGCACGAGGGAGCGGTGGGCCCTCTCCACCATAAATTGAGACGAGAAGGCCTCTTCCCCAAGGAGAGATTTCAGCAAGTCTTCAATCCGAAGTTCCATTGGCCCCTTACAAAACGATTCAGAGAGGCCGACAATACGGATGTTGTTCCGCCTGGAGCGAGACTCCAAATCGTCGCATTTACTACGAAGCGTGTCCATCTCCCTTTTCAGAAGGGTAATGTCCTGCGCGTTTCGCCGGGTAGAGTCCTCGTTCGAACCAATTCTTCCCTCTGCTTCAGTGATCCTGGCACTTTCCTTGTCCACTCGGGCCTTCAGTGAGCCTATTGTGGATACGATATCGTCTAGTTTGACGTTTATAGCCAGGAATCCGCTCTGGACCGTGGTGAGCAGGTGGTCGAATTTAGAGTCCTCCGACAACGGAGATCTGGTGGAGGGTGGTGTGTCAGAGCTAACAGAAGGCGTCTGCGAGTTGGTGAACGAATCCATAGGGCCGGTTCTTCTGCACTTATTCGAGTTCTTACCAGGCATGTTGTGGGGTAAACAGGAGTTTGATGTTAACGGCTCAGCGTGCCGCTGGAGGGACTGGCGGCACCGCCCCCGGAGCCGAGCCGCGGCGGGGCACAGTCGGCCGATTCCAATGCAGGTATGGCCCGTTGTGTGCAGGCCGCCTCTCGGCCACCGCTGACGCGAGTTATAGAAGAATCTCCCCAGCCCCACCCCGGGGCGGAGGGCAGGCGCCGCGACAGGCCTACACCAAGCCAAGCGCCAGGGCCGTCGGTACCCGCGATCTCCGGCGGCGCCGCTCGGAGTGGTGGCGGCACAGAAGCACCTCTCAGCGTGTTGTTTTATCGCTTTCCCGCGCAGCGGCGCAGAGCCAGGGCCCACAGTCCACTAGGGTTCCTGGATCGGCACTCAGGAGCTTGTCCGTCGACCTCGCGCCCGCGGCGCAGCTCGGTCCACCCTCGTTCTCTCCGGTCCCAGGGCCGCGCCAAGGGATCGATTCCTCGCCTTGTATCGAAGGATCTGGTTTAGGAGACCGAGTCGCAGCTCAGCGGATGACTGTTCACGTCCACAATGGTCTCTGCGTAGGAGTGTCTGGGCGGTCCCAAGCCGCGGTTCCTGCGCGATAGGCCGCGGAGCCGCGCGGCGGGCAAGGCGAGCGAGACCACGGGACTCACCCGTCCGTGGGCTTACAATGTCCGATTTCAGCCAGGATTTTCCCCAGTGGAGTCTGGATGTGGCGGGAAGCAGCTCAGCTAGTCTGGGGGTTCGGCGCACTCTGGTTCCGGATAAAAAAAGTTAACAAGGATTCATGCCGGAGTGGAGCTCCTCGGCTATGCGGCCATCTTGCTGCGCGGTAGCCACGCCCCCCCCCATTCCCCGCATTGTTTACTTTCTTTGGTTTGATCTAGATGAGGTTCCTATAGCAACACAATATCAACTCTTATTTATTTCAAAATCATAATTTTTAGTTTGGGCGATTAGATAGCGCTGACGATACCTATAAGCAGAAACTATTGCATTAGAGTACAGATAGGGCGAAATGGCATATGAGGAGGGACACACAGCGTGTAGGTGTTTGGTTATTTGTCCTCCCTCTGACTGCTCATGGCCATGCTAATTCCTTTCCATGCCCGAAACCCCTCCTCATGAGAACTCTTTGAGCTTGCTTTAATCAAGCCTTACCATCCAACTTTGCACTTAAAGTGCCTGCCAGTGTTTCTTGAAAACAGTCTTATGATAGGCAAAGACTTAATTGGAGCTGTAAACGCAATACTGGTGTAATAGAAATGTCTTCACCAGGTCTGCCTTCAGCCACTCTATTTATTAGCACTATACATGCCCTTCACTGCAGTCCTGTAAAAAACAAGCATTGGCAAACCCATTTGTTTTGGCTTGTGTATACGTATTAGGAATTTGCCAGTGAATTTCATTAGATGCCTAAGTACTTGCACCATTTTGCACCTGCTACCATCAATGGCCATTTAATACCACCCCGGCAGTGCTTGGCAAGTGCCTTTCCCATGCCTACACAAAAGCCCAAAACTGTTGGCATTGCCATTAACCTTCCAGGTCACAATTTGGATTAGCACTGGCAAAGCATGTGGGGAAAGCGAGAGGAATGAGGGGTCGGTGGGTGGGGGGTGGGGTTGAGAACATTCCTAAACCTCATTTCAAACTTGTAAACAAATGTAACTTCAGCTTTCATGTACACGTTAAGTATAATTACTTAATTAATTAATTACATTATTTCAATAGACCTCTGTCTAAAGGGTTATTAGGGACGATAGGCCCAACGGGGTGACCATACGAGGGGCCCTGCTCGCTATCTAGAGATCTAGGCCTTTGCGCGCTCTCCCGTGTTGAACTACCTCAGAACGTGACTCTCTATGAGGGAGAAAATCCTCCACCTTAAAGCTCAGCTAGTTCATTCACCCTTTTAGTTTTGGGCCACTTGAGTCTTCCAGCAAGTTACATCTGCCTGATTCCTGGATAACTTCATAATCAAGGTGCCCAGAATTGTGTATTGGGATGCGGTGGATCCCACAGCTGAAACCCTTCTAGAACATTCTGAAGATGATTCTCCTAGTTATAAGGCCCCCTCACTTCTGAGATATGTGCCTTCTTATTTCATGTCCACATGAGCAGTCCTAAGTAGTCGGTCCGGCACCTGGATTGCTTCAGTGCCACACAGGGTAGAGCCGGCCTGGCGAGGGTAGCTATCATCCTTCAATGTATCTCCTCCTCTATAATGACTCATCACAGATGGATCAGCCTACCCCATAGACCCCCTATCTTCGAGTTGGTCGCCCCCAAGGTTTGGAAAAGGCCCAGCAGTGGACAAGTCCCCCTGTACCCTGCTCAATTCACACTGGGGACATACAAATGACTCTGCCGGCAACAGAGAGCCCCCCTCCCCCTTCAAATGTGGTGTCTCAATTATTTATTCTACACTGTGATTCGGGGCAGTCTGTCGCTGTCTGTCAGTCCATGGGAACCCTCCCCCTTTAAAGGTCGAGCCCACAGGAAGTGCCTTAGAGCTTAGTCATTTCTCTCTCTCTACTTATCAAGTTGTTTAGGAAGTCAGTAGCAAGGGGGTGCCATGATCTGCCTTCCAAGTCAAACACAAGACCCCGAAATTCTGGACTCTTTATGGTGTTTTAAATCCCCCTGCCTTTCCTCTTTCAGATGAATTGATCATGTGTAAAGTAATAAGCAATCCATTTCTGGCACCAGAGCGTTTTCTGCTTACCTCGGCATTACCGAGAAGCTAAATGTTTTAGGCTTTTTTTCTTTATGAGAGTACGGTGGAAGAAGTAAAACAACTGTGCCAATAGAAGCTGCATTACAACTTAGAGGTAAACTGAGGGAAAAACCTCTGCCACTTGATGGGAAATGTGTCCTCATTCCATGATAGGGAATTACGTCTCCTCACGGCCACTCTTAATATGGTGGATTTACTGCCAAAAAATGAGTTGCTGTGTCGATAAACGTATTTGGCGGAAACAGTAAAGCTGATTTTGCCAAACTTATAAGGAGGGCCTAAATGTTCTTTTAAATATGTGTACCTATCATTGTACCAGTTAACACTGGAAACAGCCAGGAGTAAAGGACCGGTCCTTAAAGACTGCCCTCTGTCCAAAACTACCCAGACTATCTCCACAGGCAAAACACACATGTGACATTCAACAGCCTCCCCAAACTCGCCCAGTGGCTCCGAGCACACACTACAGTGCTTAATTTGTAAAACAAAAATAAGTGCCAGGGCTCAAATACTTTGTAACATGCTCATGACATGTCAGGATGGGCAGCTCGCCGCCCACTGTTGCCACCACCCACGGCTGCTCCTCATGCTGTCAACATATATGGGGTTAAAGCTGCAACTCCCACCGGCTTATTGTGGTTGACGGGTGTACTCACTACGGCAGGTGTGTGATTCACAAATGGCAATCAACATACACAAAAAATAACATACTGGCTGTTTCTTGACATGAGACAAATATTTAAGTGTGTCTTTAAACGCAATCACCATTTACATGTTGCTCTGATTCGATAGGTGTTTATTATGTAACTGGCAGTTACAAAAAGAAAGTTGCCAAAACCCGAAATCATGATCAAACTGTAACTGAGACAATAAGTGCTGGTGCTCAGAAATAAGTGCCAGAGGTGAGCACTGGCAACACCTCCACAAATTCAGCACTGCGCACAGGACTTCGTCACAACATAACGTTTTCTTTTTATGTGCACGTTCGCATGGTTTGTGAATTCGGTGACGTTTATTGCCTTTGCTATGTTCAACAGTGTTTTTATTTCCCTGTTTGTCTCCCTTCAACCTGTCGCGCAGTATTTCGGGTTCCTGCTCCTTCTGTTTGCCACACAGATCACTGCCGGAGTGCTGGTCTACACGCAAAGAAACACGGTAAATCACATGGCGGTCAAGAGGGGGGTTGGCTCAATGGAGTGTCTTGTGGGACTGTGTGGGGTCAGGGTGCTAAGGGTTGTTGTTTAAGGGGAGAATTCTAGGGCATTGTCTCAATGGGTCTGGTGGGTTGTTATGGGGTGGTCACAATAGAGTTTTAGGAGATCCTTAAGGGGAGTATCCCAGGGCGTTGTCACAGGGTTGCTCCTCTGTTTCTCACGGGATTGTCTCAAGGGGTTCTTTAAGGGCCGCATCCAAGGATAGAGTCAGATTTTGTCGCAATGGATTGTCGCGCTGCTCTTCTAATCTGTGGTCCGAAACTGGTGGATCCAAGTGGTCCTGAGCTGGAATTGAGCCCACCTACTTGTCTTAAAAGTCCCCTTATCTACATCCTTGCTGTATAGAAATGCACACGATGGAAGTCCTGTATGTAGCACTGCAGGTTCAGCAGGTGTTGGCCCCACTAACCACATCACTGGACTGTCACTACCCCAAGTTTAACGCCAAGCGACCCAGAATGTTGATCACCTGGAAAACTGGACTCTTGTGAACCTAGTGTGGTGGTTCCATAGCTCAAGGAGAGACCCCGGTTACTACAGGAACAACGGGAATTAAGATTCCTATACTTCAACCTCAAATTTCTGGGGAAGGGGACACACACTACCCAGGCACTGTAGCAATTTGATGAAGCCAGAGGCGTTGCTAGGGGGGCTGAGGGGGCAATAGCCCTGGGTCTTTTGGTTGTAGCCCCAGAAAGAAGCTCAGGGGTTACAACCAAAAGGCTAGCTAGCCCCGAGTCCTGACAGTCCCGACATTGTAGCCATGGATCTTTTCCAGACCTAGCAACACCCCTTGGTGAAGCTCACAATCCTGCACTCCTGTAACCCACACAGGCAGCCTCGCTGGAAGCACTGCCAGTTCACTACCCAAGGAAGCTCACACTACCTGGGCACTTAAGCATACAGAGGACACTGATGGGATGAAGCTGACAATGCTGTGCTCCTGTAGCCCACACAGGCATGCATGCTCGCTGGAAGCACCGCCAGTTCATTGCCCCGAGGAAGCTCACACTTCTAGAGTCTCTAGGGACTTACAGGGCCCAGCTGGGGAAGCTTGCGCTTCTGTGGTGCTATCACACTGCATGCTCACTACCCTACACACTAGGCATAGTGTGTAGGGTAGTGCACTACGTGGGCACTTAAGCATATAGAGGACACTGATGTGAGAAAGCTCAAGCTGCTGTTTTATGAAATTTGTGTGACCTTTATGGAAATCAGTGGACAATTTAACGTGCAGCCCCCCCGGAATGTCCAATGATGATGGGAATTAGCCAAAGCCATGTATAGAACGTACCCCAAACCTTACAGGCTTTTTAGAGTTACTAGGCATTTTAGAACTGTAATGATTTCTGCTTGGGCTGGTTCACGTCTACCATTCGTTAGTGCCATGCCTATATCGGGGGAACGTGAACGACAGTGGTCGCGCTTCTCTAGGCTGATGGTGCTGCTCCTCTCAACTAACCCAGGCACTGCCTGCATTTAGCGGTGCTTTGTCTGGATGCATCCCCGGGCCATGGTGCCTCTATGCCTCAGTACTCCTTTAGTGACCCTCTCATTGATCGTGCCTCCCTCACGTTGGCAGTGCTGTGCCCAGACAAATCCAACAGTGCTTTAGATGCAGAGCTGTCGTTCCAATGAATTCCCATGGTGCTGGCACTCTTCCTTATTTATGTATTTGTGATTGCTGCATAGCTCTTCAGTGTTACCTTGTGGCCACAAGGTTGTACATCATCGGACATAAAACCAAAGAGACAGGTATTGACAGGTAGGATGTTTGTTGAACATAAGTAGCCTCTTACTGTTTGGTTGGCACTGGCATGGGTGCGATCGGAAGACGAAGGGCGGGGCATGCACAGAGTTGATAGGATGCATTGGTGAAATGTATGGGTTGGATGACAAGGCTACTGGGGGCAGATGAGGAGGCAATGGTAAAGTGTGCATAGATAATGGATGCAGTATACAAATGGGGCTCCCTGATCTATCCAGGTAATTGATATGATATGATATTGTATTTGTATCGCGCTCATACGCAAAGCGGTAATGTGTACAAATGATCAGGGCATCCCAAAACAATGAAGGCAACTTCTAGTGACTCAGAGACTCTAATAATGAGTATCACTCAACTTGACTTTGTCGTTTGCGATACACTCATATCGAATGTTGATCAAATCGCGGGCATGAATGTAGCTCCAAGGCTGATTCTGTCCGATTGAACAACAAGGTCAAGTTGCTAAGAGTTCCCTCTCAAGCCTGACCTGGACCCCCTACCACTAATGTTAGCGGAGTCCACCACACACTGTGTCCAATAAACACACAAGCAATACAGGAGTCCGCATCAACTGCTCCACCGCCCATTTTTTCTTTCTTTGTCCTGATGAAGGCCACCCAATTCTAAGCACACCTGACCCACTACCAGTGGCCGAAGCACGTGTGTCGATATTCCCCTCCACAGTGTCCAATGTTAACACTGTTACTTTCAAGTTGTTTAGATCAACTAATGTTGACTAAGTTGTACGGTCCTAGCAGAATGTGCAGGGCCGACTTGTTTTTTATTCTGCACAACATGTAATGTCAGTAATGTTTACATTTTTTGTTCCACATGTGAATTTGTCAATTAACTGGTTCAGATCACATGATTGTTGTTTGTGTCCTCTTCTTGTGTAAATAGGATAATTATTTTTGTGCATTAGGTCACCATCTTTTGATCACTGAAATATTTGTGCAAAACGTGATGTGAGTGATGCTCATTATTAGAGTCTCTGAGTCACTAGAGGTTGCCTTCATTGTTTTAGTACGCCCTGATCCCTTGTACACATAATAGGTAATGGATACTAGGCATTCAGGACTGCTTGTTTGAGGTTAGAGTCTAGCCAAGGAGAGCTGTCCTCATTAAGCCTGATTGTCAGTTCACAGCAAATGACTGGTAGGGCTCTTTGGAGAGAACTTGGGGATAGGGAGTTTTGGCTGCATATGATTTCATCAAAGTAGAATTAATCGATTTTTTTACAACAGATATTTCCCCTAATATATTTGGGGGGCTGGATTTCGTCAAATAATTAATGTGGGGATGATAAGGAGAGGGCTGAAAGGAGAGAAGAAAATTGTTAGAAACATCTCTTAACTAGTGATATACAAAGTACAAGCACAATAGCAACCTTACCTGGGCACATCTCCTAATTCCATAGAGAGGAAAGGCTTTGCACTGTCTAGAGTGTGTATCATCATCATGATCATCTTCGTCACTGCTGAGAACAAACAAGGTGGAGGTTAAGCCAAGGAGGCACTTGTGAACGTCGCCTACTAGAAAAAGTCCGCCTTCCACATCAGATGTTGAGATGACCCAAACACGAAAAGCCTAGCAGTCAGCTCCTTGAGCCAGATAGGTGACCTTAAGGATATGTAATTTCTACTAATTCATTCAATGCAGAACATCCCGGGGAGCACATCCTGCTCCCTTTAAACAATGCCACACATCAACTCTAAGGAGATCACGTTGCTCAATTGAGAAATTTGGCGGCAGGGAACTGGTACATTTGCACTCAGGCATAGCCATGTCCAGCTAATACATTTTTATAATTTGCACGGCAGAGTGTAAATGTGCAGGGCAAAAGGCAGTGTACAAATGTGTATATCGGCTTTTGTCCTGCAATTTTGTACTCTGCTGTGCAAAGTGAGTATACGCTGCCTAGTATGATCGTGTGCCTTGCAGTGTTTACTTTTAATTGTGAGTACTGCTTACCATGCTCACATGGCAAGCGGCGCTCACAATTACAAAGAAAAGCTGCCAGACATGCTGATTTTACTTGTGAATGCTGCTTGCCATGTGTGCAAGCTCACAGTTATAAATAAATGCTGCCTGCCATGCGAGCATTATGCTTGTGCATAAAGCCAGCGGACCCCATAAGGATCCCCGGTATGAAAATCCATGCTGGCGCAAATGCTGGAGCATTTCAGCGGAAACTCAAGTTGCGTTCCTCCCCTCCTCTCTGCCATACAAATGCTGGAAAATGAGCCATTCTGCGAATAAACGGGCTAAAAGCCTTGGGCAGTGCTTTCATGTCTTTCATTTACTTTTTGTGCTCATCGAAAATTGACTCCTAAGTCATGTGGACAAGAGCCCAAAAGTCCATTACTCAAGATGGTCTCTTCAAAAGCAAAGGAAGCCCAGGCAGCTACAGCTTCTCTCATTAGCTCCTCCTGACAAAGAAGGAACTATATCCCTCTCCGATCTACAGTCAGAAAGAGCACACCCTGAATGTGCATGCCCCCCTAAATGTCTTCACTAACAGACCACACTGATGAGCACCTTCACTCTTACCATTACAATATGTGCATTTGTATTTTCCTTGCCTCTTTCATGCCAGATCTTGTATTAATACTTGTGTCCTTCTTGAAGCAAATATATTGAACATGTTTGAGTCTTGTGACTTTATGTTGTACCCTGACGTTCTCTTATATATGAGTACAGCCTGGACAGACCAAATGCAAAAAAGAATGGAAAATGGAGGGCGGTCTACCTGATGACATAACCCTGTGAAGAAAGCAAAACTTGGCTTGTCTTTTATGCATTTTTGTGGCCTAACGACCTTCTTTTATGTCCTAAACTTTAGTTAAAAGCAGCAGCTGGAGACTATGTACGAGAAATTATAAAGACCTATGACTCCACCACCATCAGCGACACAGAAGAAAGTTGGGACTTCGTCCAGTCAAAGGTAAGTATGCCCCTGTGCCGTTAGTCGAAAGTCCTTCACGCAGCCGTCAAAGTCTTGGTCACAGGCAATCTGTTTGTTCGGGAGTTAGTGAAGTGGTGCGTTTACAAGATAGGCGGGTGCCTCTGACATTCTGTTAGGGCACGGGCAGTGTAATCGTCAATATAGGTGTGCGCCCAAAACTGAAAAACGCTCTTCCTCCGCCATTTCGCCCTGTCCGAGGTTCTGGGCTATCTACGCAATGACCCTCTCCAATACAGGTGTGAAAACTCTGGTGATGTCTTCTTATGCTCATTCCTGCGTTAAGTCACATCTTCCTCTATCTAAACCTTATAACCTTGTTCTGAAGTCCACATGTCGTGTTTAAACCCAAGGCATTTGTCTAATCCTCATTCCTCACACTGCACCTGCCGGCACTTCTCCCTCTGTCTCCACTCCCTCTGAAACCCACACTTGCTGCAGTGGTCTGCCGGGGTCCTGCATGACCAGCATTAATGTTTTGACAGTCTGAGGCTATCGTTTCTGTGCTAATTCATGTGAGTGCAGGGAGATAAAGAGGCAGACTTCTCCTAAGAAAGGAAAGGGCTACACACCTTGTGCATTTCATGAAAATGCCTCTACTCTATTCACCTGCGTCCCGGCACGCCCACCGCTGCACCCTGCACACATACATACTCCTTGGATCCTGCAGTTCCAACCCTATAGCAGCAGCAGGAGCAATCTGATCAGATGAGTATTAAGCCTGGAAGAGGGAAGGGGTCTTGTGAAGTGTGAAATTACTAAGGGAGTAAGTGGATCATGTTTGTGCACAGCCCTATGAGAGTGGATAGTCCTCGTTGAAAATGTGACATTCAGTAGCTGTGCGATCGTTTTATACCTCCACATGAAAGTCCTTTGCCCTTGTTGCAGTTCAAGTGCTGTGGATGGACCGGACTGGATGACTGGCAGAGCCTGAACGAGCAGCAAAAGCGGTTTCGCAATGTCACTCTCGACATGTACCCTTGCTCGTGTCTCAACATGTCGGCCATAACGCCCAGCGGGAATATCAGCACTAACGCCACCCGCGACACCAAAGGAATCCTGTCTGGGTTCTGTGAGGCGTCATCAAAGCAAGTGGTTCCTGTTTACAGAGTGGTGAGTTGATCAACAGTAAAGCAACAATAGGGATTATATATACTCACAAGAATGGCCCAGGTTGTTGAGTGAGACGCTGTCTGAAAAGCCACGAACCTACTCTGCAAGCCCAACAGGTGCTACAATTGAATACCTCTTGCATGTCCCATTGCAAATATATTGACAGCTGCTACAGAGAGCTCAACTCCCGCTTTCACAAGGCATTATTCCAGAGATATGCAGACCAAAGCAGACTCATTGGCCGGGCAGGCAGTTTTGAAGAATGTATTTCAAACTGTGCCCAGAGCACACACACCTCCCTATATCAAACTGCTTGGTAATTTAGCCACAACGTGTCATTCTAAATCAGATTCACACGCAAAGAGCCTTACTTACCTACAACAGTATTTTTACAGCTTGTCTCTGTTTTAGATTCACATGCTACTCATCCCAACTCCTTGAGGTAGTCGTATTTTGTAATATATATTTCATGTTACACATGCATTGTTTCTTATTATCCCACTACAAGTGAAGGACATTATTTTGAAAATATATATTTTTTTATTTTTATTTATAGTGTATTTTGGTTAATAAAAACCTTAAACACTTTGTAAATTATACATAATATAACATTGTAAATTATACATAATATAACATAACATCATACATACATTTCTTATAAAACCTTAAGATACACATTGTTTAAAATCATTCCTTCTAATACAATCTAAAATTCATTTACCTTCACATATAGTCTGCTTTTATACTATACAAGTTAAAAAGGAAAAATACTTCATATTTAAAAGATATAATCAGCACATAGTTCGTCACTATACTCCCAGTTTATCCCACTCTGATGTAATTCTCTTCCATATATAAAAGGCAGCCCCTATATACACCAATGGATCTGCCGTGAAAATACAAGACCAAAACTAGTCTGATTCAACCATTCTATTGTCCCCTACTAGATCTGTATACCCTACTTCATACCATCCACTCAATGTGTAACTCATGCCCTGAGTAAATGTCTTGTAGCTTCCACCTCCACTTTACAGAATCTACATAATCTTTTTTCTCTGGGTATTCTCTTCCAAGAGCCAACATATTCTAGACTATGTAGCATATTGAACCTCAGCAGCATAATAAATCTACTGAACTCTCTATTGCTCACCATTAAGAGCTCTATAAATAAATAAATCAAATCAAATATTTGCAAAGATTATTAACAATCATCCCTTGGAGACTGTAAGTGGAAAATCTACTCTTTTCTCTCAGTCTTTCTTAATTGAATCCCATTGGATAGCTTTCTTACTGAGTTTACTATACTAAGGCTTTACATTATTACTTTCCATTGGTAGTTTAAAATCTCTTTCAGAAATGTTAATACCGTTTTAGTTAAATCCTTTAGAACATCATTATTCTGGACATGCTTTATCATTTCATTACCCAGATTATTCAACAAGCTATCAGGAAACTTTGTATCTAATGTCATTTTTACAAACAGCTTGCAACACCTTATCTTCCATAGAGTTGACCATGATATTAATCCCAATTCTCGTTTTATGGCCTCTACTGGAGTAGATTTGGCCAGTCGTAATGCTGGCCTCCATAATTTAGCCTCCATTTTATCTATATTTCTCATGTATTTGGTTGCAACTGTCTCTAAAGCATGCATAGCAATAGGTATAATACATGTCTTATAGATTTCTAATAAGCCTTCAATTGCATATCCTCCCTTCTCAGATATATAAGCTTGCATGATATTCCATTTCTTTGTAATCTTCTTTTCTATAATGTCCATATAATAATCTGCTGGAGGAGAATTTTCTATTGTCATACCAAGATGAGAGTATAGTTCCACAACTTCAATATTCCTATTGTCAATTTTCCATGTATATGTTTCCTTTTTTCTATTTGTACCTTTATTTCCAAATATTAAAATCTTGGTTTTATTCACATTGATACTTAAGTTATTTTCTTTTGCGTAAATATGGAGTGCATTTAATAGCCTTTGTAATCCAATAGGGGTTTTGTCTATCAAAATCGTATCATCCGCATAACATAACCAACAAATAGCCATGTCTCCAATCTTCGGTGGGAAATCCTTATTTTCGTCAAATCTTTCCCCCATATGGGAAACATATAAATTATACAGAGTGGGAGAGGTAACACACCCTTGTTTCAAACCCAAATTTTTGTTAATAGGAATAGTGTCAGTATTTTCCATTTGATGTGCAGTGAAGATACATATTTTTTAGTTCTTTTAAAAAAAACATGTTTTTATTGGGTTTTCAAATGTAAACATCATCAACATTTCCCCAATACCACCCTCTCTATCCCCACCAATCTCCCGCCCCCCCCCCCCAGCCAGAAGAGGGTTCTTTCCATTTCGGCCTAGGATTGTAATTCAGGATCCGAATATGTCCACAATTCTAATCTTGTGTGGGCACCATTTACCATGTATTCAGTTTGTAAGAACGATAGAACTGATTCCCATTCTTTCTGAAAGTTATATGTGATCCATTCCATAGTAACAAATGACCACACCTTCTGCAGCCAGTCATATATTGATGGTGGGGATTGTTGCTTCAATTGTTGCGCTATCGCAAGCCAAGCTGCAATCAGTAAACACATGAAGCTCCACTTTTGCGATTTCGTAATATCCCTTGACCGTGGATCCCACATCCCACAGAACCATACTTTTTCTCCCACCTGACTGATGTCTTTAAACATCCCCTCCATCTGACATTTCACCTTATCCCAGAACCATTGAATTCCTGGGCATTCCCACCATATGTGCTTCCAGTTTCCCACCCGCTTGCAGCCTCTCTAGCATAGCTCTGACGTTTGTGGATATGGGGTGTTGTGCCATTGGACTAGAATTTGTATCCACATTGAAGATAATTTAATTGGGGTAGTATTCAAAGAGAATATATTTTAAAAAAATTAAAAGAAAAGGGAAAAGAAAGAGAAAACAAACCTAACTTAAACATAAAAAGAATTTGAAGATGGTGTCCCCTTAGGGGACCAAGGTGAGAGGAGCAAGGATGTCTTTCTGGCATCTAGTTAATCACACAACCATCACGACACCCACTTTGAGAATGTTGTAATATCCTGGCCATCCACCAGATGGTTACCTATGCACAGCATGTGACTCTAAAACAGAGACAAACTGAAAAAATACTATTACAGAAAGTAACGCATCCCATGCATATTTGATCCTAATATTGTAAGATTCTTTAATGTGTGTGTCTAGAAGATGGAGGTGGGAGCAACACTCGTCTCATGGATTTTGCCATTGCATGACTCCTCAACCTCTTTGATAGACTGACATGAGCTGTTGTTCTTCAAGTGTAGCGCAAGTTTCTGATTTATGAGAATCTTATTTTAAAATTGTGTGTTTTGTTGTTTGTATTTATTTAGCAAAAGCGTAGTCCTACTAGAATTCGTGTCGAAAATTGTATTAACTTGGAATTTGACAAAAAATCAAGGGGTTGTGTACTGTGTGGCACTTTAAAACATTAACAGAAGCTTAGTGATAGGAGACACATTACATTGCTGTGTCTGTGTCTAAGATGAAGGAGGACATTCTGATTAAACCATTGATAGGAAAAGAAAAATACACACTTTGGAATTTTCGTATATGGCAATGACAGGGCCATCTTTTCATATTTTAATGAATTTTAACCATGTAATCTTAATATATTGGTGATTTTTTGAGGTTTTAAATATTGTTGAGCTGATACCATACCTCAGTTAGGTGTTTTCCCAAGACATCTTTGTTTGGCTTGCAGGCCACAGGTTCAAATCCTGGCATCGCTGACTCCCCGCCAACCCCTCCCCATTTTCTATCTGAGGTCAGTAACCTGGTTGCCATTGAATTTGGTAATAATAGTGTCTATTACAGCACCTAGAGGCGGGAGGAATCCAGCATGCAGCACCATGTTAAAAACTGTTATTATTACTAAGTTATTATTAGGGCTGTTGAAATTCAAGTCAATGAAGAAAGGTATTGGATTGTAGCTCTACTGTGGCTGACCTGTCCCCTTTCCTTGACTTCTCTTGCAGGGCTGTATGAACAGTGTCCAGGCCTGGCTGTCAAGCAACATCATCCTCATCGTTGGCGTGTGCTTGGGTGTCGCTCTGCTTGAGGTGAGTTTTCTGGAGCGCACGCGTGCTCCTGGAAAGCGTGATTCCTGCTGCCAGAATGGGGGCAGAGCTTTGTGTCTTTGGGAATCATGCTACATCTAAGACAAATGATGGGCTATTTCTGTGAAAAACGCAAAGCAACTATAACATTTATGGCGGAACTGAAATAAACAAAATACTCTGTTCTCAGTTAGTGAGATCAATCTATTTCCTTGACCGTCCTTGCCCAGGTCACGGCAGAGAGAAATGGCCTGGATCTTTCATTATTCTTACATTGTGCACTCTCCCTCCTTCACACCTTGTTTGGATAGCTTTCTCCTAATGGGGGTCATGTCACAACATTTCTCCAAAGATGCTGCACGATGTAGCTGCAGAATTAGGAAAACGTTATCCCGGGTACGCTAAATTCCTATCACGGACCAGGGTAACCCGCTCCCCCACTCCTTGCGTTTTCCTACTTTTTAATTGGGTGCCTTTTTCTTTCCTTACTAAGGGGGGAAATGGTGTGGGTTTTAGAATACTTGAAACTGTGACAAATGGCTAGTGAATGAAACTCGTTAGGATACAGGTTTGATACTGTCATTCTAAAGAGCTTTTCATCTTCTACAAGAAGCCCCTCAGTGGTTGCTTATTTCTGTGACTGATAAAGGTGGGAGTTTTCTGCGTCCCAGAAATAGCTGCACTGAGCGGGCAACCTTCAATGTTTTGGGAAAGGTTTAATAAGACACGTCTTGAATTCCATCCAGCCCAGATGTTCTCTGACATGGTTGTGCGATTCAGTTGTCTAGATCTCCCTTCTCTGTGCGGTAAATCTAGTTTTTCCGCTTGCCCATTGATCTAGTTTGTTAGTAGACGTCCTTCTTTGTAGAGGATGATAGGGAGCGGTAAAGAGCTAAAGAGGGGATGGGCTTGGTTGGCTCCTCATTTCGATTTGCTTTCATAACATTCCCATCTGTCAAATTTAAGTTGAGGACAAAAGGGATCATCCACCTCTACTCAGAAACATTCTGCTTAACTACTTACCTTCATTCTGTTTTTTTTTTAAATCTATTCCCAAGTATCTCCAAGAGGCCATCATTACATACCCACCAGGGGTGGAGTTTGCCTCTTCGGCTACTTTACGTTGTGGCCTGATAGGTTTCCAAAAATGATAAATGCTTCGTGGAATCACACTATCGGGATCCATATTTACTAAGGCTTGTTCGTATAAGCGCACGTTTAGGTTTAGGTTGGGTATCAACACAGGGAGCCCTGACGGCTCAGAGCCATGGGGATGAAATGCATGCATTGATGGGTGAGCAAATGCACCTTTGTGGTGCCATTTATCCCATTCCAAACAGTCTGTAAGTCTGGAGAACCTGTGGACAGTACAAACATGCACATTATGAGCTGACCCATTCCTAACCCATAGTCATTATTAAAGAAAGCCGAACCATCACATATCCCTGGTGAAAAATGCTTATCAAAGAAGGCCCAACAACCCATATTCATATCAGAGAGTGCTTATCAAAGAGGGCCCAACAACCCATATTCATATCAGAGAGTGCTTATCAAAGAGGGCCCAGCACCCCATATTACTAATGGAAAGTGCTCCTTACATAAAGCACAACACTCATATTCCTAATGTAAAGTGCTTATTAAAGAAGGCCCAACAACCCATATTCCTAATGGAAAGGGCTTATTAAAGAAGGTCCAACATCTCATATTCCTAACAGAGAGTGCTTATTAAAGAGGGCCCAACACCTCATATTCCTAACAGAGAGTGCTTATTAAAGAGGGCCCAACAGCCCATATTACTAAAGGAATGTGCTCATTACATAAGGCACAACACTCATATTCCTAATGTAAAGTGCTTATTAAAGAAGGCCCAACATCCCATATTCCTAATGGAAAGGGCTTATTAAAGAAGGCCCAACACCTCATATTCCTAACAGAGAGTGCTTATTAAAGAGGGCCCAACAGCCCATATTACTAATGGAAAGTGCTCATTACATAAGGCACAACACTCATATTCCTAATGTAAAGTGCTCATTACATAAGGCACATCACTCATATTCCTAATGGAAAGGGCTTATTAAAGAAGGCCCAACACCTCATATTCATAACAGAGAGTGCTTATTAAAGAGGGCCCAACACCTCATATTCCTAACAGAGAGTGCTTATTAAAGAGGGCCCAACAGCCCATATTACTAATGGAAAGTGCTCATTACATAGGGCACAACAGTCATATTCCTAATGTAAAGTGCTTATTAAAGAAGGCCCAACAACCCATATTCCTAATGGAAAGGGCTTATTAAAGAAGGCCCAACACCTCATATTCCTAACAGAGAGTGCTTATTAAAGAGGGCCCAACACCTCCTATTCCTACCAGAAAGTGCTTATTGGCGAGGACTCAACAGCCCATATTCCTAATCAAAAGAAGGCACGTCAGCCCATATTCCTGATGGAAAGTTCTCATTAAAGAAGGCACAGCATGCCATATTCGTAATGGAAAGTGCTTATTAAAGAATGCACAATAGTCCATATTACTAATGGAAAGTGCTTATTAAAAAAGGCGCAACAGCACATGTTACCAATGGAAAGTGCTTATTAAAGAAGGCACAACAACCCATATTTCTAATGGAAAGTGCTTATTAAAGAATGCAAAATAGCCTATATTACTAATGGAAAGTGCTTATTAAAGAATCCAGAAATAGCCTGTATTACGTATGGAAAGTGCTTATAGCATTACACCCAACGGCACATGTTCCTGATGGAAAGTGGTTATTTGAGAGGGCTTATCAAAGAATGCAAAATAACCCATATTCCCAATGGAAAGTGCTTATTAAATAATGCACAAGAGCCCATATTCCTTATGGAAAGTGCTTATTACATAAGGCCCAACATCCCATATTCCTAAAAGAAAGTGCTTGTTAAGAAGGCATAACAGCCCATGGTCCTAATTTAAAGTGCTTATTAAAGGTGGCCCAACACCTTATATTCCTATGGGAAACTGCTTATTAAAGACAGCCCAACAGCCTGTATTGCTAAAAGAAAGTACAGTGCTCATTACATAAACCCTAACGGCACATGTTCCTGACGGAAAGTGCTTGTTAAAGAAGACACAGCGCTCATTTCCCACTGGAAAGTGCTTAATAAAGAAGGCAGAACGGGCGACAGAAACTCAAGTGCTTAAGACAATGGGCCTCATTACGAGGTGGGCGGTAAGGGATTACCGGCACCGGTAAGGGCACCGGTACCGGTAATCCCTTACCACCCTACTACGAGGTCCCTTAGCGGGTCCCTTTCTTAACACCTGGTTTTACCATGCGTTATGGAAGGGACCCATTAAGGGACTTCAGAGCTAATAACGGTACCGCAATTTGCAGTACCGTTATTAGACCCTTCCCATTGAGCCCTATGGGGGCTGAAATGGGAATGGGTTATGGCTTTTTCAATGGCGACTTACCGGTCCCGCAAAGGTCGGAATAGATCGGTAAGTCCCCATTGAACGGGACCGGACACGCTGCCGGTATTGGAGGTAGTCATGGCGCTAATAGTGCCATGACTACCTCCAACCTTGCAATGAGGCCCAATGTATTTACACACACAGAACGCCCCATAGGAAGTCATTGAGCAAATCTAACGTCCCACCAATGAACCAACTCATTGGGCCTCATTACGACCCAGGCGTTAAGGGTTAACACCGTCGTTAACCCTTAACGCCTGATTCTGATTTTAACGGCTGCTTTTAGCAGCCGTTAAAATCCTTTGCGCTAACCCACCATGATGCTAATTACGCCACCGTAATTTACGGTGGCGTAATTAGCGCCTTCCCCACTCCCATTATGCCCTATGGGGCAAAAATGGGAATGGGGAAGGGAAAATGGGAAATGGGGATTTACCGCCCCACTCACCTTGGAATGGGGCGGTAAATCCGCCATCCACCATGGTGTAAACATAGTTTACACCATGTTGGTAAAGTTGGCGTACTTAGCGCCTGGGTCGTAATGACCCCAATTGTAATGAATGGCTATCCTTGTTCTCTTTGGATAAAGACATGCGTGGTTATAATCATTGCAACACTTTGCCGCAGTCACCTTGCACTTTGACATGTTTCAATGGGCGCATGCGTACACGCATACCTAATGCCCCCTCTCCGCCCCCTCCACCCTTGCTCCACAGTTCCTGCAGATCCTGGGCGAGGTGCTCGTCTTTGCCCTGCAGCGGAGCATGCGCAGGAGTTCCTCTGATGATATTCTCTTCTTCCCCGTCAGGTGGCGTCAGTGTGTTTATTTGGCGTGTGTGTGCGTGTGCTTCTGTCCTACCATTTTCCTTAAACACTATCAATCACACCCCAAAAGCGTATCTTCTATATGAAACAGAATACTTTGTAATTTGAACGATCAATCATATTTTTAAATAAATCATTCTTGTGCCGTCTGAATCAGGCCATAGCCCGAGCTCTTTATTTCATAGCTCAGCAGCAACCAAACACAGGACCTTCACTACAATAACCCCTGCAGGCCACTGAGCACTGGCCCAAGAGATCACATGTCACCCAGGTTACCCAAAATGCACCAGAGAGCACCCCAGTGTGCTTTCAGAGTAGATATTCGATACTTCCTGGTTTGGAAAACTGTTTTTCATTAAGAAATGGTTCATGTACTTTCATTTATATTTATACAAAGTGGCTGATGTTACTATATCAGTATTCTGTTTCAAAAGACAAATTGGTGTGTGAACATTTCTGAGTGTCTTATTTTGACATCTTAAAAATAAGCTTTCCCTTTCACTGTTGGTTGGAGAGTGAGGTGCATGTGTGCTGTAATAGTTCAAGTGCAGACTGAGCCCAGAACATTTAAGAACATTTTTTTTTATTCACCCTATAAGTGCCTGTGATTTTTTTCTCCTATATAATTTGCCAAACCAATGCTCCAAGGGCCACGGCCAAATGACAGGCATGCGATCCTGGGACGGGAGACACATAAGATAGTTGTGTCCTGGTCCATATCGCCTTGGATGTATTTCCCCCTGTTGTTTAGCTGTGTGAACTGCCTTCCTCCTTCCCTCCATCTCCTCTGTTCTTTCTTTCGTTCTTCCTTCCTTTCTTCCCCCTCCCTTCCTTTCCCCCTCCCTTCCTTCCTTCCTCTTTACCCCTTCCCGCTCCCTCCCCTCCTCTCCCCCTTCCCTCCTTCCTCCATCCATTCCCTCCTGCCTCCCTCTCTTCCCTCCTTTCTCTTCCCCCTCACCTCCTCTCCCCCTCTTCCCTCCTTCCTCCATCCCTTCCCTCCTGCCTCCCTCTCGTCCCTCCTTTCTCTCCCCCCTCCCTTCTTTTCCCCTCCCTCCCGTCCTTCCCTCTCTTCTCCCTCCCTCCCTCTTTACCCCTTCCCCCTCCCTCCCCTCCTCTCCCCCCTCTTCCCTCCTTCCTCCATTCCTCCCCTCCTGCCTCCCTCTCTTCCCTCCTTTCTCTCCCCCTCCCTTCTTTTCCCCTCCCTCCTGTCCTTCCCTCTCTTCTCCCTCCCTCCCGTCCTTCCTCTTTACCCCTTCCCCTCCCTCCCCTCCTCTCCCCCTCTTCCCTCCTTCCTCCATCCCTTCCCTCCTGCCCCCCTCGCTTCCCTCCTTTCTCTTCCCCCTCCCTCCCTTCTTTTCCCCCTCCCTCGCGTCCTTCCCTCTCTTCTCCCTCCCTCCCTTCTTTCTTCCTTCCCTTTTCTATCGTCTCCCGGGTATCCATTGCTCCCCCTCTTCACTCGCCCCCTTTGATGCCCACGTTATCTTTTGTCTTTCTGCCCCGCCCCATGCTTGCCTCTATCTTGCTGCCATGTCTCTGCATGCTGGCGCGGAGTGCAGTGCTATGCCTTTAACCGCGTCATGCCATATGCTCCAGAGCCAGGCCAGCCTCCAGGTTCCAGAGCTCTCCATAGCCGAGGGGACACGTCTCAGTGTCTTTGCCCACCGTGAGTATAACGCCATGTTTTACAATGGCGTCCAGCGGGATCTCAAGTTTTAGGTCGGAGTGCTACATGTGTACTTTTATATTTAAACCTCATGAACACTCAATTGTAATCAGAAGTAAAAAGTTAACTGAACGATAACGAAATGTGATTAGTTTACTTTATGTGAAATACTGATATTCCATTTAGTATGTTTAATCCTATTCGAGATCAATTATAACATTATCACGGCGTCATTTACCATTTTGCTGACGCGGAGGTAAGGTCACAAGATGGCAGCCATGCTACTGGAAAGAAAACGGGGTCCTATCATTTAAAAATACTTCAAATTCTTTGAAGCAAAGCCGCAGCAGTCCAGAAAGTCTGCAGCCAAAGTAGATGAGCAAGAGAACGAGACCACGATTGAGAAAGCGCGCGCGCGATCAAGAACCAGAGAGAGAGAGAGAGAGAGAGAGAGAACACAACACAAGAACACGATTGAGAAAGTGCGCAAGCGATCAAGAACCAGGGAGAGAGAGAGAGAACACGAGAACACGATTGAGAGAGAGCGCGAGTGATCGACAACCAGAGAGAGCGAGGGAGAGAGAGAGAGAGAACAGGATAACACGATTGAGAGAAAGCGCGAGCGATCGAGAACTGGAGAGCGAGGGAGAGAACATGAGAACACAATTGAGAGAGAGAGCACAAGCGATCGATAAACAGAGAGAGAGAGAACACGAGAACATGATTGAGAGAAATCGTGAGCGATTGAGAACCAGAGAGCGCGAGGGAAAGAGAGAACACAAGAACACGATTGAGAGAGAGCACAAGCAATCGAGAACCAGAGAGCAAGGGGAGAGAGAGAGAACACGATTGAGAGAGCGTGAGTGCTCGAGAACCAGAGGGAGAGAGGAAGAGAACACAAAAACACGATTGAGAGAGAGCGCAAGCGATCGAGAACCAGATGGAGAGAGAACATGATTGAGAGAGAGTGTGTCGATCGAGAACGCAAGAGAGAGCGAGGGAGAGAGAGAACACGAGAACACGATTGAGAGAGAGCACGAGTAATCGAGAACCAGAGGGAGAGAGAGACAGAGAGAGAAAGCACGAGAACACAATTGAGAGAAAGCACGAGCGATCAAGAACCAGAGAGAGAGCGAGAGAGAGAGAGAACATGAGAACACGATTGAGAGAGAGCGTGAGCAATCGAGAACCAGAAAGAGGAGAGAGCGAGAGAGAGAGAACACGAGAACCCGATTGCGTGAGAGCACAAGCGATCGAGAACCCGAGAGAGAGAGAGAGAGAGAGAGTGAGGGAGAGAGAGAGAACACGAGAATACGATTGAGAGAGAGCATGAGTGATCGAGAACCAGAGGGCGAGAGAGAGAGAACACGAGAACATATTTGAGAGAAAGCGCGACCGATCAAGAACCAGAGAGCGAGCGAGGGAGGGAGGGAGAGAGAGAGAGAGAACACGAGAACAGGATTGGGAGAGAGTGCGAGTGATCGAGAACCAGAGAAGGATCGAGAGAGAGAGAACACGAGAACACGATTGAGAGAGAGCGTGAGCAATCGAGAACCAGAAAGAAAGCGAGGGAGAGAGATAGAGCACAAGAACACTATTGAGAGAAAGCGTGAGCAATCGAGAACCAGAGAGAGAGTGAGGGAGAGAGAGAAAGAACACAAGAACACGATTGAGAGAGAGAGAACACAAGGACACGATTGAGAGAGAGCATGAGCAATCAAGAACTAGAGAAAGAGAGAGAGAGCGTGTGAATGATCAAGAACCAGAAAGAGAGCGAGAGAGAGAGCACAAGAACACGATTGAGAGAAAGCGCGGGAAATCGAGAACCATAGAGAGAGTGAGTGAGGGAGAGTGAGAGAGAGAACACGAGAACATGATTGAGAGAGAGCGCGACTGATTGAGAACCAGAGTGAGAGCGAGGGAGAGAGAAAGAGAACACGAGAAAATGATTAAGAGATTGAGAGAGAGCGTTAGCAATCGAGAACCAGAGAGAGAGAGAGAACACGAGAACACCATTGAGAGAGCGCGAGCGATTGAGAACAAGAGAGAGAGCGAGGGAGAGAGAGCGAGAGAGAGAGAGAACCCAGTTGAGCGAAAGAGCATGAGAAAGAATCAGAGTGAGAGTAACAGAGAAAGCGGGAAAGAGAACACGGTTGAGAGGGAGAAAGAGAGAGAACCAGCGAAAGAGAGGTGGAGAGATAGAGAGAGAGAGAGAGAGAGAGAGAGAGAGAGAGAGAGAGAACGCGATTGAAGGGGCGAAAGAGAGAGAGCACGAGACAAAACCAGAGAGAGAGAGACAGGGAGGGGGAGAGAGCGAGCGAATGCGATTGAGAAAGAGACCCAAAGAGGAATAGAAATGGCGATACATAGACATAAGTGAGTGAGAAAGATGGAGAGCGATTGAGGAAGAAAAAACGAGAGCTATAGAGAGAGAAGATATCATGTGTGCTTCAACATACAATATCAACTTTACAGGAGAACAAATATTACATACTTTAAAAAAGATACTGGAAACATTTTTCATATAGAGATTGTGTCTGTTAGCATATGAAGAAACAAAAGTACGGGTTTACTGATAAAGCAGCAACATAAAAAAGAAATTAGAAAGGGATTGAATGGCTGGTCCGAGCATATGGCATGAACGCTGGGCTTCTGAGCTCAGCCCCTGGATATCTTCCCAGTGTGACGTTTCCGTATTAACCCTTCTCTTCTGCTTCCGTGGCACACAGGGACTTCTACGTGGAGTACTGGCAAGGTACAGTACACCCAGTGGGCTTGCATGTGGGACGGACTGCCCCATGAGCGACGGGCACCTGCTGGTATTGTGAATGTCTCTTGAGTGTGGGGCAAGGGCATTTCAAGCCAATTCTTTATCTTGTGCCAAGTGATGGAGGAATATGCAATGGACGCCCAATCAGGAAGTCAGTCAGAATTTGCCCCGCCCCTCTTTACACCTAGGTCATGTCTTGGCGTTCCATCAGCACCTGTGGGTGTGTGTGTGGGACAGGGACGCAACAAAACCTACATTTGGGGGGGGTGGCTAAGTAGTGATGGGAGGGGCACTTCAGAAAATAGGCAGGGTAAACCTGGAGGCTCCACCCACACTTTTCTACCCCCTCTCTGCCCCACATGGTCTGGTGTGGGGACCAACTATCAGATAGTACATTCTAAAGCGCAATATGCAGAGAGGCGATGGAAATCTTTCTTGATAGTAGCAGCTTTCAAGTTTTACTGCGTTTGTTTAAGTACATTTTTCTGCAAACACAGTAACACTTTAACACCGCCAGTTTCAGGAAAGGCTTCCCTCACCTCTCTGCCTAACAAAATGCAAGCCGCGTTGTCCGCCCTGTGTCCCTGCTTTCCCTCTCATCCCGCCTCCCAGCTGTCCCCCGTGGTCTGATTGGCTGCTGTATAATGCAGCCAGCGAACCTAGTCGCCGTCCCAGTTCCTGACCGCCTTTACCATCCCGGCGTGTTCAGGTGAGCGTGGGTGACGCCCGACCCTCCTGGGCCTCGTTATTTGGGCATTGTTTTGTTCTTTCAAACTCTGCATACTTATCTCACTCAAAAAACTCACACAACCATCTCTCGCACAACAAGCCGCACGCACTTCACTTCCCAGCCCTGCCCGCAGCATTGTCCGCCCTGTGTCCCTGCTTCCCCTCTCCTCCCTCATCCCGCCTCCCAGCCATCCCCCGTGGTCTGATTGGCTGCTGTATAATGCAGCTGGCAAACCTAGTCGCCGTCCCAGCTCCTGACCGCCTTTACCATCCCGGCATGTTCAGTTGAGCGTGGGTGAGGCCCCGCCCCTCCTGGGCCTTGTTATTTGGGCATTGTTTTGTTCGTTGAACCCCCCCCGGCCCTGCCCGCAGTGTTTTCCACCCCGTGTCCCTGCTTCCCCTCTCCTCCCTCATCCCGCCTCCCAGCCCTCACTGTGGTCTGATTGGCCGGTTGGCTCCTTTAACTGACCCTTCCAAGGTAGCCCTCTGCCCGGCAGCCCTTGCGACTAAGGGCCCGGGGCAAAGAGCGGCTCCTACATTGGCGGCTCCAGGACGTGTCTGCAGGTGTCCGGAGGGGATGCCAAGGAAGCTAGCAGCTAACAGACACCAACAAAAACTGAGTGTGGCATGGGTGGGGAGTAGAGCAATTACTCTACTCCAGAAAACCCCAGCCACTCTATTGTACCTTCCAATAATATAGACTGCCATAATATTAGTATGCCCGCAATTAGATAGACTTGTGAATATTAGCCTGCGTCGCATCTAGATAGGACTATGAATGTTAGCATGCCCGCACTTAGATAGAATTGTGGATATTAGCATGTCCACACTTAGATAGAATTGTGAATATTAACATGTCCCCACTTAGATAGAACTGTGAATATTAGCCTGCGTCGCATCTAGTTAGGACTTTGAATGTTAGCATGCCCGCACATAGGTGAAACCTGAATGTTAACATGTCCACACTTAGTAGAATTGTGAATATTAGCCTGTGTCGCATCTAGATAGGATTTTGATTGAAGGATAGCATGCCCGCCCCTAGATGAAACTTGAATGTTAGCATGCCCACACCTAGATAGAATTCTAAACATTAGCCTGCATCGCATCTAGATAGGATTGTGAAGGCCAACAAGTGCCACACTTAGACAAAACTCTGAATGTTAGCATGGTAAAGGTCAGGTAACCCACTAACCAATATAACCTCAAACTCTGCATACTTATCTCACTCAAAAAACTCACACAACCATCTCTCGCACAACAAGCTGCACGCACTTCACAACACTGCAACAACACATAATCCAGAGCAACAGCACACGCGGACTGACACTGATCCAATACCCGCACCAAAGCTCAGCACCCGGTGTATACCGAGTTGAAGCTGCCAACAGAACACCACTCCTCTCACTATCCTACTCCCTCTTCACCTTACTAACCCATCCCACCTTATCCTTTACAGATCCGCCAGAGCGCCTGGGGACCAATTCCGTTGGTGACGGGGCGCGGTACAAATACATTTAACATTTGCACACATCCAGCGATGCACCTAGGCTAAAATTTAGGCGGGGGCTAACCCTTCAAATGTTGGGAGAGGCGCTAACTTCAGAGAAGGTGGATGAGTGGCAAACTTACTTGTTTCGGGGCATCTAACTTCATTACTCATTGTAATGAGACTTTTCTAGTGCAGTTTCAATGTTACAAGCAGTTGACTCTCTCTCCGTTAAGTCTGACAACACCCACTTAAGGACTGCTTTGAGAATGAGCTGTCTCCTGTCCCCCCTACCCTTCCAATCACTCTCCCGGCATGTAAGTACTAACCCCACATCACAATTTCAATTGCCTAAAAATGTATGCATATAAATGCAGGTGCTAACAATGAAATGCTTTACTTAACCAAGGTTTCCCAGAGCACTTCAAAGGATCAGACCTCGGATTCGCCGCATTTCATAAAATATCCCAAACCCATTGAAGAAGATCAACACTCAAGACTCAGGTGCTTCTGACCAGCACCCACCTGTCAGCACATCACAATGCCTTTAAATTCCATACACAGCTTACATTAGATTGCAAAACCACACCTTGTTCGAATAAAAACAGTTTACAACTGAGGAGTCAAGTCCAAGTAGGTAATAGCCAAAATGTTGCCCTCACAATTACGATGGCCCAAAATGGTGACTTTTTCTTTTAGCCCCCCCCTCTTACACCATATATATGTTTGGGGGCTATGTAATATAATGGTAATATGGGGGGGATCCAGTGGGTCTCCCCCCATATATGTATGTGTATGTGTATATGTATGTGGTGTAAGAGGGGTTTAAAAAAATTACAAAAAGAAAAGTCGCCATTTTCAGCCATTGTAATAAAAGTGGTCGCACTAATCACATAGATCCGTTCAAGTCAAGTCAGTCAGTGCTGCATCCTGTGCCAAGAAAGCTGTTTATTCATGTTAAAAGTGCTGTATTCAGACCAGTGGTGGAAATGGAAAAAAGGAACTGGTGGTACTCTGCATATTAAAAGGGGGGAGTGGGATGGTGGGAGATGGGGGAGGGTAGGACTGTGTCAGGTGGGGTTTGACCTTTGGTGTGCCATCTACAATGTCTCTTGTTGCTTTGTGGCCAGACTAGACATAGCCCAGAATAATAAACAAGCACTGGCAAAGGTTTTGGGCTTTTGTGTAAGTATGGAGTAGGCACTGATATACCTTGCGATAAGATGGCAACGGCTGAAAAACTGAGTGATTACCAAGGCATATGATGGCATTAACTGACAAATGCTTTGCTAATACCTCAACCCAAAACTGTTGGCTTTGTGATTTCTTGTTTTTAAAAGAAGTTCACTTCATGGAACAGACCTACATCAAGTGGCTGAAGGCACACTTAGTTGATGCTTTTTTATTACACCAGAAGCCATTTACCACTGTAATTAAACCATTAACTCTCAGCAGAATGCTTAGAAATAATCTTGGAAGGCTAATGGTTGATGTTAATGTTTGATAAAGCTAGCTCAGAGAGATCCCATGAGAGTGTGTTATGGGAGGGGCAGGTAGTGGTTGGGATTGGCCATAAGAATTAGCATGGCCATGGGGAGTCAGTGGGCTCGTAAATAACAAAACACCCTCAAGCTGTGCGTCCCTCCTCACAAGTCATTTCCCTCCTAATTTTACTCCAGTTCAATAGTTTCGGTTTACAGCCAAAAATAAAAATAGAATGAAGTCAAACTAAGGTAAAAGTGAACCTCTCTGGTTGGTTGCCCCTCTATTCTTTGACTGCTCTGGTGAACTCTCCTTTGGTCCTTGGCTCCCTTGCAGGTGAACTTTTGGTCCATCCCTCCTTTCGTCTTTGGCTCACTGGTGGGTCGATGGCAAAGACAAGAAGCAAAATGCTTTAATTTTCTGCCTATCACACAAACAAGTACTGTAGATACCTGAAAAGCGCATAACCACTGCTCCACACAGCTGACAAAATATCTAAAACGTTCACCGTGCAGAGCCATATCTTTTAAGATCTGCACACATCAATGTTGTAACAAAGCAATCATGGCCTGATCCCTCTGCTACTGCATTAGCCCCCTACCCTATTGCAAATTCTGGAGCTCCTAGAAAGTGTGAAAATGGCAGATGGTGTGCAATGAAATACTCAATATCATAGCAAAACAGGACATTGCAGTGTGTGGGGCAGTACTCTGGACGGCACAAGCACCTTCGGTGGCTGGGAGCAACAGGGGAGAAAATGTAATGTTGGTTCAACCACAGTTAGTTCGCTCTATTAGAAACTCTGGTGCACTGACTGGCTGGTGAGACCATGGGCCTCATTACAAGTCCGGCGGTAACCCTGCCGGTGGTGCTGGGGGGTTGCCGCCAGACTTGCAATATTTACCGGCGCCTGGCTTGCCGGAATCACTGGAGAATTACGACCCCGGCGTTCTGGGAAGTCAGGCACCGGTAAATGTTAATCCCCATTCCCATTTGAGTCCAGTGAGTCCCATAGGTCTCGAATGGGAATGGGGACCATGGAAGCACTGGCACCGTTAATAACGGTGCTGGTGGTTCTGTGAAACTATGCGGACATAAATAATCAATTTAATTGCTATTGAGGGCAACTAAAATCAAAATCAAGATCAATATGAAGCTCATTGATGCATTTCCTATACTAAATTTTTATTTCAAATGCAGCCATATACGATATAAAGTGATATGCAAGGAAGTATTCCCGGAATTCAGACAGTAGGTGCAGAAGTTAGTGGTTTTAATTGTATCGCCATCACTGACAAACTTAAAAATTACACAAATATATAGGTCCAAGCATAATGCATTTTGACAATGCATGTTTAGCAGTTTCTAACTTTTGTGCTAACTTGCTAATCCGACAGATTCTTTGCTCAGCAGGTATATTCAACTGAGGGCCATACACTGTAAGAACAGGGAGCTGAGGCATCCGCATTAGCACCCATGGTGGCGCCGGAGACCAATGAAAATGCTTGGAATGCGGGCTATATTCACAAAGGTAAACCCACACTCCAGACACTTTCATTAGTGTCAGGAACTTCCCTTCCCAATCCCTGCTCCCACTTCCCATTAGCACCCGCGTAGATCGCTACACGGATCCTAATGGTTTTCTTTTCTTTCAAAATGATGAAAGAAAAACATACCTTTTCCTCGCCGCGCTGCCTTTATCCAGGCAGACCACTCTTGAATGTTGTTGAAATCCGTCATCAACATTGAAGACGGACGTCACCATTTGAAGGCAGCGCAGCATGGGCCTCGAGGAAAAGGTACATTTTTCTTTCATTATTTCGAAAGAAAACAAAACCATTAGCACCCGTGCAGTGATCTCTACACGGGTGCTAATGGCGATATGGCCCTCGCTGGCTGGGCCCACCCTGTGAGTAATGGCCCGCCACCCTCGTGAAGGGACCCGCACTTCGCTCAGGGCCTTGGGCGGCGGGCCCTTACCAACAGGGTGGGCCCGCCACCTCAGGGCATTTCAGCTCAATAGAAGAATGAGTTTGTGGATGGCCGGGCTAGGGCATTGGGGAAGATAAGATTGCAACCCCCTAAATGTATGCACTACGGCAGAGACATATTTGTAGTTACGTAATTTTGATAGGTGGGCATAATTGCAGTTCCAATCCCATATATCCAATTTCTTATTAAAAGCTTCCTTGAGTATATAGCAGTTATTCTCATTATCAAAGTGAGTGCCCCAATTTATAAATTCAAAGAGTTCTCTATTTAGATTGTTGCGCTAATTGCTAAGCTCAGTGCCATAATTAGCACCTACTCTTGACAGCAGGGGACATGTTGGTGAGGTCCTGGACTTGATGTAAAGCTCGCCTCGCCTTTTTAAGGCCTGCCCATTTAAAGATATGAACACCGGCTCTAATCTAAGATATTCCATGGGAGTGGCTGATGGTAGATGTAAAGCTTTGCGCCAGAACTGCCCTTCAAGCCTGTTCAGCCTCTAGGGATCTCTGTGCCAGAGCCTCAAGTCCATGTGGTACGGCAGGGCAGAAGCACTGCTTATAGCCAGCCGGTCGACATGCCCTCTAGATTGGATCCTGCCATCTACGCAAAGGTGGCAGAGCTTTGTGTCTTCAGGAATCTAAGGCAAATGATGGGCTATTTCTGCGTAAAACAGAAAGCAACTATAACATTTATAGCAGAACTAAAATAAACAAAACACTCTGCTAGAGAACCAAGTTGTATCGCCATTCTCTTATCCTAAACAAGGATAGCTACTTGCATATTCTATTATACCCGCAGGCACAACCACAGATCAATCAATACCTATTGATCTTTTTACTCGTGATCAGCATGACCCTAGATGTATCTAGGCATATTGCCAAGTCGTTATCAGCAGCATATAACAATACATTGCTTAAGGCTCTCTTCATTCCCGTAAAGTGTGGTCAAACAGGACTAAATCATCAGAGTATACATGATGGCAATGCATTCCCCAGCAATCTTTGGTGGACAATTAGCCTTGTCGCGTAACCTAGCAGTCAGCGAGAAATAAGTTAAACAACAGGGGAGCCAGCACACAGCCCTGCTTGATTGACTTCCCTAGATAAGGGTTGGGGAAACCGAAATAAAAAGTGCTGACACTAGTTCCAAAAAGTGTTCGACAAGTGCAGAGTGGGGAAAAGAGATAGTGTAGTGGACGGAATGGGAGATATTGGAAGAAGTACCCCATTAAATAAGTAGCAGAGGCATAGACAGGCCAGGGCCTGAGCGGACAAGGCCCACAACATCTGTAAATGCCTACTCAGCAGCGCTGTGTGGGCATTTACAGATGTTAACGTCGCTGTGGTGGTCGCAACTACATTAGCTTCAGGCCCCACTTGTTAGACAATCTCGGCTATGCCTCTGATAAGTAGGGGACTACTTTCAATAGGATCCACTTTTGAAAGTCGACCTTCACCGGAGAGAGACATTCTTGTCTCTAATGGCCATATCCCTGGAAGGTCAATCCCTCTAAGGAGTCTACTGACACCTAGTAGAGGGAGTGGTTGGATAAAGCCATCACCATGATGCAAACTGTGCAATTTGTTTTTTGTAAAATGTATTTTCAGCATCTATTGAGAGCAAACCTAGCTTCAGGAATCAACAAAATGCTGTATATCAGTAGAGGTTCAAAGTATACAGTAGATGGTCACAGGGGACCAGTCCCCACGACTTGGCATTTATTATCGGCATGCCATTATGGGTAGCAAGCAATAGTTGACTGTTACAGTTTTGGGGAACAGTGCTGAGAGAGGGTTTGGGGTGAAACTGGGGGATGGGCTGTAAAGGGTGATCATCGGGAGGGATCTTGAGCTTGGTGGGTTTGGGGAGGTCTAGCTTTTATGCTGTGAAGAAAGTGCTTTGTGAAGCGGAGGGACTGGATTTATTTTCTAAATTGCACGCGGGTCTGATGTTGGTGGGTGCAAGGTTCAACAGTCCTAGGGCGTGGTTCTTCATTTCATCTCAGCTGCTCTAGTCTGGCCAGTTCATGACTTTAGGTGATGCGCTGACTTTCAGAGGTGGGGACTTGCTCTTTCAGGTCTGGGGAGATTGGATGGTGAGAGCCTTGTGAATAATGCAGATGATTTTGAAAGGGATACCTGAGTGTATAAGGAGTCAGTGAAGTTCGATAAGTGTGTTTTATTTGTAGAGACATTAGGTGATATGGCAGGGGCATGAACAACGCTTTACTTTATTTATTTATTTATTTATTTATTTATTGTTAATTTGTTAGGCACCTATACAGTTAGTCAATTCTGTTTCAAAGCGCCCACAGGGCAACAGGGAGGGAACATGAGATTGAAAAACAATAAATACAGTGGAAGATAAAGACGTACTACTACGCCTTGTGAGTATTCAGAATGTGCAAGTTCAGCGAGAAGAGGGAGGAATGGGGTGTAGGGGTAAGTGCTGGCATTACCGTGCTCGTGGGTGAGCAGCAGATGACGTGCATAGTATGGTAAGTGCTATTGGGTAGAAAGTGTAAGCCTACAGAAATGAGGCTGGGGGGTGCCAAACAAGTGCTGAGAGGTAGGCAGAGGCTGGGGCGATTGGCTATGGAGGTCAAGTCCCCGACGGATACATTAGGGACCTGGTCACCAATCACAGTGAGTGTGAGATTAGCAGAGGAGGGACGAAGGGAAGGAGAAGGTGAAGAGGAAAGTCTTGAGGAGTTTCCGAAATGTGAGGAGGTCCTGCTCAAGACGAAGAGGGAGGGGCAGGCTGTCCCATAAGAGAGAGCCAGCTGCAGAAAGTGATCAGCCCCCGGCCCTCTGTTTAGCGAAACGCTTTACACACAGAGAGTTGGTGACAGTGGACCGCAGAGGTCTAGAGGGAGAGTATTTAGTAAGTGAAAGTTGCAGATAGCATGGTCCCAGGCCCCAGACACCCTTGTGGGTGATGCAGAGGGATTTGAATTTAATTTGTGCCACAACCGGGAGCTAGTGAAGCGTTTTTAGGGCAGGAGAGATGCAATCCCTGGGCTTAAGGTCTAGGATAAATCTTGCTGTCCTATTCTGGATTAGCTGGAGGGGTCATAAAGTGAAGAAGGTAGATTCAGGAGAAGGCTATTGCAATAATCAAGCCTAACCAGGCCTTGTGTAATATTGAGCTTCTGGTGGAAAGTGAAAAAAGGGAGAATTCCTTTGAGAAGGAAGAGTTGAAAGTGGGACTTCTTGGCAATGTCCTGGGCGTGCGGGAGGAAGGAGAGAGAGGAGTTGAAGATGACTCCAATTTTTCTGGCTTCAGAAGAAGGATCAGGGGGGAGAGTCCATAGAGGATGGCCAGAGTGAGGGGAAAAAGAGGGATCAGGAGGTCCCAATGGCAATGTTCTCAGTCTTGGTGGCATTGAGGCAGAGATTTTTGGACTGGATGGCAGATAGGCAGACATGGATGATGGAAGATGCAAGAGGGTCAGCAGGAAGTTTGAAAAAAAAGTTGTCATCTGCACAGCACTGGAAGTTGGCGGAGAAGGAGGAAATGAGTGCTAGCTGAGCAAGGTAAGTGTTGAAGAGCCAGGGGGAGGTTTCAGCCCTGGGGGACACCACAGATGGAGAAGGAAGTAGGTGCCCAAAATGACTTGGTACGAACCGTCAGTTAGGAAGGAAGTAAGCCACTCCGAGATACCATGGCTCATGGAGCTGTTTTATGAGGATGGAATAGTTAATCATATCGAAGGCAGAGGAGAGATCCAGTAGGATGAGGACAGATGGAGAGTTAGGGTCCAGAGATGTGAGCAGATCCTCACGGGTGTTCAGAAGAGCAGTTTCTGTGTCTCTGGCTGCTCATGGAGATGGTCATGGAGACCACTGACAAGTTCAGTGTGTGAGGTAAGTTGTGGAAAGGCCAGCTTCTCCAGCAGTTTCCCAAGGGAGGGGGTCATAGAAATAGGGCGGTAGTTGGCTGGACAGGTAGGGTCTGCTGAAGATTTTTTCAGGAGGGGGCGCACAAGGGAGTGCTTGAGGGAGGATGGGAAAGATCCAATGGCAAAAGAGTGGTTGCAGAGATTAGCGGGTGCAGGGGCAAGAGAGCCAATGTTGTCCTTGATGGTCCTGGATGAGCAAGGGGATACCTGTTTGTAAGAGCTGACAACTCTGGTGATGTCTTCAGGTGTGACAGGCGAGGAGGAGAGAGAGGAAGAAGGAGGGTGAGAAGCCATAGGAGGCAAGGGAGTGGCAGAGGGTTTGGAAGGGAGGGTGGCAAGGGTGCTCAGGATGTCCAGAGTTTTAGTGGTGAAGTGTGTGGCCAGTGCATTGCAGAGGGCTTGGGATGGAAGAGGAAAGGAGGAGACTGCGGAAAGGTTGGCTAGTTCCCTGCAAATATTAAAGAGTTCAGCCATGTTGTTGGATGCACCCGATACCCGTGCCTGGATATGGGCCCTCTTCTTGGCACGGATGGAGAGTCTGTATTGCCATTGGAGCAGGGGGCAGGCCAGTTTGTCAGAGGGTGAGGTTTGCCACTTCCGCTCCAAAGCTCTGCACTTGCGTTTCAGGACTGCAAGTTTAAGGTCATATCAGGTGTTACGTTTGGAGGCAGGTTTCAGGTGGATCCTCATGACTGCGTCAAGAATGTCAAGGGTGTCGGTAATGGCCAAATGGAGGTTGCTGAGAACAGAGTCAGTGGTAGAGTCTAAGGGTAGGGGAGAAGGGTATTAAGGGGATGCGAAGGCAGCAGCTGACACTCGTTTTGACAGACGGATGTCCGTGAACGAGGTTGGCAGGGCTTTATCAGGGGAGGTCAAAGAGCCGAGAGGACCATAGTGCGAGGAGAGGAGAGAATGGTCTGACCAAGAGAGTGGAGTGACCAGAGGAGGAGAGAGAGAGCGTGAGAGGTCAGTATGAATGAGGGTGTCCAGAGTGTCCAGCCACGTGGGTTGGGCTAGAAGGGAGAATGAAGAGGGATAGTGATGTACAGAGGTCAAGGAAGAGAGTGGATGCTGTGATGGGGAAGTCCAATTGGATGTTGCAATCGCCCATGAGGAGGTTAGAGGTGGTTGAGAGTAGGAAGGAACAGAAGTCAGCCCATTCGGAGAGGAACAGGGTGGTAGCACCAGGAGGCCTGTAGATGGTAGCAATGGTCAGAGAGGAGGAGGGAGAGATGACTGGCTTGCAGATAAGGCCCTCAAAGGAAGAGTAGAGCTGGGTGAGTATGACAGGAGAAAGAACCCACTCAGGGAACATTAAGGCAACACGACCGCCAGCACAGTGAGGTTGTGGCTTGGAGATGATCTTGAAGCCATCAGGGAGAAGGGAGTCAAAAGCAGTGACTGTGCTGGCATTGAACCATGTCTCAGTAAGAGCAAGAATGTCGAGATCAGTGTCTTCAAGAAGGAGGCAGATGTCAGTGCAGTGTTTGTTGGCTGAGCGGGCGTTAAGAGTTTCCAGGTGAAGGAGGCCTCCGCCTTAGAAGGTTTTCTGAGGTGGAGTACAGGGCTGTGGTAAACCAGTCACAGGGGGTGAGACAGAGAGTTCTATGGGGAGAGGCCGGCGAAGGAAGGAAGGAAGTTAATGAGTGACAGCAGGCACCGGTCAAAAAGGAGGAGGTTGGGTTGAGGACCCTAAACAAAGATAGTGCCTGTCTGGTAGACATGAATGATGCAGCGTGATGATGAAAAGACGGACAAGAGGACTTCTCATTTTATACCACCAGTAATAGGAGAGGATGTAAAAGGGAGGAGAATTGAGAGGAGTCCATAAATCTGGAGAAGGGACAGAGAAGAGGATATCAGTGAAGACCTATGTGGAAGTTGCGCTGACGTAGGTGTCTGCGATGTGTAGGCCAGGGTTCGTGGACAGGATGTCTTTTTTGTGATATTTCCTTCCAGACTTCGTGAGCTAGGGAGGATAGGTGATAGTGTAGCAGTTAGAGAAGATGGGTGAGATGATGAGAGCTATAGGGGCGACAAAGGTTAGTTGAGGGATGAAAGAAGAAAGAAGAGGGGCTGCACAACACAGTTCTAGCTAAACTCACCAGGTGGCCTAGTAGTTACAAGAGGCACAAATACAATCCAAAAAGGAAAATCAAATTTCAAATGCTGTAGCAAAAATGCAATGCAAAGAGGGCACAGAGATGTCAAAGCGCACACACCTAAATGAAAATTTCAAATGCAGTGGCAAAAATGCAATGCAAAGAAGGAGCAGAGATATCAAAGCGCACACACCTAAGTTAGAATTTCAAATGCAGTGGCAAAGATGCAATACAAAGAGGGAGCAGAGATGTCGAAGCGCACACACCTAAATTAGAATTTCAAATGCAGTGGCAAAAATGCAATGCAAAGAGGGACCAGAGATGTCAAAGCGCACACACCTAAATTAGAATTTCAAACGCAGTGGCAAAAATGCAGTGATAGAGGAAGTAGGTTAGGTAAGTTAAGGAAGGCAGAGAAAATAGGCACAGTAATTGGTTCAGAAAGTTAATGGAGGAGACAATGGGAGAGATCAGCCATCACTCACTGGTAGATCTGCAGGGAGCATAGAAGTCCAAGGGCCCAAGTTCATGGGGTAGCAGTATGTAAGTCTGGAGCCCAATTCATAGTTTGAGGAGGTGGGTGGACAAGAGGTGGAGGACCTACGGGCCCTTCTCAGCCCGGACAAGCTCAGAATAAGTTGGTGGTAGGCAGGCTCATTGGTACTAGATTGGTGGTAGGTAGGCTTGTGAACTGAGCGTTTCCGCAATCTAGATGAGATAGGTCCAGGGCCTTTACGGTGGATCTGAAGCTGGTGTCTGGTAGGAAGGGCTTGACTTCCAACAGGAGGGGTTACATGCTGTCTGAGTTTTCCTCACCACACCCATGTGAAATCCCAGAGACTTGGTTCAGGGTACCAGCTGCTGAGTGAAATTGTCAAGGTTCAGGGTGGACAGCCAGGTGTAAATGTGGGGATGCTGATGCTCAATGTGGCTAGTGCCCAGTAGCAAGTTAATGATATGATATGATATGATATGATATGGTATTTGTAACGCGCCTATACACATGTGTTTCAAGGCGCGACGAGGCAGGGAGGGGGGGACAAGGGGAGACAGACAACGATCTTACTAGGCCAGGTGTCATTCAGATCGCGCAAGTGCAGGGGTGGGGGAGGGGGAAAAGTGCAAGGGGAAGGGGAGGGGGGGAAGTGCAGTACAAGGTAAGTGGCGTAACGTAATAAATAAATAAATAGGGCCAGCTGGTGGCAAGTGTGAGGTAAGTGCAGAACAAGTGCTGGGGGAGGGGAGGGGGCTGTAGGGATACAGAGACAGTCCCGCAGTGCAAAGGGGTTCCAGGGCATCAGTGCAATTGGAGAGTGGCAGGGCCCAGGGCCGAGGCCGTTTAGAGTGGTCCAGTTGCAGGATCAGTGCAGTTTCAGTGAGGAATTAAATTAGCTGTTCAGCAGGGGAGAGGGAGAGAGAAAGCAGAAGCAAAGAGGAAGGTTTTGAGGTGCTTCCGGAACCGGAGATGGTTCTCCTCAAGTTTCAGGGAGGCAGGAAGGCTGTTCCAGAGGGAGGCCCCTGCCGCGGAGAGAGATCTACCCCCAGCTCGTTGCTTCAAGAAGCGGCTAACCCTGAGGGAATTGGAGGCGGATGAGCGAAGGGCTCGGGAAGGAAGATATTTGGGAAGAGAGAGTTGAAGGTATTTAGGACCCAGGCCCCAGAAGGCCTTGTGGACAATGCAGAGGGTTTTGAACTTTATCCTTGCAGCCACTGGGAGCCAGTGTAGAGATTTCAGTCCTGGAGAGATACGGTCCCTGGGCTTGAGGCCAAGGACAAGTCTCGCAGTTCTGTTCTGGATGAGTTGCAGAGGGCGGAGAGTGGAGGCAGGCAGATTAATCTTGGTTTGGGAGAGTCGCTGGACATTTAGGTCTGGAACAGGCCATGTCAGGCCTTCCATTGGTGCATATCTTTGAGGGAGAATGTTCCTGGTAACGTTGTGCATTGTGTGCATATTGTTGGTTTTGATGGTGGAGAGGATTCCCAGGAGCTTCATGTAAAGGTTGGGTGCGTGATATAAAAATGTAGAGTCCATACCAATATATTGCCAAAATGAATGACAACTGACCATTAATCTGATATAACATGTATAAGAGTGGGAATGGCCATCTTCAAGGTTTTAGTGTTCTGGTCCTTGAATAAAGTTTTATTTGCAAACAGCCTGGCACGGTTTCTAAAGTGATAGCAGCCACTTTTGTATTAGATTAATTCTTGGCACCGTCAGCAGCCAACGGCCAGTAGGGCCCAACAAACCCCCTGGTAGACCCTAACGTTTCTATTGACTTGGTCAGTAGACATGTCTCTCTTCTTGTAGGCGTCTGAGTCCATTCCAGGGCGCCTGGCAAGCTCTTGCTGGTAGAGGGGCAAGATCATCCTCTGATGGTTCATAATGCTTAGGAAAAACTAGGGAAAACTAGATTATTGATTGAAGCCAACTTCTAGCCCCAAATCACCCAATTCACAAATCTCCTCGCAATGGTCCAAACTACTTCTCAAACAGAAGTGCCTCAAATGCTTTTGTCGACAAATATCTACCATGGTGGTATGGTCATGATGGCACCCTCTATCACTCTATTCTTCCCAATGCAAAATAGTTACCGATGGTTCGGTTCAAAGAACTGGCCCAAGCTACACAGCGACATGGTATGTGTTGGGCTCTTCTAAAATATTCTGTTGGGGAATATCAACCCAGGTCTAAACTTCCTTCACTGGCATAAGAAAGGCACAGACCCATCCAGTTGTGGTTACATGTGATGTTATCGAATGGTAAAACAAAGAATGAAATTTGAACGACGAAAAAACATCTAAAAAAAACACATTTATTTTTGATGTTTTGGGGAGGTTCAAACCCCAAGTCCCCCCTTTTTTAAAATACTTTTCCCCAATCCTAAAACTACTATTCCCATTCCCAAACACATATATAGTTTTCCGAAATTCGTTATTTTTTTAATACATGTTTTGGGTTCATTTAAAAATGCATTCATCACTGCATACCTCCAACTATGTGTATGTTCAGTGGCGGTTGGCATGGTTGGGCGCAAGGGCGCTGCCCTCATTGGTTTTGCACTTGCTGAAAGATGTACCTTTTGTTCAAAAACACTTATGTCTTTCATCTAGATCAGCAACGCTGCTCCAGCATGATCTGCTAGTACAGGCAGATCTGGCACCATGTGCAGTAATCTTTATGCGCATCACGCATGTGTTGCTGCTCGGGACGCAGAGTTGAGGCACCTGCGCAGGGGCGCGTCCCACGCTAAGAATGCTTTCTCCTGTTTTGCTGCACACAGCCCTGGCGTGTTCGCAATCTGCGTGGAACTTTAACATTAGAGGCCAGCGAGGCTCTGGTGGTCAGGCGCTGCTGCCTCTCTTGATCTAAGCAAATAAGATTGTATCAGAAGTAGTCCCTGTGACTGAAGCTAGAGGCTTTTGTCATTCATGCACTCATTCAATTTCCATTGGCTGTTTTTTTTAGCCAATTAAATATGAATGTGTGTTCTACATGGGTGGGGCTGCCGAGCCGGTCTGAGCACATCGATTCATGTCATCACATGGGAGATGACTGAGTGAGTCTCCATGCTCCCAGCACACCGAAAGGCCTACGTCATAAGACCTCATGGAAGCCTCACTGCCGGGAAGGGGCGTGCAGTTGAAGGTAGGTTGTGGCTTCAGGGGCTGAGAACCCTGTGTCACACTTGCACAACGGTCATGCAGATATATTAAGCACTCCCCATGTGAAGCGAATAGCCGTCAGCCTACCGGCCCTAAAAGTGTACATTTCAAGTAAAAGTAAACATCTCCACAACCTCGCTCATGAAATAGGGATTTGTGGGCAGAATGGCGCACAAATCCCCGTTTTCCGGCGCACAAATTCCATGAATCAGCCTACATATGTCTCAAAGAAGTGATGGCCCCATTTCTTAGATTTAGATGCACCTTAAAATAAAGGGATGCCGTTCGTTGAGTGAAACACTTCCTGGAATATACGCATAGAATATGGCGTTGGCTACTGTGCTGAGCTGTTTACAAAAAAACCATAAAGTTGTTCCCAAAATAAACAGCAAAGTCAACGTCCATGTAAACGTATATGAAAGGGCAAATGAAGAAGTAGGAGCACACTGTAAAAATATTATAACTGAAAGGACCATTGTCAAAAGGTACTTTACTATTATTTAATTCTCAATTTGTGTTGTGTAATGAGGTGATCTTCCAACGCACCTTATAGGTAGACCTGTGTAGACGGGCACACAATATACAACGTAATCCTTCACTTATAACTTGACCCGCCTCTTACCTGTCTCCAAACCCCGCTCTCCTGGGTTCGAGATCACCCTGGTGTACGATAGGAAGAAGGTAAGGGTTGGGAAGATGAAGAGGTTAGGGCAGGTAGGTACCCCAACTACCCCTAAGTAGAAAACACAAGGTTAGAGTAACTGGAGCACAAAAGGAGAGGCGGACAAAAGGATTGCTGGTGTATGATTCTTTTTAGTTGTTTAACGCTTTCTTATATACTTTTCCAGTACACCAGAAGGGTTTTGTGAGTTTATTTACAAAAGGGGCAGAACCCAAGACATTAAATACAGATTACACTAAACCTAGCAGCTGCGTTACTAAAATGAAAACACAAAATTATAAAAAAAAAGGGTCCTTTAAAAATATACAAGTGTCTTTGAAAATATATACAAAGTCTATACAGTGCACTGTATTAAAAAACTATTTAAAAAGACCTTTCTTGCAAGACAACCTGGCCAGGGCAATCTCAAGGTCTCTGGCTGTTGCTCTCTTAAACTTCTGTCTTCCTGCGCTCCTCTGTGATGACTTTTGGGGCAGATGATGGCTGCAGACGGCAGATGGAGGCAGCTAGCAGCATTGACCGACAGCAGCAGGCAACATTATGGGGGACCACCAAAGTCTTTATGGGACTTCATGAAAATGGCATTTACCTCCCTTTCTGCCGCCTGTAATATCCCAGTAATTCTGGGATATGAGGTGGTGGAAATGGTAGGGGCAGTTTTCTGGTATCGTGCCGGCATTACCAGCAGGGTTACCGACAAACTTGTAATAAGGCCCTTGGCCTTTCATTTCCCTGCATTCATTATGCATTCCTAACATGTTCAGCTACTTAAGTCAACATTTTCTGGTGATTAGGACAAAAAGGTGGGCTTTTGATTTTCAGGTGGCTGTGCTGTGTGTACATTTTAAATGTGCTCTGATTTACAGGATCTCTGCTATTGTGTGTGCGTTAATTGTCGAGTTCTGGCAGCTCTGTTGTAATCTCGAGTATTCGTGGGGTGTGGTTAGCCAGTGTACATTAAACAAGAACTATTTAGTATAATATTTACAGTGAGAGCCTCTATGCCCCTAATACGCACCCATGTTTCACATTCACAGATATAGAATATAATTAATATTTTGTGTGTACAACATTTTAGCACAAGCTATGGTCAATAGTAACTTGCTTTAAAATATGCTATTGCACATATCAGAGTAATTTATCATCAGTTCTGAAAACCTAATGCTTTCAGGGCAGTGCTTTTGTGAAACTGTGCTGTAAATTGCACACATTAGACCTGATTTTTCTGAACTTTTCTCCAGGAGACACATTCAACCCCATTATGGGGTTTGGCTATGCTCACTCGCAAATTCAGGGGACCCGCATTTACACCCCACCCCTTTACAAAGTCACCAGCCGCCCATGCGTATGTTGGTATTGCCTTCTGCTGATTTTGATCCTCAGGGTAATTATGCAAACATAAGCTTGCTGGGTGAAACACCCACGCACAAGTATCACAAATTACATTTGGATATCAAGCTTATCATTCTGTTATAGAGCTGCCACCTTTTACAGAAATTAAATCTTTTATGGGCTTAAAGTCTACGGCACCAAGTGCAAGGAAATGTTGATTGCCTTCAAAAAGTGAGTGGTATGATAGAAGCAAGCCTATTTCTATTCCCCCATCAGATTTATTTTCTTATTTTATTTGAAGTTTTGTAATCTGCCACGAATACTGTAAAAAAAACTGCTTCTGGTACTGGTGTGTGGGCACTCATGGAAGAAGGAAGAGGTACAAATGCATAATCAGTAACAATGGAAGCGAACAGCATATTCGTAATTAATTTGAGAGATCCGGCTGGTAGTACCATCCACAAAGAGGCCAAAGTGGGTTGCAAAGGAGAAAGCTACTCTACCTTTGGTAGCATGCGAGTGCAGGGAAGCAGGTTTTCTGCTAGGCACTTAATTTACCACATGAAAGTACATCACATTTATCACTCAGAATTCTCTCTCTTCCCTTGGATTCTTCTTTAAGGAGGTACAGAGCTGCCCAGAGCTCAGTTGGATTCTTCTTTAAGGGGGATATAGCCGCCCAGAGCATCGTTGGATTCTTCTTTAACGAGGGATGGAGCTGCCCAGAGCATTGTTGGATTCTTCTTTAACGAGGGATGGAGCCGTCCACAGCTTCATTGGATTCTTCTTTAAGGAGGGATGGAGCCGCCCAGAGCTTTGTTGGAATCTTCTTTAAGGAGGGATTGAGATGCCTAGAGCTTTGTTGGATTCTTCCATATGGAAGGATAGAGCTGTCCAGATCTTCGCTGAATTCTTCTTTAAGGAGGGATAGAGCCACCCAGAGCTTCGTTGGATTCTTCTTTAAGGAGGGATAGAGCCACCCAGAGCTTCATTGGATTCTTCTTTAAGGAGGGATAGAGCCACCCAGAGCTTCATTGGATTCTTCTTTAAGGTGGGATAGAGCCATCCAGAGGTTTGTTGTAATTCTTCTAAAAATGGATAGAGCCGCCCAGATTTTCAATGGATTCTTCTTTAAGGAGGGTTAGGCCGCCCAGAGCTTCGTTGGATTCTTCTTTAACACTGGTGCACGGGCATTCAAAATGCCTTAGCGAACAAAATCTCATCCCTTAAGACTAAGATAAGTACCAAAAAAGAATCTCTGCTCTCCTCCACCAAGCAGAGCACCGTCCCCCACAAAAAGGCTCACCTGATTCCATCCTCCCCCCCAGCGTACAACCCCTCCTTTAACTTCCACAAAGTGTCCACCAAAGAGGTTGAAAATACCATTCTCACCCTCAAACCCTCAAACTGCCACGGAGACCTATGCCCCGCTCAACTGATTAAGGATGCTGCCCGTGATCTCGCACCATTTATTACCAAACTAATAAATGCGTCTTTCACATCAGGCACCGTACCTAATAATTTAAAACAGTCCTGGGTCCTCCCTCTGCTCAAATAACCGAACTTAGACCCTTCCACCCCAACTAACTACCGCCCTATTACCACAGTACCATTCCTTCTTAAAATCATCGACAAAATAGCATACCAACAGATCCAACACTACCTTGAGCACTTCCAGCTCCTAGGCGTCCGACAATCGGGCTTCAGGCCACAACAAGGAACAGAAACCGCACTCATAGATCTCAAGACACAGATAGACGAGTTGAGAGATCAGGGGAAGACAGCATTATTGCTTCTCCTTGATCTCTCGGCGGCCTTTGATCTGGTCGACCATGAGATCTTGTGCAACCACCTACAAATAGCCGCCCACTTCTCTCAAGAAGCAACCAACTGGATCCAATCCTTCCTTAATAACCGCACGATGAGAGTGTTCTCATTATCAGCAGCAGCCGACCCCATCCCTATCACGTGTGGCGTGCCGCAAGGATCTTGCGTCTCCCCTACACTTTATAACATTTTCACGAAGCCCCTTTTTGATGATCTAGACGATCTGGGTATCACCTACACTAATTACGCCGATGATACCCAGATCCTCATCCCGTTGTCGGGGGATTATGACAAGGATTTGGCCTTCGTTAATAAAGTGTACCTCATCATCCAGGCATGGATGGCCTCATACGGTCTATGCCTGAATGATGACAAGACGGAACTTCTCATTCTAGGCTCTACACACTACCTCAACAAACTGGGCCACAAATACTCATCATTCATAATTGACGATAACAAAATCATGGTAGCTAAGGAGGTTAAAACCCTCGGATTCTATCTAGATTCCACCCTTACCTTTAACAAACAAGTGAATCTAGATAGAATCCGATTCCGGCATCCGCCACTTCCTACACTTGCAAACTCATCAGGGCAGCCAAACCCTTTCTCTCCCCCACCAACTGCACCACCTTGGCTAGGGCGCTGATCCTGTCCAAGTTGGACTATTGCAATGCCTTATATGTAGGCTGCAACAAATATATCTCTAACAAAATCCAAATCCTCCAAAATAATGCCCTCAGAGCGGCCCTCAGTATCCCGAAGAAAGCCCATATTTCAGACTCCAGAAGATCTGTCAATTGGCTATCCACCAAGGACAAGATATTCCTTAAATCGGTGTCTCTGATTCACAAATGCCTCCACCATGCAGCCCCCCAATACCTCATCGCCAGATTTACTAGACCTACCCTCTCCCGCCCCTCAAGAACGGCCAATTCCAACCTTCTTCTGGTGCCCAGGTTCAAACGTACTACATCTGGAGGCAATAGCTTTCCAGTAAAAGCAGCGCAATTTTGGAACTCCCTCCCTCCTACTTGCAGGGAGGACCTACCCTACCACCAGTTCAGAGCCAGGACTGTCCACTGGCTCAAATCTCTCGATTCGTAACGACTCTTAGAGACCCGGATTCACCTTTACCATGTGGCTCCTCATTGAATGTAAATATGTTTATAGTATTGCCCTTAATATACATGCTCTACCCCTACTCATTGAATGTAAATATGTTTATAGCACTGCCTTTAATGTACATGCTCTACCCTTCCTATTTGGCCTGATACGTCCGGCAATGTAACCCCAGCTGGACCTCACCATACTGTATGTAACAAAGCTTTGCAACCCTCTTGCTGCCTTTGCGCCTGGCTACCCCTGGGTTTGGTGCGCATTACAAATAAATAAATACAAATACAAATACAGATAGAGCCGCCCAGAGCTTCATTGGATTCTTCTTTAAGTAGGGTTAGGCCGCCCAGAGCTTTGTTGGATTCTTCCTTAAGGAGGGATTGAGATGCCTAGAGCTTTGTTTGATTCGTCTTTATGGAAGGATAGAGCTGTCCAGAGCTTCGCTGAATTCTTCTTTAAGGAGGGATAGAGCCACCCAGAGCTTCGTTGGATTCTTCTTAGAGGTGGGATAGAGCCATCCAGAAGTTCGTTGGATTCTTCTAAAAATGGATAGAGCCGCCCAGATTTTCAATGGATTCTTGTTTAAGTAGGGTTAGGCCGCCCAAAGCTTCGTTTGATTCTTCTTTAAGGAGGGATAGAGACGCCCTGCGCTTCGGGAAGCAATATGCCAGGTTTGTACTGGAGGCACACTCAGAGGGCACCCATAATTCAGAGCCAGGAATCTTTCGTTTGCTTTGGAAAGTTTCTCTTCTTGTTCCTGTTTGCATCATTTCTCCAAAGGACATATAAAAAGGTTCTCCTGTCCTTTGAAAGGTTCTCCCCTGGTTCATGTCTGAATTCAGAATTTAACATTTAGTGTTACAAACATTCCTTTCTGCTTCAGGAGCTTTCTCTTCCTGTTCTTGGATGCAGCATTTCTCGGCTTTACTTCTGAAATGTTATCATCTACTCATTATAGTAACATGGCATTTCAGTTTGCAACAGTTCATCATAAAATTGAATTGTTCTGCTTTTGGGTCGTTCTCGCAGTATGCTCTCTCCTGTTTTTCAGCTGACAGCTCTTTGTTGTACAATATATATATTTTTTGCCCTTGGGACTCTAATGCCATGCTTTTCCTCCCTCCTCTTTCATTCCATGTCATCCTCCCAATGATTCTACGCCCCTTTCCTGCTAATTGGGTTATGAAGCCTAGCCGTTGCGTGTTTTGGCCTCAGCAGCTTTTCAGGACTCTCCTGCTCTCAATATCATTCCTTGGCTCTCATACCTCGAGAGGCACCAATCCCCCCTTTTTGGGTCCTGCTGCTCTCCTCATGTCTCCACTCCGGTGTGTTCCACAGCTCGCTGTTTGTGAGTCTGTGGGACCTAACGGGTGGTCATTTGTCCTTGTGATTTGGCTTTGCCTCTGTATTATTCATCAGCATTGTGACCTTGTCAATCTCGAAACCGAGGCTCTGTGCTTCAGTTTCACCTGCATGTCGTTTCTTCAGCGGTCGCCAGCACTTTGGTATTGCCAGAAATCCTCCTTCCACCTTCCATGTGGAACCCCATTTTCTGCATTTCTATGTTCTACCTCTACAGTTTAACAGGAGATGGGTTGCAGGTTGAATGCCCTCCTGAATTTCTACAGCTGCAATTTCCCCTTTGTCCCCCAATCCCTTCTTGTTTGGATGTCCCCAGTTCCTTACGAGTCTTTTCACACATTAAAGTATATACAGTTTGACTCATAAATGACTTGCACTCACGACTACATTACTGAACAGATGTATTACTGTTGATAGGTTTTGAGTAAAACAGTACATTTGCCAAATAGACTCACATCCTTCGACTCATATTTTCTACATCTTCCATGCATAATACTCAGATTTTCCTCCCAAAATTACTGTACCCTGGCCCTGAGGCTGAGAGCAACACATATACATCAAACATAGGGAACACTACTATCCAGCCTGAAGGTTGCTTCAACTCTCTGTGGGAGATATACCCTATGGGCAGGATGGGGAAACTAGTTGCACACAGACCACCCCTGTGGGAGGACAAGGCAACCTGGCATTCATACAGTCAGACTTGGGGAACAGGCTCAGTCACACTGGGATCACTGCGGGCGACCTATGGTTACCGAGCCTGAAGAATACACGCTAGTGGGTCACCTCACCCCGCTCTCGTTTCTTTCTATAGTGCCTCTGTTTATTGGGTACCTTCTTCCGCTTTTGGGATAACTGGAATCACTGCACTGTGCACCTGTCAGTCTACTTTCTCCATTCTCTGCATCTTAATTAGTCTTGCTTTTGCTATCTGTCATCTGCACTTACCTTCATAGGCTAAAGGCTCTATGCCCGATCCATCGCTGTCTTTTGGGGGCACCAAAGACCAGGCAGACCTATGTGCCCCAAAGGTCAGAGAATAGAGCTGGCCCAGGGTGGCCCAGGGTGGGCCAATATGGAGAGACCCTTTCTATCAAAGCTTGTGAATGGTCTACTACCTGAACACCCTGCAGAATCGTTTGATGTGTCCCTCACAGCCTGCGAGAGGCAAGGGAGCAAGCAACTCTAAATGCTGCCCCCTCATTCGCATTTGCCTCCTGGGGGCTTAGTCACCACACCCCTCTTCCTGCACACTCCAATACTGGCAACCTTTAGTATGCCAGTCTGTTACTGGGGAACATGTATCCTTTTAGAAGCTGCGAAACAGCGAGCCCCATGGAACATAGGAAGCATGTTTAACCAGACCCTGATTTCTGTGCCAGCACACAGAAAGGATTGACCATTTATCAGGTCCCTTAATGCCAACTAGAACTGCCAATGGTGGTTAAACACATGGCACATGCCAGCTCTCCTGCATTCAGCTTTTGTGGAGCTGCAGATCAGCTAAAGTGACTCTGGAATCCGACTAATTTTGGGATGAGCCCTAGCCATGTAGGATCCAGTGGCCGGGCTCTAGGTAAATCATGCTCCAAGCTGCGCTCCCGGTGTGGCCCCGGGGATGGTGTAGACCCCACAGGTCCCCTGCTGGTGCTGGCTGCCCTGTGCATGTTGCTGGTGCTGTCAGGGTTCTTTATTTTCATCACCCACCCCGTCTGGCCCCGGGACGGGTCGTCTTGCTCCCAGGACATGCCGCCATCTTCACCTGGGCCTTTGCACGCCGCACAGCCCGAGACTCTCGCTCTTTTCCGGTCACCCCGGTTTGGCCCCCTGGGGACTGTAGCCACACATGTCGCGCCCTGATTCATGGATGCCCGCTCACGCGTCCCAAGGCTGTGTGCACTTCTTCACCTGGGCCGCACCCTGCATATGTCCATGGCTTTTGATCTTTTGCTGGGCTACAGCTGGCATACACAGCTTGGCCAGCCACCTCCGTGAGGCCCTGGGGGGCCGCTCGAGGCTGTGGCCCCCCCAGGGAGCATTCATCTTCCTTATTTTTGCTCTTTTATGCTTCCTTATTTCTCTGCATATCTTTGTCTGCCTTGCTCTGTTTCCCCATCTTGCAAATGACACCTCTACCTGGGCTTCCTTCAGTGAATTCCCTTGTGGAATCCTTCTTGGGTAAGTCCATTCTTGCTGGCAGGGAAGACCTGACCATTGTCCATGAGTTCTATGCGTCCCCCATATGCCGGGATGCATGGTTCAGTCAGGCAAGTCCAGATAAGCACATTAAATAAAATACTTGGTTAAAACCTCTGTGTACTGTGTTTATTTCTCTGCTATTGTTTTGCCTACCCTTGTATATAACATCCTACCTGAAAGGGCCCCATTTGGGACGGGGTTAAAGTAACATAACAAAAATGTAACATAATACCTGTTAAGAGTAGGAAAAATGCACTGGATGCTTTATAACAAATCCTATACTCCAAAGGGCACCTTTGTCCCATCCCAACTGGCCCCATTCCTATTCCCCATACACTATTTGTTTTTCTGTGTACCGGGTAGAAGATACCTCTTTGAACAAACCCCTTGAGCAGGTTCCTCATTCGCGACACCTTGAGCTTTCCCTTCCTTACTTTACAATCTCCCACTTCCCCGATACACTCCACATTTGCATTGCTTTAAATAACATTGGCAGCTGCAGTCAGCGCTTAATTTCCTATTCCAGTAGCCACATGTCACTCATGCAGTAAGTGTAATATGATATGATGTGATAGGTTATTTATAAAGCGCTTAATACCCAGAGGTTTCTAAGCGCGGACCCAGAGATCGAACCTCTGTTGCTCCGTGTCGTCTTGCTTCCAAGGCGAGCACGTTGCCCCTGAGCTATCCTCCCGAAACAGTAATAGTCCAAAGTACAATACCTGTCCGATGGTCAGTTATCTTTGTCGTTCACCAATAGGCACACCACTGCTCTGCCGCGAGTGGCTGCCATGGGTTCACAAGGGCCTTGCTGATGGTTATAATATGTTAAAGTTTCCTCTGTGGCAGTGGTTGTTCTTATGGGCTATGGCAGCCTACGATTATCTCCGTGGCTGCGTTCCACTTGAATGGGCTTAGGTAGCCCTGTGACTTCCTCCATGGCGGTGCACTTAATGTTTAAACTTGGCCTGAGGGCTCATGCCTCCCTCTCGATTGCTAGGTACCCCACTTATAGGGTATTAACTGATGCCTATACTTAATGTCCAGGTGGTCTACCTATGGATCATAGAATTATGCGTTCTCCCATTGTCACTTTGGGTCACCTGCCGCTCAGAGACTAATTCTTTTCTCCTGTTTCCAGGTTTGGTCACCTGTAGCACGTTTTGATGCCTACCTCTTGTTTCCAGGTTGGGTCCAGCTTTTTGTCCATCAGACTCCTGAGAGATGCCTCATTTGATGCTAAGGGTAGAATGTCCCAGCTTCTCCATAACTTTCTGGAATCCAGCAAGTCCACAGAGCCAGCAAACCGACAGGGAGGAAAGAAGCGAGCCAGCATAGCCTAAAGATTATCAGGACACACATGACAAGATCAAGGGAAGGAAGGAGCGAGCAAAGTAAAGTGAAAGAGAGATAGAAGGAGGGGATGGAGGAAGACCAGCTAGAGCGATGGAACGGGGACACCGGGCTTCAGAGTGGACAGGCTGCCAATTTCATAATAAAACCTCAAAGAAAGAGAAACCTTAAAGGCACCATTGTTTTGGGTTGATTACCTGCCTTTGCTGCCGTGGACACATCTGTGAACACATCCTCCTTTCTATTTTTAATAGCAGCTTCCCCCATACCTTACCAGGGTCCCCATCCTGCTCCATTCATCCCCTTGTAGCCTCTCTGTCCATGCCTTGTTTAATCTCTTTACCTATTTCTGTCATGATATCCCACCCCGCCCCCCGTCTCCCTCTTTTTCACCCACATACATCTCTCCATGTCTCTGCCACTCCTAAATCCCTGTCCATCTAAGTCATGACCAAGACTCCCCTTTTCACTTTGCATCTGTCTATGTACATGTCCTCATCCGAATATTTGCTTTTCCTCCTTCCCCATTTCTGCGTAGCATTCACCCGTCCTTCTACATAAGCATGGGCAACAACTGAGTCCTTGTATGAGGGTCCGTTTTTGTAGTGGTCTGCGCAGGGATTGTGTTTGCGAGAGCGGCTCTGTGCTTTATAAAGTATGCAAATAGTGGGGGTTGTCACTGAGAAGCGCTGTGTTTGACTTCACCTTTTGAGTGGAAGACTGGTTTAGGAAGGCGCTCTAGAGTTGCCGAGGTCTCGGGTTCACAAAACCGTTTGCTGATATGGTATGTGGCTGAGAAGGTCTAAAAGCGAGTAGCCTGGGATTGTAATGTTTAGCTGAGATTATGCATCCTTCGGAAGATGTATGGATGACTAGGGCAGATATTGTCTGTATCTGAGGATGTGGGTATTTTAAAAGGCCTTTTGGTCAAGAGGGTCTGTATTTCTGAAGTTCTGTGGTGTGAGATAGTGTTTGGTCTATAGGATCTCTGATTGGGACGCACTGCGGCAGAGCGGGGTTTGGCAGAGATGTTCTGTGGCTGTGAAAGTCGGTTGTTATGGTCTTGATTAGATGCTGCATGTTTGAGGTTTTTTGCATCTGATTGGGTCAATACGAGCTATATTATGTGAATGAGAGGTCTGTGATTGAGAATCTGTGATGCTGAGTTCTGCGGAAGGGATGGTCTGCAGGTGGGATAGTCTGCAGCTGTAACGGTGTGCGTCTGGGATGGCGCGCAGCTGAGATGGTGTGCAGCTGAGATGGCGCACTGCTGGGATGGCGCACTGCTGGGATGGCGCACTGCTGGGATGGCGTGCAGTTGGGATGGCATGCAGCTGAGACGGTGTGGAGCTGAGATGACGTATGGCTGGGATGGCGTGCAGCTCAGATGGTGTGCAGCTGGGATGGCGTGCAGCTGGGATGGCGTGCAGCTGAGATGGCATGCAGCTGAGATGGTGTGGAGCTGAGATGGCGTGCAGCTCAGATGGTGTGCAGCTCAGATGGTGTGCAGCTGGGATGGCGTGCAGCTGGGATGGCGTGCAGCTGAGATGGCATGCAGCTGAGATGGCGTGGAGCTGAGATGGCGTATGGCTGGGATGGCGTGCAGCTCAGATGGTGTGCAGCTGAGATGGTGTGCAGCTGAGATGGCGTGCAGCTGGGATGGCGTGCAGCTGGGATGGCATGCAGTTGGGATGGCGTGCAGCACAGATGGTGTGCTGCTAAAATTGTCTGTGACTTAGAGTGTCCTGGTTATGAACGTCTGGAGGTGAAGTGGATTTTAGTTGAGAATGCCCTACATTTCAGGGGTCTGTTGTTGCAAGGCCTCTGACTGATAGGTCCTGTAGTTAAGAAGTTCTAAATTTCAGTAGGGTCTGTGGTTGGGAAGTTCTTTGGCTGGCACAGCCTTTGATTGAACGTGTCTGTGATTTACATTTCCTGTGTATCAGGCCCTGCGCTTGGCCCTGTATTTGTGAGGTTATATGGCTGGTACAATGTGTGGATGGGAAGGGATGTGTTTGACCAGGTCTGTGGTTGGGAGCCTCTGCAATTGAGAAGTCTGTCTTTGAGATAGTCTCCAAGCTGCAGGGTATGTTCTTGGTTATCTGTACAGCAAGGAACCACTTATGTATAATTGCGGTCAGCAACAATGAGTTCATACAAAATGTACACAGTGTGATATGTAGATACTGGTCAACAGGGATCAGGGGCTGACATCTGCTGATGGTCTGCCAGAGTTGTTGAACATTGTAGGAATGTAATGGTCAACTGGATAGTTGGTGTTGTTTTCACTAATAAAGGGTTTTGGCCAGCAGGAGTTTAGAAGCTGCTACCAGCAGATGGCCAACAGGTGGTAGATATCTGGGTTAGGAGATGAGGTTAGGGTGTTGTTATGGGTCATAGGAAGAAAGTGGATAGCCGCAGTGAGTAATGGTGTACATGTGTGATGGGATTCGCAGTGGTAAGTAAGAGATCCAAGTGAGCCAGCAGGGAAGAGATTTGTGATGACAAGATAGGTGAGAAGATGGAGGATATTGCTGTGCAAGTGGCAGGAGGGTAGCAGCTAGTGGAGAACAGGTGGTTCTAAGTTAGTGATGAGTAGGGGGGTAGTATTAATAACCAGTTGAAATATTTGCTGTATGCTAGTCACACTCCATGCAGCGCAGGCTGCACCTGAGGATATACTCTATTCTTAGTGAAGCCAAAGCAGTGCGCCCGACCGCCCTACATGCTCTCAGCCACCACAAAATCTCAAAGATAGCTCTGGCACAAGTGGTCCATGGGGTGGCTTGATAATACCAAAAAGGTACCTCCAGTGTTGGGGATCAGTAGAGGCCACTGTGGCAGTGGCTATTCTGTGAGCTGTGCGCTGCCTTGTCCAGAGATGTGCAGGAGCCGGTAGTAGAACAGCTGGAGATCCACAATCTCCCTGTGGTTGCTACCTCCGTCCGGCTTGGGACAGTGAAGTGGTACCCACCCAGGTGCTGAAGGTCCTGTCCACAGAGGCTCAGGGCCTGAAGGACATACCCCCCACAAGCTCAGTGAATCAGAAGCACACCGACACACACTATGAGGGATGAGAGCCAGGCCCACACAATGTCAGTGCGTGGGGGGAATAGAGTGTTGCACATTAGAGAGTCAGTATGGCTCTCAGCGCAGAGTACAGTATGGCTTCTACTGATGCTATGCCACAAAAGACTGGATTTTCTTTTCTGCAGCGGTATTAAAACAAAGCAAGTCAATAGCAGCCACCACACTAATCACCACCCTGCAATTTGTTTTCATACACGCAGCATTGTTAAAACACTGAATTCCATGCCGGTCAATTCATAGATATAATAGACAGACTTAAATGTGCACATATTGGACTCCTGTATTCCTCTCCATGTAGAGACTTTTGTGGCCAACCGTTTGCCCCTATCTGCCTGCTCTGCGCAGCCTATTACCCCAAACATGGCATTTCTATGAACATGTAAAATCAAAAGGGTTTGTCACAGAGAGCTGTCAAAACGAATGCATATAATCCCCGTAGCCAGAGCATAACTTTAAAGATTGTGTTATACATCTTGGCATCGTGATGGTGACCATCTAACATAATGGCAACCTCCACTCTCTCGACCCAAAACCCCCTTCACCTGCTACTTGAAGAAGCCAAAACACCCTATGTGAGGGTAATCGGCCACCACGATATGAAGAAACCAAAATATTCTCAAGAATACATTTAGGGTCAACAAGGAAACCTTTGCCATGCCCATCGTTCAGTCCAGACTGGCACAGAGCTGCATTCAAAGCTTTCCCTATTCGAACTCCGTGGATTGGGGAAGCGTTCCTGCTGTCCTAAACCCCACACAAACAGGACAACTGCAGACCCCCCTACAAGATGAAATAAAACACATAGGGAGTGAAGAACCCTACACGGTAAAAAAACCACTAGAAAACGTTCCCCGAATAGGAGAAGAACCACTGTCATCTTGGCACAATTTATAAAGCCAGAAACTCATGTGTGCCACACACAGACACCTGCTGCTGTGTACTACAGGGTTATGTAGAGCAGGGGTGATACCGATAGGCCCGTGTCTTCAGCAGTGGCCCTCTTGAGTTGCCCAGAGCTTCACCACATTATGACAATACTGATGGTATTTCAGAAATGTGGCATTTCAGAGAATCTGCATGCAGCGTTTGAACCTTTTTTGGTCCTTTCCTATCCCTGTTTAGAAATGAAGAACATGGGCTGTGTACAGTAGCAGATCATTCTGCCAGTGTGCAATTTTGACCCTTCCCTGCAGTACATTTCAAAGAGAGTGAGAAGGTGGGAGTGTGACATGTCCACTTTTTTCCCCTCCTCTGGAGGTGCCCCAAAATATTTCTTTCGCAGAAGTTGAAAGCATGCACTAATAACTTATGAAAACAAAGTTGGTTGGTACAATATTCGACTCCAATATTGGGATGTAGGCAAACATTGGAGCAATTTGTATGAGGTATTTGATAGCATAATCTGGCAGTATTTGCTGTTGGTGGTTTATTCATGAATACTGCATGCAATAAATGCCACCTGGCCCATAATCAACCAAGTGGCAAAGCCATGCTGTATTTGACACCCCTTCTTTTTACCGTTAAGCTCATCATGATGACTAAGGAGACGCCGGGAGTGCCCTGTCAATGTGCCAAACCTGGGAAGTCTGCTTTCTGGACAGAGGTTGCATTGGCTGAAATGAATCACAGTGATCTGTAACAGACACCCCTGCAATGTCAGGCCCCCACTCATTCGTCATGTCCTTTGCTCCTGATCAGATCATGGTCTCTTTTTACTTGACTCCACTTCCCACTCCTCTGTCTCATGTCCCAGATTCTTCTCTTGACTTAATGTTTGCGTTTTGTCTTTTGCCAACAGTCTTCCTGTTTCCCCTCCTCTGACTCCTTCTACTTCCTCTTTTTAGCAACATGATCTTCGTCACTTCCATATCTCATCAGTTATCGCTGGTGATCACCACTCTTTTCCCAGCTCCCGCAGACTTTTCTCTTCTTCACCCTGACTCTTCCTATTCTCTTTTGTCTTCTGCATTGACATCTTTTCTTGACTCTCTTCATCTTTCCTCAGCCTTTCGTTCCTTCTTGTAAGCCTCCGCAAATGTGTTTAGCTACTTTTGGAAACTTGAAGGATGTTGGCAGAACGCGTGCTCTTCAGCTGTCTTTGCTACTCTCTCTTCTCATCATTGTTCTTATGGTCTGAACTTATTTCAAGCTAAACGGTTCTACCTATCTCCCATCATTTCTCTTCACCCTCATAATTTATTTTCTCTTAACAATATGTTCGCTCCTCATTCTCCCTACTCCTGCGTGAATTCTTCCCTCACTTGCCTCTTTCTTTACCTCTAAAATTGATATATTATGCTCTTCTTTCTTCCCTTCTCCTCCTTCCTCTTCTATTGCCCCTTCATGCTTTGCTCCTCTTTCTAAGGCTTTACTCTGCCTCATGCTCCAAAAGAGCTAATCTGACTACTGGCCCCTAATTCTATTCCTTCTGCCCTTATCTTTTCATTAGCACCCGAGTGGTGACATAACGGCACCTCCCAGCCACTCGGGGACCTTGGAATGCAGGCTTTCCCTCATGGTATTGCCCACCTTCGGTGCCTTCGAGCAGCGGGAAGTGGCCAACTTGTGCTCCCTTCACCCCATTTGCCTCCCTCCCAACCCAATCCCTCCACCAACCCATCTCAGGCTCTACTTATCTGTGGCCTCCTCGCCTGCTCACAGCCACTCCTGCTGAACCGCCACTTCCTGTTCATAGCAATGGCCATCATGCAAAGGGAGAATGCACTATGTGAAGTTCTCTTCTCTCTGGATCCATTGTGGTCAGTATATTTGCAATTTTATTTAATTGAGACATGGCCATTTCTCAATTTAAGAAAGATATTAGCAACCAGAAAGTATGCAAAGGTTAGCAACAATAAACCCCTCAGTGGGTGGGTGTGGGATGGGCATTGCCTAACTGATAATGCCTCTCCCCCTCATAGCCTAATGCTTCAGTGTATGTTATGTTATTGTGCATTTGGTATGATCTCAAAACGCTGTGGGTTGAACGCCCTTGGGGACCGTGTCCAGCTCAGTGGAGAGAGTAGGGTAGTAAATGGTGCTTGGATGCACTGAGTATGTGTGCAGCAAGTGTGGTTTACGTTTTGTTTAGCTGCATTCTAATATTAGGCATGATGCAGTGGTTGTGTGAGGTCAGTGCAAAGTGTGCAGCAAGGCGGTTGACTTCAGTGTTTGCATTCTAGTGGTGATGGAGCTTGTGTATGAGTTTATGTGTGCAGCTAGGCCGATTTAATTTTGTGGGTTATAGCGGCGTTCTAAAGACTGTTGAGGTCTTCATGCAGGTGTGTAGGTATGTGTGCAGCCATTGAGAAATTGATTGAGGGGTTTAGCTGCATTCTATTATTTGTTGGTGTAGTGGAGAGAGTGAGCATATCGGTATGTGTGAGTGTTTGCACAGATTGGTGGGAGACCCCTATTTCAGATTACCTTCCAGTGCCTGCTGAGCTGACTGTATCTAATCTAGAAGTTCAGAGTATTGGTTCTCCAAGAGAGATTCCCAGTCTAGCAGAGTTTGTTCTGATTACCAGGTTTGGGGTTGTCTTTTCCTTCCAGGTAGTGTCATCATTGTTGAGTTGCCCTATTCCTAATCTTTATTGGGTTAAGCAAATTGCAGATCCATGGTCGTCCCTGTGTCTCATTGAGTCTGCCATTGTTTATTGGAAGATACCTTCACATTGTACAGTTACATCCAGTCATGTTCTGTCGGACTTACAAGTACTAGCTAGATTCGATGACTGGTGTTCCGTGGAACCAGGGACCAGCAACAGCCACTATGGTCATCCCTGTGTCTTGTTGGGTCGGCAGATTGCTTATAGGATGACACCTTCTCAGTGTGCGTTTACTTAGGTTCTGTTCTATCCTGCATATGAGTACATCCTAGGTATGAAGACCGGTACTCGGTATGCCCGAAGGTCAAGCAACAAATCAGGTTGTGATGTAAAGTGTGTGTCTGAACTGGCAGCATTATATGCAGCAGGGGTTAGAGTGTTCCTGATCTGATGTGCGTTTAGAGTATTGTTTGTTTGTTTGTTTGTTTATTTATTTGTATGGTGCACCATACCCAGGGGCAGCAGGGCGCAGCCAGAAAGAATATTCGAGGCTTACAATGTTACAGAAATATACAGTTGAAGTAAAATTATAGACATATAAGGATTACAGGAATGAGAAATATACAAATGTTCACACATAAAAAATATCAATATCTATACAAAGGAGTGAAATGTACAGATATGTACAGGGGCTGTTTGTGGCGAGAGCAAAGGCTGCAAACAAAAAGTATCAGTATCTATAAAGAGGTATAAAATGTACAATTAAATACAGGGGTTGTTGGAGTTCAAATGACTGATGAGATTCCTTCTAAAGTGCAAATATGGTTGATCGGCTCTCAGGTTGTATGGCGAAGAATTCCAAAATGTTGCAGCTTTCACAGGGAAGCTGTTACCTCCAATGGTGGAGAGGTTGAATCTGGGAATTATCAGACAGTTGGAATTGATAGTTCTTGTTTGTCTGATGGATGACTTTTTACTTTATCCATCAGATAGCTAGGGGCAGCATTGTTGAGGGCTTTATGGGTTAGGGAGGCCAGCTTTAGTTTGATTTTATTGTCGGTGGAGAGCCATTTGTGTTGGCGTCTGGTAGTGGAGATGTGTTCTCTTTTATTAATGCCGAGGGCAGCTCTCAAGGCATTATTTTGTAGGATTTGTAGCCAATGGGTAATGGCTTTGTTAGCAAAGCTATATAGGGCATTACAATAATCGAGCCTGGAGAGTATGAGTGCTCTTGCCAAGATCATACAGCTGTCATTGGATAGGAAGGGCTTGCCTGCTCTTATTAATTTGCAGGTATACGCAGTGGTGGATGCTAGTGAGTTGACCTGTTTAGTGAATGACATAGTGGCATCCAGATAAAAGCCGAGGGTTTTTACATCCCTGGATACTTTGATAATGTTGCCGTCTATGTTAAATTCGTCATATTCAAGGCCTAGTTTGTTGATATTAGCTGGGGTACCCAGGATGATGAGCTCTGTCTTGTCATCATTCAGGCATAGGCCATGAGATGCCTTCCATGCCTGAATGATGAGATACACCCTATTCACCAACTCTCTGTCCTTACTGTGATCCCCTGAAAGTGGGAGGAGAATCTGAGTGTCATCTGCGTAGTTAGTGTAGGTGACACCCAGATGATCCAGATCGTCGAACAGAGGTTTGGTGAAGATGTTGTATAGTGTGGGGGAGACGCATGAGCCCTGCGGGACTCCGCAAGTAATGGGAGAGGGGTCTGCTGCTGCTGATGGGGAGAAGACTCTCATTGTTCTCTCACTCAGAAAGGATTCAATCCATCTGATGGCTTCTGGGGAGAAATGAGCAGCTGAATCCAGGTGTCTGCAGAGGACCTTGTGGTATTGATGACAGGTGGTAGCACCTCAATGCCACTTGCAAGGAGCTTGCCTTGTCAGATTCCTCGCCTGATTCTGAGCTTATTCCCTTGAGGTGGAACAGAGTCAGTCCATTGCTGAAGCTCAGTTATTAGTGCCAGTGGGCCATTTTCCGGGTACCAGGTAATTGTTTATAGCTGGTGGATGGGTATTCCTCTCGTAGTTTATGGTTTGAATAGCTGAATTATATAGTATCATTGTCACATCCGAGAGCTAAGAGTGCTAGGGAGCTCATCAGATTGGAGAATGTAGTGCATATAAAAAACGAGAAAAAAGAGCAAATCCAAACCAAGCCTACTTGCTACTGCACCACAGGAAAGGAGTTCATGGCATCAATTTCCCAGGCAGATCAGGGTAGCATGCCTTGATGATAGACCACCTTGGCTAATCTTCACAATTCTATCTAAATGTGACGCATGGCTAATCTTCACAATTCTATGTAAATGTGATGCTTGGCTAATCCTCACAATTCTGTCGGCATGTGATGCATGGCTATTCTTCACAGATCTGTCCAAATGAAACACATTTCTAATCTTCCTAATATGTCTGTTGTAACACATTTCCTGCCCCCAAAATACATTTGGGCGCAAAACATTTAATTTCCCACAAAATACATCTAAATCCTGCATGACATCTGCCCCCCAGTATACATGCAGGTGCAGCACATTTCCTTCCACAATTCAGTACAATGTCTTACTATGAGGCATATAACAATTGCTGGCTATGGAGGGTAGCACAATTCAACAATGTCAGCACCGTTTAAAGAGTAGTAGTAGTGTAAGACTGGCTGGGTTTCTGGAGCACAGTAATGGTTGTGCTTTCCGTCCGTATCGCCTTACTAGTTACATGGCGTGACAACATTAAACACAAATTAGCTATCGTGCAGAACATAATGACTAACTATGGGGAGCAGCGCAGTTATTTCTCAAAGCACAGCAGGGGCATATAACAAAGCTATACCAACAGTTTGGGTGTGAAGTATGGCTACCGTAGGCAATTTAGGCTCCATCTAGAGTCTAGCTATTTTACACACTTAGACTGAGTGCCAAAATGTCTACCTTAAACCATTAGGCTTGATAACAGGTAATACAAGTAGTGGGGGTTTTCTGAAGTAGAATAATGGCTGTACTCCTCGCCTACACCACACTTACCTTTTCGGTCGCTGTAGGTTGTCTGCATCAAGTGTCCCAGGCGAACAAAGGCAAACACGGAGTGGAGCTGCTTCTTTGGAGAGCTGCCCTTTGCCTCTGGCCCTTAGCCGAGGGCTGCCCGGGCAAGGCTGCCTTTGGAGGGCTGGTGAAGAAAGGTGTTTCCTGGTCAAGTGACCAAGGACACAGGCCAATCGGAGGGAGTGAAAGCAGGCTGAGGACTATGGATTACTAACTGCAAGCCAGGCAAAACTACAGACAATGGACAGGCACCCCTGGCTCCCTCAGCCAATTGCTATCAACATGGGAAGAGAGAGGAAAAAGGAACAGAAACAAACAATGGACTACACCCAGTTCAACCAGCAGAGAAAATATGATTTGTAAAATCCTCTTAAAATCCTCATTGTGTTCCTTATCAGGCAGCTTGCTTCAGCTCTTTGCTTTTATCTGGTCTTTTTCCTCTTTTAGGCATGCTGCTATTTGGATTTTTTTTTAAAACCCTCTCTTGATCCTTTTTGCCCCTCAAACTGTCACCATATTTCCTTTTCTTCCCTTCCGCTCTAAAGCCTTTGAACTTCTGTTCTCAACTATCCCTCTACCTTGAGTCTAATTATACCCTCTCCTTACTTCAATCTATATAGCCGGTAACATTGTTCACTGGGTTTAGTGCTTGTTGCTGAGATCTATGTGTGATCTGCAGGTCGCAGGTTCAAATTCCGACAAGGCCATCCCAGACTTTCATCCTTCCGATGTAGATAAATGAGTATCAACTTCATTTGGCGGATAATAATTGCATATAAAAAATGGTGTATGTACAGTGCTTTAGTGAAACCACTACATAGATAACAAATTATGATTTCTATTCAATCTGGCTTTTGTCCTGCCCTCTCCACTGACATGGCTCTCATGCTCATCACAATATTTCTCTCTTCCGCTCATCATTTTTAATCATCTCTTCTTACTTATTTAGACTTCTCTTCAGTTTTTGATGTGGTGCATCAGGCCGTTCTCTACTCGCCCTCTCTTTTGGGGTGTCCATCAAGCTCCAGTTCTACTAGTTTATCTTCACGCTACCCCTCTTTCTTCAATCATGAATTTTTTAACTTATACTGTCAATGCTCTGGCAGTGAATTCCACATTTGTGACTATTTCCCTGTCTTCACTGATAAACTAAGAGCTTCTGTTTCTGATGGTCCTTCTAGCATGGAGTCCTGGGTGCTCCGTCTCTTCATCTTAACTCATCCAAGACAGGAATTATTTCCTCTTCTGCTCCTTCTCACAAGTGCTGCCCCCTTCTCTTTTTGTTAATTTGACTCCCAATCTTCTATAACTTACCCCTTCTACTTGTCATTTTGGTGTTATCCTTGATCCCTTACTTTCTTATTTCTTCTCTTGCTCACTTCTGCTGCATTCAACTTTACAATAGCTGCAAGCTTCATGGTTTTCTTAATCTTGTCCCCACTCCTTATTTTTTCCCCTGACTTGACTACTGCTTCTCGCTTCTTCTAGGCCTTCTTGCCTATGCACTTTCCCAGTTGAATTCTATATGTTTCTGCTATTTGTCTTCTATTTGTGTTTCCGTCCCATTCTTCTATCTCACCTCCAGGGGTGTTGCTAGGTCTGGAAAAGATCCAGAGCTACGCTAATGTCAGGACTGCTGGGACTCAGGGCTAGCTAGCTTTTGGTTGTAACCCCTAAGTTTCTATCTAGGGCTACAATCAAAAGGCCCGGGGCTATAGCACCCTCACCCAACCTCCTACTTCTCCACAGCTTCCTCTTGCTGTGTCATATACACCCAGCTTCCTGGTTCCTGTCTGTGAGCAGCATAAAGGATCAGATGGCCTGGAGTGACACTATAGAGGACCGAAGCTTAAGCAGGAAACAGGTAAGGCTTAAAAAATGTATGTGTATTTTACGTGTATGAGGTGTGTGTCAGAGGTATGTATGTGGTATGGGTCAGTGGTGGGTGAGTATGTATGAATGTTATAGTGTGTTCTCGGTTGGAGGATGCCTGCCTGTGTGGAGAATACAGTGTGAGCAGATGTGACAGAACGTTTATGGGTGAGTGACTATTGGGTGAATGAATAGGAATGTGATAGTTTGTGTTTGAATGTTCTGGGTGGGCAGGTGCGTGCCTGTACGGAGCGTGCAGTGTGAGTGGATGTCAGAGAAGGTGTATGAGTGACTGCCTGGTGGGTGAATCGGTATGAGCTTGACAGTGTGTGTTTGAATGTTCTGGGTGTGCGTGATGTAGGCAGTGGAGTAACTTTGCTGAAAATGTTGGGGGGGGTAGAGGTGGGGTGGAGGGAGGGCGGATGGTGGGTTTTAGGGATCGTTTCGGCCAAATTGTATGAAAAAATCTGGTCAAATGGTAGATTTGACTGACTTCGGTCACCACCATTAGTTTGAAGCCGAAGATACCGAACATGAAGAGCTGGGGTTGCGGGGGTGTCCCCCGCTGATACCCATGTTCGGTATTTTTGGCTTCGGCGGTTGCAAGGGTGTCCCCCGCTTCCTCAGCATTGGTGGCAGTGAACCCAACAAAAAAAAAAGGACCCTACAGAGTCACATCCGACCCGTTTTAGATGGATGAATCTGACGCTGTAGGGTACAGAAGAGGCGGTAGATGGTAAGTAGAGGGGGTGTATGGGTGTACTGGCAGTTTGGGGGGACATGGGTTTGTTTTTTTGTACCGAGGTAAAAACATATTCGCAGTGAAAATGACTATTGTCAGTTCCGCCGTGATTTTGTACCTCGATCAAACAACCTAAATCCCAGAGGAATAACACTAGACTACTACACCACAAGAGTCCATTGCTGACGCTCTTTAATAACTTTCATAAGACTGGTGGCATATCTTTGAAATTCAATTGGGCACCCACACATCTTCAGCTGGCTTACCATGCACCCAGTGACACAACATAACATTCACAAACTTAATTCCAATAGAACATCCAAACAATGCATTATTTATCATTCATTCAGATACAAAAGTCAACGCACATATGTTTGCATACACTCACTCACACACAAATGCACCCAGCACCTCCATTGACATACACTGTGTGCACACAACATTTATATGTACATATACAATAATACATGGAAACAGTAGCACAACGTCCATTGAGCAGACCAGACTTTATCACCCCTGATCCCTGAAATTTTGGGCTAAGTTGACTTGACCTAGATGAACTATAAAGCCATGGCTGAAAGGAACAGATTCACTGGAATGTCAGCAATTCCCTTGATTGTTTGCTTTCATTCAAAGGCAGAAGCCATAATTTAATGCAGTGCAGTGGGTAATCAAGCATACTTGGTATCAATGTTTAAATGCCCTATATATCCAAACTTGGGTTCTGCATAGCACCTTATATGTGTACGTCCTGATATATTTTTTCTAAAAGATTCTGACTGATTACAATTTAGGTATGTTTTCCTGTGTTCAAATGACTCCAAGCAGTGGAGTTCCGAGCAGAGGGGGGGCAAGCTGCCCCCCCTGGCTCTTTTAAGAGTCAGACCGGTACATTTGTCATTGGGACACCTCTCCTATTTGGCACCTAAAAAGGGGGGGCCCAACGGCAAAGGTGTCCCGATGGCAGGACAATGTGTGCTGAGCAATTCCTACTCAGCACGCTCATTGTCACGGCTCCAAATTCCAGGTGCAGGAGTGGCGCGAACCAACTACCCCCACTGCGGTATGGGCACCTGCAAGACAAGGATTACACAGGCCACCGAAACCCCAGCAGGGAAAGAGGGTTAGGGTCTCGTTGGTTGGATAGGTCTCAAACAGAGGGTAACCGGATTAAGGGTTAGGAGAGGGTAAGTGGACAGGCAAGGGAACATAAGGGAAAAAACAACAATAATACATGCATTATCGTCCCACACATACACACTGTGCTTTACAATAACTTTCGATGCAAAAGAAGCACTTAGCTCTGTGGTTGAGTGCTGGCCTCCTGCCTGCGCACTCTCAGGTATGGAGCTCGGAGCAGTTCAAATGCTGCAAGAGAGTTTAGTATTAGTGACCTGTGTTAACTCACATAGGCGTAATACAAACCACAAACATACAACTGTGAGGCATGCCACCTCTGGGTTAGTTAGTGCTGGCACATGCACATTACACATTCAAGGTTAGTCTGCTCACAGAGCCTAATAGTGCCCAACTATAGTAAGTGGTTCAGAACATGTGGTCCAAGTTCGCCGCACGTGGCTAAAAGGGAATAAGATCCATTGTGCCGCCAAAGTTTTGCCGCACGTGGCTTAACACCTAAAGCACTACGTGCTGCCAAAGTTTGCCACACGTGGCTGTGGTCTGAAATGCTCTCCGTGCTGCTAAAGTTTGCCGCACGTGGCTGAAGACACGTTAGTAAACAAACGCTGCGCGCGTTAGTCTTAGTGGAGCATGCAAGCCGAAATCGGCGTTGGTTAAATGCTATGGAGCGTTGATAGGCACTTAGCTTTTGCCCTTAGCAGGGGACGTTATGTGGCTGGGCGGTGCCCCCTGCGCGTGCCCCTCTATGGATTGGAAGTTCCAATGCTTCCCTGCTTCTTCTGCGCTCTCCCCCGTAGCAGCGCGTCTAATTCCCATATGGGGGTTGATCGCTTGATCACTAGGGGTTTGCTGCACTTATCTGCTGTATGCAAGGGGCCGGAATGCTGGTTCCTTGGGGCGTGGCCCCTCGCGTGATCCCCGTTGGCAGGAGCTCTGAAGGATGCGTCCATTCCGGTCGGGAGCTTAAGCACAAGCCCCGTGCCTTTGTTCTTCGCGCGTGCACGAGCCCCTCCCAACCAGGGAGTGAAAAAGTAGTTCCCGGCCCGAAGGTTGCTGGGAATTGTGGTCCGGAGGGCCCTTTGCCTGCAAAAGGGACAGAGAAGCCTCCTATAAGGCTGGAGGCTGTTCCTTTGGGTTTGTTTTGTTTTGTGTTTGGTTTTTCTGTGCCTGGGGCCCCTCATTGAGCCCTGATTCCCCCCCACAACACCCTGCGCCCTGACACCCATTGTCCTGACAGCGGGGCACCTTACCCGTTCTGAATGGTAGAGGTGTCCCGCTGCCAAAACAATGTCCCAAGGAGCTACGGGCAGTAGAGTTTGCTCACGTTCCTCTGTATCAACAGAGCATTACAACATGAGCCATTAGGCACTGATGGGACGGAGGGGGGTACTATTAGCAGGGACTTTTGTCCCTTTAGAAATGTGAATGGGAAGGTGTGATCAGAAGTGAGAAGGGTGCATAATGTTGCCTGCATTATGAAATAATGACTATGGCTTTAAAACTGAAGGGGGATTTGTTAGGCTCACATTAATCTGCATGATTCTATTGTGACTTTGCATGCAGAAAGGGGAGAATAAAACTAAAGCCATACTCCCATTGCTCAACCTATTTCTATGACAATGTATGTAGTGTATGATTAGTTTACTATGAAAGGCTAGTTTATTATGTAATGTGGTTTGCTTCCAAGGCATTGCTATAAATAATTATGTAAGCACACGAAATGTAAAGCAAAACCTTACTAAATATCTATATAAACTAAACCTGGAAAAATGTGCGTGTTTGCTTAAATTGTCCACATCCCAGTTTCACCATTTAACCAACTGTGTGATCCTGAGCAAATCATTTAATCACTTTGTGCCTTATCTGCAGCTCTGCAAGTCACTCTGATTAACTTCAAAGCTTATGTTAATGTACATGGTATTATAATGGAAAAAACGAATGACTATAGAGTTGCTCCACATATAACAATCATGCAATTTAGGTATTTTGCACCACAAAGTTGCCACTTGGCTTATTTATGGCAACTTATTCTAAAGTCACTTCCATCGTGCCTCCAAGTATCAAAGACTGATGATGCGCCTTGCAACGTCCTTTTCTGTCAAGTCACTTCTGTTGTTACAATCCATATAATAATTTGGAAGTTTGCATGTATTTTGTCTGAGAGGGCTTAGACAGAGCTCCAATAGATGAGTTTCCTGCATCTGGAATGATCCTGCGGTTTTATATATTTTTTGTTATGTGTTAATGCCATCTTCCACTAATGTTACCAAAAAAGTAGATTGGGGCAGGGGTGGGCGGTTTCGGGGTGCCAATGAGACCATGTGGAATTCCATACACTGCATTTTGTTGCTCACCCTCCCCCCTCTACAACACTCTTACAATGCTGGATACTCCCCTGCTTAGTTTGGTATTTGAAGCAGTTTTTTCAGAGAATTTGCAGAGTACAAAAGTTTTAGGTCACAGGTTTTCTCAGCTTGACTCTTTCCACTCTACTTTGGGAGGGCGCACCTTACGCCAACTTCATTTTGAAATTAGGATGGTGGTGCTTTAGTAGCATCTGAAAAGTGGCAAGACTAATTTTAGAGGCGTTGCAGAGCTGTGACTTTCCACAGAGAATGCACAACTTGTTATTGTTAGTGTGTCTTCATACCTGGGGCCTTAATGTGTACTGTGAGCTCTGCTCACATTGTCCAAAAGTGACACAAACCCTCACTAGGGTCAGCCCGCAGCCCAGTCCCCCAACAAACATACATAAACACAATAAAACATTATTTTTTAAAAAAGTACCTCTGCTCTGCTTTCAAATGCCGCCCGGGCCATGTCTCATGTTACACCGACCTAAGCTCTTCGCACTCACACACCTCCAAACAAAGCCGGAAAGCGATTCTCTGTGCTGCGGCCCCTGGAAGTGCTGCTGCTAGCGTGGCAGCACAGGCGCCAGGCCCTGCAACACCCAGTTCTGCACCCTGGCTGCTGACTTTGAGGCAGGCAGCCAGGGTGAGGATCTTTTTCCACCAGTTGTAGATTAGTTGAATCAGGGTATGGTCTGATGTGGGAAGCATCTGCTGGGAACATAGCATTTAACTTCAGCCTCCAGGTATTCTGATGATTTATCATGGGTACTCCCATGTGTCAGCGAGGTGGCCCTATGTTTGAATAGGGGTCCAGTGAAGGTGGTGCAATACAAGAGTCTCATGGGAACCGTAGGGGTCATTAATAAGAGTCCCGGCAACATTATTTTGCAGCATCTTCATTTTCTGAATCAGGGATTTGGTTGCTTCCTTTTAATGGGCATTATTGAAGTACACATTGTGTTTGTATTTATTGTGTGTAGGATGTCATTTTGAACAGAAATGACATACAAAGAAAGCAATACAGGCGACAGAGGCAATACGTAGGTACAGTACCTTTACAAAAGAATTGAAAATCTTAGTTTGTGAGGGGCTGGCGAGGGCATACGTTGATGGTGTATTGACCTGGGATTTAGACATATCTCCGACAATTGTTGTGAGCACTGTGCATAGACGTAACTCATCTAGGATTGGAAAAAGCCATTAAAAAGACCGATTTAGTAACTTGTTGAGCTCACCAAGGAATTGACTTGAGCTGTCATGTCAAGTTCGGAGTCAAAAGTAATGCCTGCGGTCTTTGTGTGCTGTACTTTAGGACACATCTTAGGCTCAATTGTTGGGCTGTGTGAGTGTATAAGAGAGAAGGTATATGGATGAGTGACTGGTGGGTGAATGGGTATGAATGTGATTGTGTATATGTGTGAGCGTGTGAATGTTCTGGGTGGGTGGGTGTTTGTGTGGAGAATGCAGTGTGAGTGTATGTGAGAGAAGGTATATGGGTGAGTTACTGGTGGGTGATTGGACTGAATGTGATTATGTGGGTGTGTGAATGTTCTGGGTGGGTGCTTGGTTGCCAGGGTGAGTGGGTATGAATGTGAATATGTATGTATGAATGTTCTGGGTGGGTGTCTGTGTGGAGAATGCAGGGTGAATGGATGTGAGCGAAGATGCATGAGTGAGTGGCGTGTGGGTGAGTGGATATGAATGTAATTATGTGGGGGGGGGTGAATGTTCTGGGTGGTTGCCAGGGTGAGTGGATATAAATGTGAATATGTGTGTGTGAATGTTCTGGGTTGGTGGGTGTCTGTGTGGAGAATTCAGTGTGAGTGTATGTGAGAGAAGGTATATGGGTGAGTTACTGGTGGGTGAATGGATATGAATGTGATTATGTGGGTGTGTGAATGTTCTGGGTGGGTGCTTGGTTGCCAGGGTGAGTGGGTATGAATGTGAATATGTATGTGTGAATGTTCTGGGTGGGTGGGTGCCTGTGTGGAGAATGCAGGGTGAGTGGATGTGAGCGAAGATGCATGAGTGAATGGCGTGTGGGTGAGTGGATATGAATGTGATTATGTGGGGGGGTGAATGTTCTGGGTGGTTGCCAGGGTGAGTGGATATAAATGTGAATATGTATGCGTGAATGTTCTGGGTTGGTGGGTGTCTGTGGTGAGAATGCAGGGTGAGTGGGTATGAAAGAAGGTGCATGAGTGAGTGACTGGTGGGTGAATGTATATGAATGTTGTATGTATGTGTTTGTGAATGTTCTAGGTGGGTAGGTGCCTGTCTGGAGAATGCAGTGTGAGTGAATGTGAGAAAAAATGTATGGGTGAAAGGGGATAAATGTGATTGTGTGTGTTTGTGTGTATGTGTGCAAACTTCTGGGAGGCTGGAGATCACTGAATCTTTTTGACATTTCCTTCAGTGATATGGCATGTTTTACTGGCATTTTCGGGCAAAGCCAACTTCATGTGTGTTATTGCGTGGCTATACTGGAATTTTGGTGCAACCATTCTAGGCATTGCTTGCTGTGGAATTACATTTTTCTCAGGGCATCTGTGATTAAGCAAGCATAAGTGTTATTCCTTTGCTAGTCTGGCATTTTGGTGCCATCAGCCGAGCTATTTCTTACTGTGGCATGTCTTTTTTTAACTGAGCATCTATGATAAAGCAACCATGATAAGTGTTCATATGTGTCTAGATTGGCCTACATCGGAAGCAGCTTGGACATGTTTTCCTATTGTGGCATGGCACTTTTAATGGCCAATCCAAAAGGAGCATGTTTTTACATAGGGGTTCTGGAATATATTGGCAGAGCCAGCTTTGACCTGTTTTTTATTGTACAATTACTGGCATTATGCCTGAAGCGAACTTGCGTATGTTTTTAAATGGGAATACTGTTCTGTGTGTGCACGCAAGGTTCTGGTATGCCGGAGTTCACTGAATCATTGTTGACATTTCCTTCAGTGACATGGCATTGGCATTTTCGGGCGCAAAGCGAACTTCATGTGTGGTATTACGTGGATAGACTGGCATTTTGGTGCAGCCATTCATGCTAGCTCCATTGGTGGAGCCAGCATGGAAATGTATGGGCACAGCCAGCCTTTTTTTTTTATGCTGGCATATATTGGGGGGAAATTGTATTTCTTTTATTTATTCATTTGTAAAGCGCACCAAGCCCTGAGGCATCTGGGCGCATTTCTCACATATACATCAGTTACGCAGTTACATACAGGTTAGTGAAATACAACAGGCTGAATGAAAGTGCAACACAGGAGAACAGGCAGATAAGCAAGTGGAGAGAAAAATGTCTAGATCTCTTGCGAAAATAGAGCACATTTTTACATTTTTCCTCAATATATGGTACGAAGGTTCGGTTCTTAGTTATGTGTAAAGTGTTGCACAATTTAGCTGCTAGTACGGGAAAGCTACTGCCACCTGCCTTCTGCAGCTTAAACCTAGGGCTCTTAAGGCAATGTGACTGTGCAAACCTGGTAGGACGATCTGAGATGTTGCACGAGAAATTGTTCGTCAGGTATCTAGGCACTAAATTTGCAAGGCACTTATGTGTGTGTGACAGGGGGCCTCATTACGACTCAGGCGGTAAGGGTTTTACGCCGGCGTAAACAGCGCCAACCCTTACCACCGCCTGAGTACGAGGTCCCTTAGCGCCATGGCGGATTTAACACCTGCTTTTAGCAGGTGTTAAAATCCATGGCGCTAAGGGACCATGGAGTTAATTACGCCACCGTAATTTACGGTGGCGTAATTAACGCCTTCCCCACTCCCATTATGCCCTATGGGGCAAAAATGGGAATGGGGAAGGGTAAATGGGGATTGGGGACTTACCGCCCCGGAAAGGTCGGAATGGGGCGGTAAGTCCGCCAACCACCATGGCGTAAACGTAATTTACGCCATGGTGGTAAAGTCACGGCCCAGGCGGTAACTTACCGCCTGGGTCGTAATGAGGCCCAGGGTTTTGAATACAATCCTTTGATTGACACAGAGCCAGTGCAAGTTATGTCTAGATTCAGCGATGTGTTGAGATCTAGGGATGTTCAATGCTGATCTAATGGCATTGCTTTGTATTACTTGCATATTTTTTATGTTCTGCTGGTTAGTTCCCAGATACAGCGCATTGCAATAGTCTAGTTTTGATAGGACTAATGCTCTGGCTATGGATATGCAATTAGTTGTGGTTAGGAACGTACTACATGCATTAATTAATTTACAAGTGTAAGCCGTAGAGGAAGCTGTCGCATTGATTTGTTTTGTTAGAGTTAGTGCTGAGTCAATATAGATGCCTAGTATTTTCACATCCTTAGAAACTTTAATGATGTCACCATCTATGTCGAAGGAGTTCAACTGTCCATCTAATCTATTAAGTTTTGTTTGGGATCCTAAGAGGAATAGCTCTGTCTTATCATTTAGACAGAGTCTGTGCTTAGAAATCCTGCCTTTTATGATAAGGTAGATGTCATTTAGTGCTTTAGCGACAATTTCATAATCACCTGTGATAGGGATGAGTATTTGGGTGTCATCTGCATAATTAGTGTAGGTGACACTCAAATGGTCTAGGTAATCAAAAAGAGGCTTTGTGAACATAATATTTAATGTTGGAGACACACAGGATCCCTGGGGAACTCTGCAAGTGACTGGTGCCACCTCAGCAGAAGCCGAGGGTGTGAAGACCCTCATGGATCTATTATCTAGGAATGACTGGATCCATGCAGTGGCTTTATCAGAGAAGCGTGCTGCTGAGGATAGGAGATTTCATAAGACTTTGTGATTTACTAAGTCAAATGCAGCCGATAGGTCTAATAATAGAAGGAGGGCAAGTTTGCCTTTGTCTTTTAGATCTTCAATTTGTGTCTTTAGGTCTGTGAGAGCCGTTTCAGTACCGTGTCTAGGTCTAAAGCCTGATTGCCAGAGACCAAGGAGGTTATTTATTTGGAGATGTTCTTAAATCTGCAGGTAGGCTGCTCTATCCAGAATTTTCAGTAGGAATGGTACCGTAGTGATTGGTCTGTAATTAGTGGGGATGTTTGGGTCTAGAGTCGGCTTTTTTTAGTAAGGGAAGGACCCAAGCATCTTTTAAGTTGGTGGGGACAATGCTTGTTTCAAAAGAAGCGTTGATTAGGGTGGTGATGAATGGAGCCAATTCCTTAGCTGCCTCTTTCATGAAGGGAGCAGGGCAGATGTCTCCCTGACATCTTGAAGATTTTAGTTTTGTGACTATGTCTTCAACCTCTTTAATAGAAAGAGGAGAGAAGTTAAATAATTTGTGAGTATTCGGGTATGGTGCTGATGGGGTTGGTTAAGATGTGTCAGAGTAGAGACTGTTTTTTTTATTCTATTTTAACTTGTAGCATCGTTATTTTGTGCAATAATGCTTTTTGAATATTAGTGCACCAAGTGATATCTTTAGTGCAGGTGTCTGGTGGTGAAGCAGGGGATTCCAACTCTCTAAGTATATTGAAAAGTTATTTGGTACTAGATTTGGCTTGAATGATACGGTTGTTGTGTCTTTTTTGGTCTGAAGAATAGCCTCTTTGTAGTTCAGGGATGCTATTAGGAATTTGTCTTTGTTGAAGGCTGATGGTAGACTCCTCCAACGAGCTTCTGCATTTCTTTTGATTTTGCGTAATGATCTGAGGTGCATAGTGAACCACGAGTTTAAATGCGCACAGGGTTTGGCTTTGCACAATTTTAAAGGTGCTATGGTTTCATAAGTCTACTAAGACAGTGAGGTCCGTGTGTGTGGTAGTGTGGTAGTGTGTGGAAAGGCATGAAAATGCATTGGAAAATGCTCCTGTGCACTTTTGGTGACTTGCATCTATTGGATTATTTCATGACTGCCCTACAAAACCGATTGCAAACTGTCTGGCCTGTTACCCAATTTTTCACAGAAAGTGTGCTGTATAACCCATTATTCAAAACATTTTCTCGGGAGCCCCCAAACCCATTTTCATTGTCCAGACTCCCTCGCTACACCTAGCACAATCGCATACTTGTGGCAAATATTTACACACTCCACTACTCACCAGCCACCATGCAGGCTTTTATAGTTGGGGACCCGGCACCGCTCCCCTTCTTTCTATGGTAGGTAAAACATTTAAGCTTTGATTAAAAAACATGCTTAATCTTTCACCTGGAGCCTTGCATGCACCATCAGCGGCATGATCATCATGGACATTATGCACGCGTGGTGGACCGGTCTGGCCGGAGTGTGGCATGCCCGTGTTTTGTTTAGGAATTTAGGGAGGGCTCCCACAGCATGGCTCGCAGAGGGCCCCAAATATTGTGCTACTCTAGTGTCTAGAAAAAAATAATAAATGAATGACTGAGGCCTGTGTACACAGTCCTCTACTACACCCATGTCATTCAGGTGTAGTCCATTTAGTCCTGTTTTTTTCAGCCCATATCTAGACCACAAATGGCAAAACTACAAGTAAGAGAATAAAAGCAGGACTGGGTAGGTTAAACTGCCTGAAATGCTACAAATCGAAAGCTCTGCCTCTGATGTCCCGGTAATATAAGAAGCCCTTTGCCACAATTGTCAGTGCCCCTAATTCATTAGCGACTGAATCATAGTTGATTTAGGATAAACCAGGAGGGCTCCCCAATTGGAGGCAGATACTCGAAGAATGAGTGATTACTAACTTTTGCATGCCAGAGGCTTGTAATTGGTTATGTGGGAAACTGTCAAAGACAACATCAGTTTCAAATTCTTTGAAATGATGATATTACGAAAAACAAACACTTTTTCAATTAAATAGTGATGTGGAGAAGTCCTGTCGGCTCCAAGTCTGTGCATAATTAGGTAAAGTTTGGTTCGGTAGCTATTTTTCAAAGAAGCCTGTTAGCAAAATTACCCTAAGAGTGTAGTGAGTGCCTGAAGGTGTTTGGTATCATTTAAAAAAATACAATCTGCACTTCATGGCATGAATAAGAATCCTAAAATAGTTTTATTTAATTTTTATGAATTGATATATATATATTAAACTCATCAAATGCACATTCATTGCTGGTAAATGTGTTCGTAGAACCAATAGGCAACAAACCGTTTAGATTGTTTTTTGCTTTCGAACTACTGATCTACTGAGGATTCGAACCTGAGAATCCGCTCCAAGCTCACAGCACATTGAGCTATCGTAGAACTGCTGGGCTGCTGTTATTTATTTTCTAGTGGCCTGCTTGAGACAAAGCCCATTCCCAAGGCCCATCATAGCCCTGCTCTCGCAGTAATCAGATATTTTATTTTGCATTTAAGCAACTTAACATGAAAATACTGCTGGCACAGCTCTATTGCAGTAAAGGGTAGGTGGGAGGGGTGGCTTTAATCGTTAGCATGCCCCTTAAGAGGTGCGAAGGGTGGGTGATTAGAAAGGGAAGGTTGCATACCACTGCATGCTCTGGGGGGGCAATGAATAAAGGTAATGGGGGGCGTTTTGTAAAAGGCATTTTGTATTTGTTTTCACTCTATCAGCCTTTACACAGTGGCGGGGTGTTAGGGAGAATTCTCTTTTTAGGCTGAATTTCCTAACCTAGTGAGTCCCCCAGCAGCTTTGCTGGATTTCTGGAGTTTGTTTTTTCCTCCTGCCAAGAGTGAAACTCTTTTTCTCCCACTCTTGGACATGATTTTTGGTGTTCCTTTGACTGTTAATGTGTTTTATGGGCTATGGGGTCCTTTACTCCATAGGGTCTCATGTATTTTTACTATGTGTGTTACACAGCACCCTCCGTGCAGTGACACAGGCGTGTCATAGTGACACCCCACCATAGACTCCATACTATGGGACTGACTACTGTCTCCCAGGGCATGTAAAGTCACCATTAGCTTTACTAGTCCCAAATTATGAGCAGAAACCAGTATAAACCATCATATTGTGGACGAACTGGTCGGGGCAATTTGATTGCCTCGGGGTCTGTTAGTCGAGGGGGCACGTCTCCGTCCCCCCTGATGGAGTGCTTGGCTGGTGAAAGTGGATACTACTTTTTATATTCGACCGCGAATATATCCCTATGGGATTTTCCCATTGTTCGAGGCTACCAACTTTAATTATTTAATTCTCATAGCCTCGAACATACCGCCGGTTTATTTATTTAATATTAATTTGCCGGTTGGTATTTTTTGCCAGGACTCGATTCTAAAATGGCGTTTGCGTTCTCTTCTGTGACTCCAACTCAAGTCCAGCTCTTTGTTCCACATTTAGGCGGGCTTCTCCACAGAAGCCTCCAAAAGTGGTGCCACTCTGTCTGGGTACCAAAGGGGGTGTGGGAGGGGGTTTAGGCACCCTGGGCTGAGTTACCTTGGTAACTCAAGTCGCACTCTTGTGTGATTGGCCCAAGTGGTGAGCCGGCTGGTTCACCACTTAGCATGTTTGATTGACAGCTAGGCTGAGTGAATGGGGGTGTGCTGCATAAAAGCAGGGCTTTGGGGACTGGAACTTCAGAAGTCGCCACAGGACTTGAGAATCCGACGAGGGAGAAGCTGAGCCAACCTGCTACGATGACACCACCGGTGGAGCCCTGCGGAACCGACTCACCACTTCCCGACGACAGAGAAGATCTCCCTACTGGAGAGGCTTCTTCCCCTGACTGGTGGGCACAACCAGTTTACCTTCTTTTCCTCGCATCCCAGAACGTCTTGTGGTCGAATTGCCCGTGCCAAGCACCCCGGCAACCGGATAGCCACTTACCACTGGACCGCGAATAAAAGGACCGCTCCTTTTAACTGAGAACTCCGCGGCTGGTTTCTTCCCTGGCAGTGCAACGGACTCCTGTCTTCCTCCCGGACGAGATCCTCTCATCCCCCGGACGAAGCACCGACTTGCATCCGCTGCCAGGAACAACTGCCCCCGCTGGAGTATTCTCACCACTTTAAGGTACCGTGTCCGCCAGGCCTCCCTTTCTAAAGATTGCTACAAGGTAATAATAATCCCTTAACCTTCTGGACTCGGCTGGCCGCCTTGACCATCTAACTGGTCCCTTTCTTTTGGTCCAACTCTTCCTGAACCTTTTCGAGACTTTTGTGCACTTTTCAACCGTGTGACCTTGGACACATTTCGTTCTGATCCTCTTAAAGTGGATCCGGCTTTCTGAACTCTAACTTCACGGTTTGACTCTGCCTTCCTCTCTTGCTGTGTTCTTGTGAAAGTGTTGGGATCTGTTTCAATTTATACTCTGCCTTTCTCTCCCTTTTAAACCGAATTATTAGAGTGCCATCTGCGTTAAGCGCTCACCGCTGTCTGAATATAGTGGGGCTTTACTTAAGACTTGTCTAATATTCTTTTAAGGGAGTGTATATCTTTTAGTGACCGTGTTTTTGAATTGCTTAATATTAGTGCCTGTGTGTTTTATTAGATGTGGTTTTAAATAAATAATTATATCTCTTTTACACCAAGCTCTGGTCAGTGTTTGCTTGTTCTACTGGGTTCTTTCGACCTATTGTGAATACTTTGTATACTGCCTAACTCTTCTTGAGGGAAGTCTGACTGCTCAGCCACAGCTACCAAGTGAATCTGTGTGGTACAGACTGCTACCAAGTGGGTTAACTGCCAAACACCTGTAGTCTTAAATCTTTTGCAGTGGTCCCAGAGGGAACTGCACATGTTTCTGCCTTACACGGGGGTGAAGAGGAGGAAAGGTGGGACACAGGTATTGGGTGTTTATGGCACACGTGAGGGGGCATGATGATGGGGTTTTTGGGAAGCGGGGTCAGGCCATCAGGGAACATAGTTCAGCTACTTCTTTCTGTACACTTCAAACACTGCCGAATACAGACTGTTGGGGAATCGTAAAGCTAATGCTAATAACCTTGTGGGAGAATCTAGAAGGGGAGACTTTAGAAATTGGAAATCCTGTGTTAATGGTCACAGGTGATTCTCACTTCACCACTAAAACTCAGGTCACCCTCCTTGCTCTTTCTCCCTCTACCTCTCTCTGTCTCCCTCTGACCCCTGCTCCCTCTCCTCCTCCTTTCTCCTCTTTCTCTCTAACATCTGACGATGTTTCTAGACAAGTCGATCTATGAAAGTGTTGTCCAAATAGATGCTCCCCTGTTCCTCCAGAACCATCAAGGACCACATTGACACCCTTGCTCCAGCCTTGGCCGATTTCTGCAATCACTTTTTCCTCACTGGATCTTTCCCCTCTCCACTAAAGCACTCCCTTGTGCACGCCCTCCTTAAAAAGCCTTCAGCCTATCCTATATGCTTGGCAAACTATCGCCCGATCTCTATCACTCCTTTCCTGGGCAAACTCCTGGAAAATCTGGCCATCTCCCAGTTTACTCTCCACACTGAATATGTTGGTTGTCTCCATGACTATCAGTGTGGCTTTAGAGCAGCCAGAGGCACGGAAACCGATCACCTGAACACCCATGAAAATCTGCTCTCTAATCTTGACTTCAGCCTTCCCTCTGTCCTCATCCTCCTTGACCTCAGGAAATACTCTGCATTTGACATGGTCAATCACGCCATTCTGATCAATCGACTCTCTAAGAACCTGGGCATCATGGATCAAGCCCTGGAGTGTCTGACCTCATTCCTTCGCAGACCCACCCGCCCAGGTGCACCTTGGGTCCTTTCTCTCTTCACCTGTGCTGTTCCCCAGGGCTATTCCCCAGGGCTCCATCCTCTCACCCTGGCTCTTCAATGCAAACATGGCCACTTTGACCCACCGGATCTCTACCAACTCCTCTAACTCCTCTAACTTTCACTGTTATGTGGATGAATCTTCTACTCCATTCTCTCCTTCTCTCATCACATCACAGACCTTGCCAAGAAAGCCTACTACCAGCTGCACCTCCTCAGAGGTATTCTTCCTTTTCTCACTTTCCCCCAGAAGCTCACTTTCTCCTGAGCCCTGGCTGTGTCTAGGCTGCACTACTGCAACAGCCTCTTTCTCAATCTGCCTTCCTCTACTCTCCACCCTCTGCAACTAATCCAGAACAGGACTGCAAGACTTATCCTTGGCCTCAGGCCCAGGGACCGTATCTCTCCAGCCCTGAAACTCTCAACTGGCTCCTGTTGACTGCAAGGATCAAGTTTAACACCTTCTACATCATCCACAAGGCTTTCTGGGGCTGGGGCCCACACTACATCCAACTCTCCCATCCAAAATACCAGCCTCAAGCCCTTCGCTCAGCTACCTCCAACTCTCTGGAGGTCAGGCGCTTCTCCAGGCAGAGAGTGGGGGTTAGATCTCTCTCCTCTGCAGGTGCTTCCCTCTGTAATTTTTTTGTTTGTTTGTTTATTTTATTTATATAGCGATATAGCGCGCCTGGCCCAGGGGAATCTGGGCGCTTAGGTGAAGATAATGGTTACAGGAAACATTAAATATATACATATTACTGATAATAGGTACAAGTAAAATACAGTTTATAGATACATATTGCAAATTTATCGATTCAACATAACAATAGGGTGCAGGGTAGGTGGGGAGACTATACAATTATGGGATGCAAAAGCAGCGAGAGAGAGCTGTACATAAAGGATGGAAGCGTAGGTGTGAGTGTTGGGTGTGCGGTAAGTGTAGTTCATTTTTATTCAGTAACCATGTGATGACATGACTTCTGAATTTTTTGAAGGTTGGGCTAGTTTTGATGTCCTGTGGAAGTGTATTCCATAGACGGGCGGCTAGAACCCAGAAACTAATTCCGCCAGCTCTTTTTAGGTTGTTCCTGGGCACCACCAGGCAGAAAGTGTTTGTAGATCTTGTGATTCTGGTTGATCGTTTCAAAGTGAATTTGTCTGTGAGCTAAGGTGGGGCTTGGTGGTTCAGAGCTTTGTAGGTGAGGCAGATTGTTTTTGGGTCCATTTTTTCTTGTATGGAGAGCCATTTGCAAAGCATTCTAGTCGCTGAAATGTGCTCTTTTCTTGGTATATTTAGTGCAGCTCTGAGCGCATTATTTTGCATAACCTGTAGTTTGTGAATTATGGATTTGTTGGCTCCTAAATATAGGCCATTGCCATAGTCCAGTTTGGACTGAATAAGTGCTCGGGCCCGTATGAGGCAGCTGTTGGAAGACAGTAGAGGTCTGCAAGCCCTGATCAGCTGCCAGTGTAGGCAGTGGCTGAGGCAGTCATATTAACCTGTTTGGGTAGATTAGTATTAGCATAGAGGTTGAAACCAAGAGTTTTAACATTTTTGGCTATGGGAATATTATTCCCATCAATGAGGATACTGTTGTAGTTAGGAGTCAGTTTGGACAGGTTGTTAGGTGAGCCAACTAGCAGCAGCTCAGTATTATCATCATTCAGGCAGAGGCCATGTGTGGCCATCCATACCTGAATGATAATGTAGACTTTGTTAATCCGACAAACTTCTGTGTCATATGAGCCTGATAATGTTAGGAGTATCTGGGTGTCATCTGCATAATTTGTGTAGGTGACACCCAGATGGTCCAGTTTATCAAATAGGGGCTTTGTAAAGATATTGTACAAAGTGGGTGATACGCATGAACCTTGTGGGACACCGCAGGTGATGGGGATAGGATCGGCCGCATCTGTGGGTGAGAAAACACGCATGGTTCTGTTTGCGAGGAATGATTGAATCCACGTGACAGCAAAGTTGGAAAAGTGTGCTGCCGATGATAGGTGGTCGCATAAGATTTTATGGTCAACAAGATCAAAGGCTGCCGATAAATCGAGAAGAAGTAGGATGGCAACTCCGCCTTTGTCTTTTATTTTGTCAATCTGGCTTTTAAGATCAACAAGGGCAGTTCCGTTCCATGTTGAGGGTAAAGCCAGATTGTCGAGTTCCTATTAGTTGGTTGGTCTCAAGATAGTCTTGAATGCGCTAGTATGCAACTCTATCTAAGATTTTCAGTAAGAAAGGGACTGTGGTGATGGGTCTATAATTAGTGGGAATAGACGAGTCTAGTGTTTGTTTCTTGAGTAATGGGAGGAGCCACAATTGTTTCAAGTTACTTGGGACTGAGTTGCTGGCGAATGAAGAGTTTATTAGTTTGTTAATAAAAGGAGATAAGTCTCTAGCTGCATCTTTTATGATCTGAGCTGGGCAACTGTCACCTTTACAGTTAGAGGGTTTCAGTGATGCTATAATTTGTTGTACCTCGGGAATGGTTACTTTGTTGAATTTGAAGCCTGAGTTATGTTGTGCGGTTGATGGCAGGATAGGGATGGAGGGATTGCCAGAGGAAAGTTGGAGCCGTTTGTCAGCTGTTTTAGTCTGGAGCCCTATCATTTTGTTTGAGAGAGCATTTTGAATGCTAGTGCACCAAGGTTTATCTTTGGTGCAGGTATCTGTAGGGGGATTAGTGTTTTCTAATTCCTTTAAAATGTTAAATAATTCTTTGGTGCTGGAACCAGCCTGGTTTATTCTGAAGTCAATGTTTCTTTTTTGGTACGGATTATCTCGCTTTTATAGGAGGCTGTGATGTTGGTTAGGTTAGCTTTATTTTCTGTAGAAGGGGTCAATTTCCAAAGTGTCTCAAGTTTTCTTTTTTCTGAGCAAAGTGTTTTAAGTTCAGGGGTGAACCATGAGTTCAGATGTGCTCTAGGTTTACCTTTGCACAATTTTAACGGGGCAATGGTGTCTATGGCTTTGGTCATGGAGTCGTTGTAGGTGTCAACCAATAGATTCAGGTCATTAGTGGCAGGTAGTGCATTGAGTATTGGGACTACCAGGGATATTATAGCCTCAGCTGTGATATTGCGTTTGTTCCTTGTGGTCTGCCTGCCCCTCTCAAACTTGAGCCGGACCACCTGAAGTTCTGGAAGCAGCTCAAGACCTTCCTTTTCTCCTCTGCTTTCTCTCCCTCCCTCCCCTGCTGACCTACCCGTCTGCTGTGCCAACTGGTTGCTTGGTATCCTCAGCGTCTCACTGGTTATCAGCCTCCTTCATGAGCAGTCTCCACTGCACTGTCTCTGGGCCCACCGCGCACTTAGGATCTGTAATTGTAACCTCTACAGTCCCCTGCCTCCTTGCGCTTGCCCAGAGCCATGCCACCCTGGCTGCACTTACACAGAGCTTTGCTGCCCTGATTGCACTCCCCCACCTGCCCCACTCTGGCACCTCTCCCACTCCCTTCCCCCTGCACTTTGCGTTGTTTCACTTGTAAAATCTGTCACAAGGCCTATTAAGATTGTTTGTCTTGTCCTCCCTCTGTCTTCTCTCCGTTGTCTTGTCGCGCCTAGAAACTCCTGTGTACAGGTGCATTTTAAATTACATATCCTATCATATCATATGGCAAGTCGGGCAAAATTGGGAAATGTATTTGCTCCTTTAAAAAAAATAATTCACTAAATATTTTCAGGTCCTTTATTTTGTGAAACATAGTGGAGATTTGCCCATGGGCATGATACAGTTTTGCACTGTAAATGCAGCTTAGATATTTGTAAACATTTGGAACATGTACTCAAAAATGTGTGTGTGGTTGCTTACACCTGACACCTTCACTCTGTTCCTGCAGACACACAACTTGTACTCTGCAGGCGCGCAATAGAACACGAGCACCCAACTTGCTCCGACGGACAAAATTGAGTTACTTCAGGCACCTAACCGAGCTAATGCAGACACACTACTGAGCAGCTGGAGGCACCCTGATAAGTTCCTGCAGGCACCCAAATGAGCTCTTGAATGCACCAGACAGACTGCTATTCTCTCGCCCCTCCCCCAAGCCGCCCGCTAGTCTTGTGCAAGCACTAATCTGCTGCAGTGAGCCCACTTTGCTCATTCAGGCACCAAAGTGAGCTCCTGCAGGTAGCCGGTTAAACTCCTGCATCCATACCTTGGAGTTCCTGTAGGCATCTAGCTGAGATTCCACATCCACCTTACTTGTTACCAGAGAATTTACCAGTCAAGTTTAAGGCTGGGTTCCTTGTCTATGCATTACTGCAACAAGGAGGCCCTGCATTTTAGGAGAGTTGGTTATTCCAAAATATAGATTGGCTAGCTGGAGTGGAAGGCCATTTTGTGTCCAGACCCCCAGGTTGTGGAACTCCTTGCCACCAGGAATTATACATTTAATCTTTAGGCACAAACTGAAGACACCCTTCCACCCCCTGCGCAAGATCCCATCTTGTTTCTGGACATTTGGTTGAGGTGCTTGCTCCAAGCACCAGTGTACCTCTTGAGGTGAAGGTGCGCTATACACATTCCTTTGCTTTGCCATACCACCCATTCCATACCCTAACTTACCACACAATACCGTATCTACAGAGCCCCAGCTGGCAGCGAATAGAGTAACTAAATGGACTTCAAGCTCCATACTCTGCCCTTCTGTATTGACACACTGAGCTTCTGCGCTCTCGTCACTCTTACACGTTCTGAAATCTGTCATGTCCAAAACACTCTCTCTCTCTCTCTCTCTCTCTCTCTCTCTCTCTCTCTCTCTCTCTCTCTCTCTCTCTCTTCTCTCTCTCTCTCTCTCTCTCTCTCTCTCTCTCTCTCTCTCTCTGTCACAGAAATACACACCTATTCAATTACACATTCCTTTTAATCCTCCCCTCTGCCACTCTTCTTCTTTTTCTTCGTCTTCTTCTTCTTCTTCTTCTTCCACTATGCCTTTCTCTCACACCCACATATCCCCATAGCCTCACCAGAGTCTCAAGCTCCCTGACTCTCTCCAACCTTTTTCTCTCATACATTCTATTCTTAAACACCTTTTTCTCTCTCACTCTTCTCACTCTCACAGACAACTATACACTCCTCTGTGTGGCAAGCCAGAAGTAGGACTCGGACTCAGCATCTTTTCAGGTAGGTGTTAAGTATGGATGCCATACTTAACACCTACTTGAAAAGATGCTGCTTCAACAGGGGATTTGAGACTGCAAAAAAACCTTCTGCTGTCCGGAACAGAGTTTGGTAATTTATTCCAAAGCCTGCGTCCCATGACTGAAAGTCTTTTGTTTCCTCTGCTCTAGTCTGACAGATGGCTCTTGGGATAAGCAGTCTGTGATCCTCCATACCTCCATAGACCAGGAGTTCCATCCTTGTGATGTAATCTGTAATGTAGTAGCCCCAAGGCTGCATTTGAAGATGATGCAGAGAATTTTAAGGTACATTCTCTGGTCTTCTGGAAGCCACAGTCAGTTCCTGTGACCATCTTGGATATGACTACTTAAAATAGCATCCTTGCAAATGGCCTGGCTCTTTATTAACTGTAATATCCAAGCAATTCCTAAAACCTAGGGGGATGGGATTTGAGGAGAAATACCATCTTAATGTTAGCAGTACCTCCTCCATCTTCCTCTGGCTAAGATGAAGCCAGCTATAGTCCAACCAGGCTAAAATGTCATCCAGGCTTCATGAATGTTTGGTCAAACCGATTTCATTTTAGTTGTAACTGCTACAGGATGATAGAATGAAGAGGCATGGTTTAGCCTAACAAATAAAAGAAAAGTTCTAAAATGGTAAAGATTGTAAAAAGAAGTGGAATTTTTAATATAGCAATAGTAACCTCCTTCGGCAGCCTTCAAAATACTCACCGAAGATGGCCTACATGGAAATGGAAGGCTATGCTCCATGCAAAGCCCCCTTTCCATTTCCGTGGCTACCAGAATGCTGGAGGGGCTTGGTGGAGGTGTCCGCCGCAAGGAAAAATAAGGTGAGTGGGGGCGGTGGAGGTGGATAGTGATGGGGATGTACGGTGGGAGGAAGATGGCGAGGTGGGTGCGAGCACCTTAAAGCTTGCTTGAAACATGGGCTTGATCATGAAATTCCACCCACAATCTGAGGAACCTGATTGGCTGTGGCACCCAAGTTATAAATCCAAGCAAAGCCATATTGATGAGCATGTTCCCCCAGAGAGGTCTTCCCCGCCTATTTTACCAAGCTAACATTATCCATCAAACTAAAATCCAAGAACAAATCAATGTTGGCAGTAGCTAATATTAAGAAATGTTCAATTAAAATGGCGTCACAAATGGACGTAATTCTTCAAGCCTCCGTCTACTAATGTCCAAGCTGTGTCCAAAGTTGGGGAGAAAGAAGGTTTATTCATAGATGAAAGATCTCATAGATGAAAGATCGTGGAAGGCCTCATGGAAAATTGCCCATAAGGACTTCAGACTTGTAAACTACATAGACAACATCTATACTTGTACTCTGGCGATTATACGACAGTAACCCAAGACTGAAAAATAGCTCTTGCCATAGATATCTATCCTCAGAAGCATATCATATTCACATGTTTGGTACATGACAAACGAATGTCAGATATTGGACAGAAAATCTAGCTTGAGTATCCAATACCTTCCCAATACCTGTAGATCCCAGTGTTGGGCTGCTAACAGCATAAGGGAGGCTTGGTTGTCTATAGTGCAAGCTCCTATTTTATGATTAATAACAGGCTAACATTGGTTAACTAAAACTCGCTCCAAAGGTTCCAATTGAACGGTGGAATGTATGTTTACAGCATGGTATGAATTAAATCGACGTAGAGCATTTACTGTCATCCTACATCAAACATCGAACAACCTGCTACGAAATACACTAGGAGAGGATATTACATTCTCGCGAACACAATAGCACCCTATTAAACCTACACATAACGTACAACACTCTCATAACAAACTGAAGCGCAATCCCGGAAGAGCCCACAGATGATGATCACACACCTGTTTTTAGACCCCATAAGTACCTAGGCGTAACTGGATTGCCACTGATTGGCACTTTGATAGGCACTGCATTCTAATTCAGAACATGGGTACACACAAACTAATACATATGGTGAAGAGGCAGAAAGAACCATGACGAATCTGGGCTAGTCTGTTTTATTTTGTTCTTTGTCAGTAATTAGAGCAATGGTCTTCAAACTGGGGGGGGGGGTGCCCCTCTAGAGGGCCTCGAAGCATGTCCAGTGGGGGCCCCTGCTCTTTAAAAAGGGATTAAGATGGCTGTTTTTAACATAGACAAGGATTAAGAGGGCTGCGTTTAATATAAAATATAAGCAGAAGAAAATCTACTTATATTTTAAAGAGCATGGGGGCCCCCCTCAACATCCTTTGGGTGCCATAGGGGGACCAATCCCTAGGTGGGGGAGCCCAGAAACAATATTTTTGCTCAAGTGGGGCTCGATGTGAGAAAATGTTGGAAAACCACTAAATTAGAGTCTGTGTAAATAAATGTGGTGTGGGGGAATGTGTGTCTGCACTCCCCTACATTGGAACCGTACATGAGGACAAAAAATAGTCAATCCTAGATCAGTAGTGGGGGCCGGGGAATTATTTAAAAAAAAGAAATTGGGATCTGAATATATGCCCCAAGTAAAAATGAGCAAATCAAGCCAGCTCATCGTGGCATCATCTGCGGATCAAATGTTTGTACCCCCAAATTTCTTTTTCAATAAAGGGTTGAAGTAGTGCATTACAGCACAATTTTCAGAAGACATTAGATAAAAAGCCATATGATATGAAGGCAATTCCATTACCTGGATTGCCACTATGCACCACACATACGCGCTAATATGTTTTGAAGATACTCCCAAGAGTAGATTCTATTTTGCAGAGAACAGCCATGTCCCTTAGGATGCTGTGGCAGGCGCGTTTTCTTTTCTCATTCCGTCCCTTCCATCTTCATGGATGAAGGGGGTGGGGGGGGTAAACCCCAGACCACCAGCAGAGGATACCAGGCAAGGAAGGAAAGGGACAAGCTTCATATGGAGGTACTTTGTAAGGAATACAAAAAGAGAGAAGCTCTAGACTGATGTACTGTGCGTTTCTAGAAACAGGATCTGTCCACCTGCAGATGGAACTGGGCATTTCTGATAGAGGGAGAATTCCTCACTTGTGTTCAACTGGACAAATACAGAAATAGACGTGTAGGCTGATGAAAGATAGTAGCAGGTGAAGGGCTCAGCCCCGTAGTCTGGTAGGTCAGGGTGTGGGGACACGGACAATAGGCATTGGGCCTGAGTGATCTTTGAGCGTGTTAATTTGTGTTATATGATAGTGCAGGAAGGTCTTTAATATATGGCCGTGGAGTAGTTCTTTAAATCTTTCGACTAGGACAGTCTAGGCTCGAAGCACAAATTGGAAGATGGGTGAAAAAAGTGCAACAGGTTCACCTTTGTTTTCTCATGTTAACAATTAACAAGACATCCTGGAGTCAGAAACTCAGAAAGTCCTTCTCTTTAGGAGCCTGCATTCCCTCTGTGACAGAGAAACCATTCTCTGTGCCTTAGGTGTGCAAGAAATATGAAGAAAGGTAGAGTTCCGGGCCTGGCAATCATGTTTATTTGACCACCCACTCTATCCAAGGGTCTACAGGCCCGTTCCAGGCATCCGGCACTCGCACAAGACCAAATGCGCTTTCTTACCTGCTTCTAGACAAACAATCCATGAGGCCTTCACAGGGCATGTGTTTGCCTCAGGTAGAGTGGGACTAAGTACTGCTAATGCTTCCTGGAGCCCGGCCCTGTTATTCTCTCAATTTGTGGATGTGGTTGTTGAGGCATATGGCATATGACATGTCTGAGGGGGGTTTCTAATATTAATTATGCCTCCAAGCAGACCCCCAAATCTGTCTTGGAAATAGTGGGCTGATGGGGTAGAACCAGGACAACTGGGGTGGTCGCAAGGAAAGACTTCTGGTAGCACATGTAAGTACACGCCCTTTGACAGGGAGCACATCCTTGGCTCCAAGTCATATCACTCACTGGGAAAGTGTAGCCTTTCAGTGCTGGGACTTCAATGCATTTGTATGGAAATGAGGACTTATTTAATTCATTTATTTATTTTGGTTTCTTATAGCATGCCTTGCAGTTTGATGGTCTCTTTAGAGCGCCAATATGCCCAAAAGGCGGAGAAAGGGTTAATAATTCTAGGGCTACCTACAAGGCTTGGACAGTCCACTATAGTGACACAAAAGCATTCCCCCTACAGGTCATTTTCTTGGCTGTCTTTCCAGTGTTCTAGATAGCAGCAGTTGCTAGGGCAACTGCAGCATTTTAACGCTAGCAGGGGCAGAGACCTCAGCCATGGTTGCTCCTCTGGCCTTGGATTCGTTCACCACAAAGCCTCTTTAATGATGTGAACTTTGGTGGACATCAGATAGAGACAGAGAGGAGAATCAACAGTTCCTTCCTGATTGGAAGCAATTTTCTTCAAACCAGTGAGTCCATAAGATATGTCATGATAGGTCCAGAGGAGCCTCATGTCCACACATATCCACACTACTCCGGGTTGTTTGACTTTTTTAGTTATTTCAACTGAAGAGATATGTGCCATTGGCCCTTGTTCGTGTTCAGTGATGTCTTCCTTTTCATTGTTTCTCAACCTTCTTATTTGGAACGGGATGTGTTTGCCTCTCAGAACAATTGTACCGTTGTGTCGATGTGCAGGCAAATCTTTTTGCCTCGCAGGCAAGCACCACCTTTGAAGAGTGCAGAGAATTAATCGAACGTATTTTCCAGCCCTGCTTGCATGTTGTTTGTAAAATGTCCTCTCTGCTGCAGCTTAGTGCCTGTGCCAATCACCAATATCTTGGGATGCACCACCTCTGACTCTTGCTGTATGTCTATCCAAAATGTAGTCAGAAGGGGAAGGCTGCCATAGACATAGACATACATTTTGGCAGGCTTCCTTTTCATCTTTGCCCATGGCTTTATTTGTTGGGATTGATCCCCAGCCATGCCGTTGACGGAAGCACCTGTGTCTATCAGTGTAGGCCTTGGAGGTGGTCGCATCTTGGGATATCACATAGACCTCCATGCCTTCCTTTGTTCTGTGTCTGATGAAGCTGCTTTCGATGCATGCTCTTGGCACTGACAAACTTGTTGGATGCCTTGCTTGGCTCTCACTTTCATTCACCCTTTGGAAATGGATTGGCACACTCGTGTGAAGTGATATGTCTTTAAACATGCTGAGCAAACCTACCCCTTGGATTGTCGTGAACCCTTGTGCGGGGGGATCTCTGCGACAGCTTCCACATGTCCTTGGCTCTTTTGGAGGTCTTGTCTTCATTGCAGTCTTTTCACAGACTCGCTTCTGACTGATATGATCCATGATCAGGTCACTCTTCTGTTTTATGGGTTGGTTTGCAGAACAGTCTCCATGTGTGTCCACTGCACATGCGATAGTTCATGGGATCAGCCTAGTTTTTGAATGTTTTCCGGCATTAGGCTTAATTCTACAAGCATGAGGCATGACTGCTTAAAAGACAAACTATGGTGTTCTAACATCCAGAATGCCCTAACTAACAAAACCTCCATTCTCCAAAAAAAGATTGCGGACAAAAAAGCTATTCTACCTCCTATAGTTAATCATGCCACCATACCAGATCCATCTACCAAACCTCCTCAAAGATTTAGATTCTCACAAGTCTCCATCCATAAGGTTGAAAAAATAATTTCCTCCCTCAAACCATCAAGGTGTCAGGGTGATAGTTGCCCTGCTGGGATTATTAAAGATGCTGCCAGGGGCTTAGCACCTTTTATCTCCAAACGTATTAATGCGTCATTCTCATCAGGGATTGTCCCCAGCAACCTAAAGGAGTCCTGGGTCTTACCCCTCCTAAAAAAACAATCCTTGGACCCCTCCATTCCCACTAATTACAGGCCGATTTCCACTGTGCCATTCCTTCTCAAGATACTAGACAAAGTGACCTAGATCCAGATACAGGAGTACCTAGAACCTAACCATCTACTAGGAGTCCGCCAATCAGTCTTTAGGCCACAACATGGCACGGAAACAGCCTTATTAGATCTAAAGACTCAGATCGACGGACTTAAGGATAACAGGAAAATGGCTTTGCTGCTTCTCCTTGATCTTCACCCGCCTTCAATTTGGTGGACCATAAAGTACTGTGTCTACACCTTGCAATAGCCGCTCATTTTTCACAGGAGGCCATTACGTGGATGAAATCCTTTTTAAACAGGACCATGAGAGTCTTCTCTAACACAGATGCCGCCACCCTATCCCTATTACTTGCAGTGTGCGAAAAGGCTCTGGAACGAGGATCAACCTTTCCTTCAATTTAGACGCAACACTATAAACTGGCTTGCATCCCAGGACATTCTAGATATATTGCCTGTCTATGCCCTGTAGCAAATTGGACCAGCTAACAATGTAACCTTTGCCTTTGGCCTAAATGATCTCATTCTATTACTACAGTGCACTATCTTTTGTATTACCATGTAAATATTATCTGTTCTTTTTATGTATAATTCACTTGTAACTATTGTAAACTCTCTCACTTGTAACGCCTGTAACCTAAGCCTGATTTATTCTTGTAATCCTGTGCAAATGCGCCCAGATACCTTTGGGTTTGGTGCACAATACAAATCAATAAACAAACAAACCTGTGCTTCTTTGAAAGACACCCTTGTCAAATCTGTGTCCTCACTGCTTCAGTTGGACCATTCGTGGTGCAACTGCTCAGTAGCTCCATCCAGCATGTGTAACATACCCAGTAGCTAGGATATTTTTTGCAAACGGGTCTCTTTCCTGTATGGTCTTAGGGTAGTGAATCTTACCATCACAAATGCCATCTGAGCATGTTAAATGTGGGCGCAGCATGTGGTAGGAAGGGGGGGATGGGAGCCTCTGACAGCGTTTTCATTGAACTGGACAGGGCTACCATCAAATCACCTTCCATTGTTTTCAAGTCGTGCCTGCAAAAATCCCTCACTTGGCACCATTGTTGTGTTCTCTTTTGGGGCGCCAGTAGAGATCAGGTAATACAATGGCACTGCCCAGGGCTTCACACAGTGCAGTCACTGATAAACCATTCACACCTAAAACCTCTCAGGCTGGTTGCTGTATCATAGAGTCTCACAAGTGCAGTATGGCATCGTACGGTCAAGTGTATGTGTGATTGCATGTTTTTATGAGGACACAAGCCATTTTAAGAGGGCTGCTCGGCACCACATACCACACACTTTACAAAACTCCACCCCATATCCAGTATAAATACTGCTCAAAGAATGCTGTCCAGCCTTTATATCTATGGTCTTTCATTGTATTATTTTACTGCCGTTCGATTTCCTTGTTATAACTACAATGTTTTATTTTAGTACATTATTTTTTAAATGTTTTAATTTTAAGTATTATTTAGTACAAGTAGTCAAATTTAAATGCTATTCTGTCTCACATTAAAACACATTAAAAACGGAATGAGCATTCATTTACAATTTACCAATATCAAAAATGTATTATTCTAAGAATGTGTTCAATGGATATCTGTAGTTTTGTTGAAATATACACGCATCATTATATCCAGACATACAAATATCTCAAATATCATTCTCTTTTTCATATTCCCATCTTCCCCAAGACACATGTACCTTATTCTGATATCTTTTAATGCATTACAATCCAGCATGAGATGCTTAGTAGTCTCAATTACGTTTTCACCACAGCATTGACATACATTTGCCTTCCTCAGTATCCCCAAACGTGCCCCCAATATTTCATAGGTCGTTACATCATTGAACTTAATTCTTATATAAGTCCATATTAAGTGGTTCCCCAAGAAATTGTTCACATATGTGGGCAGGTACGCCACTGCGTTCCTGATAGTATGTTACAAACAATCCGGCAATAGATTTACTCGCTAATTCCACACAAGTTTTGATCTCTGCAGTCTTCTTCAAGAGTTCTTTGCGTTTTATGTTTATACACTGGGTACAGAGAGACAGTGCATGTCAAGGGGTCCTATTGGGCCACAAACGAGCACCACCAACGAGTTTAGCAATGCTACTGGATGTGATATAACCTTGTTTACTTTTGTATGCATCCCCTAGACACCTTTGCAATGTGTAAGTTGTCGCATCCAATATCTTCCAGTGCATACGCAAATTACATTGGTCAATTTTCGCAGTGATACACATGATGTCAAATTCTAAAAAGATAAACTCTAGCGGAATATCCTTGTTTAGCCGCAAAAACCTACATAAAATGCATATTTCAAGTAGTGATAGTTTGGCTGTCATCTTTATGCCCCAAAATGCAATCCCATACAACAGAATGGGGATGATTTTACTATTCTATAGCTTTCTGATATTACTGACAGAGTAACACCCTGCTATGTGGGTCAATGCTTTTTTGGCTCCCGTGACCTAAGCTGTACAGTTTGGAGTTGTCATTTTCCATTCCACCTGCTGTCCACTATTACGCCCAAATATTTATAAGAGCTGACATTATCTTATAGGTCTCCATTGAGTGTCCCGGTTTGGGACTTGCACCTTGCTAATGAGTGATGATGGGGAACAAACATCATTGGCTTTATCTTACTGGTGTTCATTTTTAACACTTTGAGGACTGCATAGTCGTGTAAGCGATCCAGCAGAGCTTGCAGACCCCTCAGGGTTAAGTCCAACAGAACAGGTTCATGGTCATTGCATCGAATTCCTTGCATCGACATGCATTTGCATTTTTTCTTTTTGGGGCCGGGGGGGGAGGGTCCCTCCTCCAAACCCACATTGTTTACCCTTTAAAATGCACCTGAACAAAAATTAACCATTTACCCCCAAACATATGCATAAGATGGACATTTTTTTAAATGGAAACATTTCGATGGAATGGCATTAGATGCAATGACCAGATACCAGTCCAACAGTGCCAAATCGTCGGCATATGCAAGCCATTGTATACCTGTCCTGCCCAGCTTCGCGGGGGTAGAGATTGAGTTCTTAATGCCATCACCCAAGTCCGCCAGGTACTATTAATCCTCTTCACCTTATGTTAGGTGAATATGGGAAGGCGCCTGGAGTTATATGGGTTTCCTATGGTGTTTTTGTAGTCCAAATGTGTTAAAGACAAAAATGGACAGTGTTAGCAAAATTACCCTTTTTATAACCCAGGTTTTACATCTTGTATTCTTTTACCACCTCCACTGACCGCACGGCGTTCCCGCGTGCCACCCCAGGCTGTGCCCATCGTAGTTGGTGGTTATTTTGTTTACTGTTGGCAGGGTTGCATTTTTTAAATTTGCACAACTTTCTAAAATGCTCAGGTCACCTATTTTCAAAGAGGACCTGAGCATTTCAGGAGGCTCTGGACCGTTTCACAAAGATGCTGGGCGCAATTTTCACTGAGCCAGGTCTTTAAAAAAACGAAAACATTGTAATTCCTTTGGGAGTGGGGGGGTTAAACCCTTCCTTTCTGCACATTTAAAAGTGCCTCCCATTTGTGAATTCGGGATGCGCTTTTAAATGCTCAGAAATGCCTCATTATTTGTGCAGATGTGCAACTTGTGGCATCTGAATGAGTGCCCTTTGTGAATTGGGCCGCTCCTTTTCTAGTGCAAGTGAGGAGAAGCTCGAGCACATCTCCTCACGTGCGCTGAAAAAGTTTTGAGATTCGGGCTCCATATTATTTCATAATCCATCTCCACAATTACATTTTATTTTCCATCCATGTTGGGCCTTGATTGAATTTCACCTGGTTATTGCAAAACAGGTTTCCATTGTGTTTGCTCTCTACAATATTTGTTCTAACTGTTTGTTAATTATGTTTTGCATGTCTGGTATCTTGGCAGATGCTTTGGGAACGGTATTGAATATGTTCGCGTAGATCCACAGGCTCACTCCCCTTTCTTCTGTGTCCACAGGACCATATTGTGGTCCATGTGGTTTCAAAGCTCAGTCCCAAAAGGTGTCATTGGACCTCATTCCGAGTATGGCGGTAAGGGATAGCGGCCACCGGTAACGAGACCGGTGGCGGTGATCCCTTACCGCCATACTCCGAGTTCCCTTTGCGCCCTCGCCCTTAACGCCTGCTTTGAGCAGGTGTTAAAGTCGAGGGCGCAAAGGGGCTTCCAAGCCAATAACGGTGACCATAATGAACGGTCGCCGTTATTTGCATCTTCCCCATTCCCATTGAGCCCTATGGGGGCTCATTTGGGAATGGGGAAGAGCATTGGTGAATGGGGAATTACCGCCCCGCCAACCTTGGAATGGGGCGGTAATTCCGCCATCCACCAAGGCGCTGCCGGTCCGGGTACGGCGTCAACCAAGGCGTACTCGCACTGAGGCCAATTGAGTGGGTTATCCTCTGCGAGCTCATTAAGGGATGGGCCCCAAAAAGGGAGGGTGTCTGCGGCACACCCTATAACGCGACCTGCTGCACAACTTCCAGCGGAAAAGACAACTTTAAGGTGAATTTGCCACAGCTTTTTCAGGCCATTTTGGAAGGTGATTGGTTCACTTCTCTGGACTCCAGGACACATTTCTACATACCCATCAAACCAGAGACGGGAAATGAGGCTTGTCCCATGGGGTCGTGACAGAGGGGTTTACTACCACCTCACACCATCACCTTGCAGCTGAACATTGACCTGTGAGTCTTTACACTAGTAACTTTTGTGGTGGCTTATCTGAGCAAAAAGGGATTATTTCATTCACACCTGGACAGTTTGCCGATAAAGGGCCAGGTTGTCAGAGTTGGTATCTCACCAACCAGGTGTGAGTGCGGGCTGCTTCATAACTTGGAGTTATTGCTGAATTTCAATCACTCCAATCTTTGACTTTCAAATAAGATTCAGTGTTTGGGTGAAGCCCTGTACACTCAGGCTGGGAAATCCTTCCTGCCTTCCTAGAGTGGTTTGGACATATGTCCCAATGTGCCAAATTCAAGGCTGCAGATGCAGTCTCTGCAATGGACTCTGTGGGCTCAGTCATCGTAGATCTTGCCGATCAGCTCACATTGTCCGTCTACGCGCATGGGGATATGCCGTGGTGGGCCTTGCCGTCCACTCTAACCTGCAGAGAGCCTTATCATCATTGACTTAAGTGACATTTTTAGACGGTGGTCCTTGGGAAGATCGAGGGAATGATCTCAACAACCTCCATGCAGAACTCCGGTCCATCAAGCCTAGTCTTGTTGCCTTTTCACCATCTATTTGGAAGAAAGCCCTTGCAGAGTTTGAAGGACAACTCCACTATGCATTACCTCAGCAAGAGGTGTGACGTGGGTTCTCACCTTCTGTGCGTAAGGGCCGTGGTAATTTGTGTTTGGCTTTCACAGGGTTTAGATTCCCTCACGGTGGCTGATTTGGTAGAGGGAGGAGACCACCCTTGTGTACATTGTCAGCAGGAAGTTCTGCACGAGTGGGATCGAGCTGCACCAGGAGGTGACAGGGAGCATCTTTGTGGCATGGGGTCATCCTCATCTGAATCTGTTTACCTCTAGCCAGAGCTATGAGTGCAGCGTTTTGGTCTTCTACATGTCTTCCCTTCTGTCCCTCTGACCTCTCTCATCCTGCAGCAGTTGAGAAGGTACGTACAGGCCATGGACCTCTGGGCATCACACAGGGGGATAAGAATGTGCTCTTCCAAACTCCAGGCCCTGATGGGTTGGTCTCTTTTGAGGGTTCCTCTGAGGAGGATCTTCTCTCACAACTGAAAGTGTGTTCCTTCATCCGAGCCTGGCCACCCTCCAACTCCATGTCTGGCTATTGAGATCTTTTTGAAGATGGTCTTTGTGTGCTTTCGGCTGTCCTCAGGCCTTTCACTAAGGCAATTTGATACCTGCAGGTGAGAATCATTTGAAGTTTGTACTGGGCAAAGGGAGTCAACCTGTTACAGCTGATGTTTGTTTTTTCTTTTTGCTGCCATTTGCCAGGAGTGGCTTTAACGCCTGTGCATTGTTTCCTGTCGTACTTCCAACTATAAAGACAATCTTGTTGACCTCTACCACACCTGCAAGCCATGTGAATGTACTATAGGCAGTTTGTTTTGATCCTCTTTTCCTAGTGTACTCCAACAAAGTGGAGACCCCCTTTGTTCCTGTTGTTCCCAGAGGTTCACCTCTCAGCAAATACATCCCCTGTGTTTTACCGTCCTCCTCCTTCAACGAGGATAGGGTCGCCCTGTGCTAAGTGGGGAAAGGGGTGTACAGCTTGTATGTATCTTGGTCTAAGGAGTCCCTGATTAAAACAAGATATATGTGTTGGTTGATGGCTTTCAGAAGGGCAATACCATTACTAAGAATACCACCTCTTATTATTATTATTATTGGTATGATATTTATTGAGCACAGACCTATTTTCGAGATGCAACAGAGCAGGTTACAGAGGTACCTTTAGGCGCAAGGTCATGCATATCAAGGCTTGCTACTAGATTGCAAACTAGGCAGCTCCTCAAGGTACCAGGACTTGCTCCACCAGGGGTCAGGTGGCTACTTGTGCCTTGTAGGGGATATATCCTTGCTGGACATCTTCTGCTTAACATTTGGTTTCCTCTGCATTCTTGTTACTAGCATTGGCTCCTGAGGAGGGCCCGTGTTCTGACAGGTGTGCTCCACGGCATTTTCTCATTTAGGTTTTTTATGCCTCATAATCTATTGCCCAACACACTGAGTAAATGGCCTCATTATAGTTTGGTGGTAATTGTAAATCCACCAAATTACCAGCAAAATTGCTTACCGTTGCCACTGCTCGGTCCAGTGGACTACCTACAGGTTTCTGAATAGTGGTATGGCAGTGTTAGTCCCCATTTCCGGAGTCCATAGTACTCCATTGGGATTTTGGTGGATTTACTGCAAGTGGTAATTATGGCATGGTAAATCCACCAATTGTTTCTGTTGAAGTGGAGGTTTTACTTCCGGCACCATGCTGGAGGTAAATCGTCTACTTCAAGGCCAAACTCTTAGTTTGGTGGTGCAGTAACTGTGGCAGAAATTCCATTACCTCCCAAAAAAGTGTTGGTAAGGGAATTATCACAACTTTTTTGATCTCACTGCCAGACTTGGACTGGGGCCTCTAGAACTGCCTTGACAAGACTTTTCAAAGATAAGGAATCTGTGAGAGGTAGATCAGATGAACACATTCCTTACCTTCTGTAAAGTACTTTCGGATGGATACACGCTTACTCCTCATTACGCTCTCACTTGCCTCTCAACTCATTTGTATTCCGGGAATAACTGCAACTTCCGATTTTTTCATGCAGGTTCTACTTTTCCTTTTAGACTCCGTGAACCTTGGGAATATTGGCAGAAAATAGGTATTGTGTGCAGGCATGCACACAGTCACGCACACACATACACATACCACTTCTGGCATGAGTGATGCCATGACGGAGCTGACCTGGTGCTGCACCAGCACCCAGTGGTGGCAATTCATGATTTCCAGCTCCAGTTTCCACCTTGTGGATATTCCAAACGATGAGGATGGGCTATTGCATCCATCAGAAACAAAATTACCAAAGGTCAATAATTTCTCACGCTGCTCTCATATTCTGGCTGCATCATGTACACTGGGGTCGACACTTCCTAATTGGATCAGCTGACGCTTTTGTTCTATCCAGCCTGAACAACACTATCCCTTTATAAATGCAAAACCTCAATTCATATAAAACAAAATATGCCTGGGCCAGATACTCACATCCAGGGGTGGACTGGCCTGTAGGGAACTCTGGAGACTTCCCGACAGGCCTCTGCACCCTGGGCCTCTTTTGTGTGGCCTTTCCAAATGTTCCCATAGGAAACGGGTAGGGCTTGCTGAAAATGCGTAATATGGAGGCAACTTTAAACATTATTTCCAGGGCCACTTTTGGTTCCCATTCCACCCCTGCTCACATCCGATTTGGGAACGCCTGAGATTCCTGCAACGCATTCGTTCACTCTTGTCGATGTGCCTGATTTCTGCCTGCTTCTATCCAAACGCTACATCCTTTCCAGAGGGCAGTGAATTGAAATGCTTCACCGAGGTATTAACATTAAGGGCTTTGCAGACGCTTGCATATTTCGGGACCACCATCTCTCTCTTTGTCCCAATAGACCAGAGCTTCCAATGGGCAGACCCTGGAGGAGAGGCAGAACAATTCGCTGAAGGGTTTCAGGGTGCTCTTAAGATGTGCGTGGCTTGGCAGTGACTTGAATGCCCACTTTCTGCAGTGATCCTGTTTTCTTCCTTCAGGGAGATAGGTAACATGCCAGGACTCTAGTAAAGTATGGGAGATATTTGCTTTTGGAAAAAATTATATTGGCTTTTGGAAAAAATCAGAAAAGTCTTTGCTTTCTGCACACTTAACATATATCTGTCTTCTGCATAAATAAAACAAAATACATACTCCATCTTGGCTAGAGCGTGAGAGCCATCACCCATTTTATGAAAAATCTCCAAGCTTGTGGTCAGTGCCCTTCTTCTGAAACAAAAACTGTATGGCTTAGGTGATAACCAATCACTGTGCGTTTCCCATCCATCTTTTACTCACCGACTTTTGAATCCATTTTGTTTTTTTAAAGTAATCCCAACATAGCTGAAGGAAGCATTATGGAGAAACGTAAATGTACGCTACCGCCATAAACCGATTAATGTAGCCCTTTACAAAGTGATTTATGCACATGACGACAATGTACCATAATGCAGTAATAACAAGACTCTCACAGTTTGTGTTGATGAAAATACTGTGGTCATTCTGTAAATCAAAAATTGTTCTATGACCACTTTGCCTTGTCACTGATCTCTCTCTCTCTCTGTCTTGCAGCTCTTTGTCATGACGTTGTCGATGTGTCTGTGTAGGAACCTCGATCAAGACTACGACAAGCTCTCCCGCTACTAGATGCTGTTCCTTCCAACAACCAAACATGCCAACAGTCTGAGCGGGACATTCCCATCTTCCCTCATGACAGCGTCCCAACTCCTGTGGCCAACTTTACAAAGGGCCATATCTGCCATGGATGGATGCACGGACAACTTGCTTGTATTTGGAGCGCTCCCGTTGGTGTCCGAACTTTGCGATTTCCCTTGGCCCCCTGCCTGGGTGCTAATGCAGCGTGGGGACATGTCTGCATTTATCCCCCAGAAGAAGTTTGACCATGTTCAGGTTGGACTATGTGTGACTAGGTGCTTCAATCCTTTAGTGTTCGGCATAAGCTTTATTAACACCGTGTGGAATGCCGCAAGCTTCTTCTTCCTCTGTAACACCTGAAATCTCACCAACGAAATGTTGCCACCCTGAGCCGGGAGCAATAGAGCAATGATGCCCACACAACCTAGGCCTCTCATTCTTTCCCACAATGACTGGACACGTTCCATCTAACAGTATTCTGAGGATTAACAGCTACGCATCCCTACGTGTCCGAGTAGGTGCAACAGCTGTTGGACTTCAATACCACTATTGAGACAGGATATCTGTAACTGGCTACGACAGATGCCCCCCAACCCCAAACATGGGGATTCCTGCTGGTCAGGGCCGAGATTATGCTTTTGAATTACCCATAACCATGCTCGATCTGAACTGTTTGAATACCACTTTCCCCAAGGGGATTCACCTTGAGGGTTTTATCATGCACACTTTGACATTTGGCATTTAGGTTGCGCTGTTGTTTGTGCTGCCATTGGTCTCTATCTCCACAAGATGTGTCTTTGCTAATGGGTTGGTGCTGTGGATGATGATCTCAGCATACAACGACAAACAGGATTTCTCTGATAACCACAGAGGCGTGTGCGTGTGCACACACGCATACACGCGCGCGCGCCCCTTCCTAGGTTTCTTTTGTGCTACCTGTCTGTGATTGGAAGGACCCTTTCAAGAACCACCATGCCAGCGGAGCCCTGATAGAGGATGCACAGCTCAGAGCCTACCAAGCATCCGTTCCTGGGCAGCAATTCCTTGCTCTTAACCTGAAGAACTTGAGGAAGCATCTGTGGGTGAAGATTTTCCAATTGGATCTACGTTAAAGCAACACCTTTTTTAGTGCGAGGTCGAACACTTCAAGTGGAAAACAATTATTTGTTTCTATTTAAAATGTGGGGGGAGCACCCCTGCCGCCCCCACCCACATCCTCCCATTTTAATATATACCCCAACCCCCCACCTATATTGTCTATATTTTCTACTCGTTTTCCATGCAAGGCTTTTGACCTTGCAGTAATGGTTTTCGTTATTATAGGGTGATACCTTCCAATTTGTCTCCCGAAGGATATATCTGCACTGGTCGCCAGTGGTGGGAGCCTGCCTGCTGTCTTAATAAAATAAATGTGGGTTCAAGGTCCAGTTCAGGAAAGACTTGAAACTCTATAGGCCTTTGTGTGAACGATTCCAGAACCCAATACGCTGTCTTAGATGGGAAACTGTTCCGTTGAACCTTTGTAGTTCTATGCTGCCTGCTCTGGTTGCAAAGAGGGGTTTTGGAGCAATGGGTTGGTTGAAGATCAGGGTGATGCAGGTTTTGCAGCTTGTGGCCTAGTGTTCAAGGCAATGCATTTGGGTGGGTGCGATCACGAATGACTATGTGCCAGCATGTAGTTTGGCCTGATAGAGAGATAGCATCCAGAAGTCCTCCTCAACTTAAAAAGTGTGAAGTGGTGAGACAGAGTTCCCGGGCAACTGTTGGCAGAGCACATTTAGTGGAGCTTTGGGGATGGCATCAAGCCAGCAGCAGCAAGTGTTCAATCCGAAATTCCTGCGTTCGAGCGCGGACTCACCTACCAACACCCTACAAGTTTGCAACCAAGTTGCTTTGTTCCTGAGATCCTCCAAGCAGCGCCCGAAAGTTCTTGGTCCAGGCTGATGGATCTTGCAGATAATGTGACTGAATGACAAATGAAATGACCAACTTGTTGCTTCTGTCTCTAGCCTGGACTTGAAAAGGGCATTTTCCAAAGAGCAGCTGTTCTCCTGGGCTCATGAATGTGTCATCTAATATTGTAATGCAGAAGCACATGCAAACCTGGCAATGCCCTCCGTAATGTGCATGCAATTAGTATTTGGGGCTTCATTCCGCTCATGAGGTCTCTGTTTCTAAGAGAAAGCCCACCTTCTGCGCGAGTTATGGTAAACAGTGATAGAGGAGACCCTATACTCTGCCTTCCCGCTCACTGATGCTTGTATTGCTACTTTGAAACCATCGCATGGCTTCAGCCGCATGCGTTTCTCTGAAGGGCTCTGAATCTGCGTGATCCGCTGGCACATGTTCATGCAATCTTTAAAGTGCGTTTGCTAGGGCAATATTTGCAGCATTTTGTCGGCCCATTTATATGCTTGGGACAATGGGCTTCCATTTGAGAGGCGTGGAAGGGGCGCAACCGAAATGAATGGCAGTGCAGGGGATTCTGTTGGGCTCTGAGTCACAGTGTGCAGTCTTTTGAGAACGGTGGGGAGGTAGCACTAGATTTCAGCCGTGCGGTCCTAACGCTGTGCGTGCAGCTATGCCATACACCTAGCTGTATTTTAACTCACCCAATTACTGTGCTCACAATTGTCCAACATTTGATAGACTTCATCCTTTCTTGTTCATCTAACATGCTACACGTTCCTCCCCTCTTCCTGATAATGCTGCGTTGGATCCAATGCCCATGCTGGGGTTACTTCCTTTCAAGTTGGAACAGACCCCAACACTAGTCTCTGAATTCCCGAATTTTGGAATGCAGTAGAGAACCCTTGGAAGATGGTGCAGGAGAATCCCTGCAAAACGATAGATCGGGTCTCTCCAAATGGCGGTTGCACTTAAGGGCAGGATTCTAATTGCACGAGTGCCTCAACCATATGCATGGTACACCGAGGCGAGATCTCATGGCTGAGTGGCAGATTGTGGAGTTGCTAGGCCAGGGTTTAATCCCTAGCTGTCCTCCTTGTCGCATTTGGGTGACCCTGCAGGAATCACCTTTTCGCTCACTAAATTGAGAGTGCTCACAAATGCGGTGAATACCAGTATTCAATGCTCCTACACTCAAATGTACCAGTCTGAACGCAACTAAATGTGATTTAAAGTGGTGATATGTGCGAGTCGCCCAATTGCAGCAAATATCTCCACCAGCCTCTATGCTGAGTAGACATTTTGGAAAGAACCAAGCTTTGCCAAAACAAGTCAATCAGCTTTCGATGCCAAGAACAGATAGCTAAGTTTTGAGATGGGCACAATTTGTTGTTTTGTGCTACTCATGCTTCCCATAACATTCCCCTGTGCCTTTTGTAATCTGCGGTGAATCAAATACCCATGCAGCAAAAGTCTCTTACGTACAAAAATACCTTTTTTGTCAGCTGTTAACCGTCCAATGGAGCTTTTCCGGAACATCCATCCAGGAGTGTTTCAATCCAGTTTCACTGCCTCAACTTTTCCTATCTTTGAAGGTAGTATCACAAATGAATCTATAGTTTTACTCAAAAATTGTTTAACTATGTTCTGACATTGATGGCATACTTCAAAACCCTTTGTTACAGTTTCAATCATTACAGCCGGGAGTCCCTTTACGCAAAGACTTTTCTCCTTCATCAGAATACCAGTGTCAAATGAATGAAGGCCACTGTGTTCACTGACGAGGCTGTACCAGCAGTATCACTAGATCATTTTAGAACTCGTTATTAAAGGTGTCCTTGTCCAAGGGCTTTTTTCCATGGATCTAGAAAGTTGGCAAGATTCTGCCTTTAAAAGAAGCCTAATCTCGTTGTTTCTGATTTCGCAAATCTACCTCCAATCACAGCTCTGCGTTTAGAAAGGCAAGGTCCTTAGAAGTTATGTTGCCTCATAGCTGGCTGTTCACCTTTCTTTGCGACTATCAAGTAGGCTTCCAGGTTGGCTGTGGCATGGGGTTACCTTACATTCAGGTGGAAGGTAATGCTAGGGGTGTGGGTTGGGCCATCTTGGATTCTTCAGCAGCATTTTGATATTGTTGCCTTTGGGGCACTAATAAAGATTCTATCCTCCACCATAGGAATTGCATCTCAATCTTTGAAATAGTTTGAATATTTTTATGGGTGAGCTGCTCAAAATTCGTGGAAGTGGGCCCCTCAAGGTCAGGCTCGATTCCTATGGAGTGTGGTGTGCTCCAAGGGTCGTTATTGTCACCCATGTTCGTTAACTTGTATATGGAGCTGGTGGGGGATCTTAGCGAGAGGACTGGCATTTCCAGTCACCATCAGGAGAATGATATCCAACTACATTGAAAGTTGTCAAGCATAGTAAACATCCCCTAGGTGGGGGACCTTCCCATTGCCGTGGAGGTCTGAATTTGAACATATTTTCTTAAGGTAATTCCTTACAAGACCAATTTTCTGTTGATACTTTCATTCGATTTTCCGTCTTTAAATGTTCAACCTCAAGCTTTCTTCTTTATCATTCTTGTGTTTCTTTTGTTCGTTTTTTAGGATTTACTTTGGATTCTTCTTTCAATTTCCACTGTCTCTTGAACTTAACCCAGGCTTGGGTTTTCCAACTATCGCTTGTGCAATTGATACGAAATATGTATCGCTTTTTGAGTTCCTTACATTAAGTCAGACATTGGTTGTTTTGAGACTGGGTAGCAGAAATGCTCCTTTTTTGTGGTCATCGTGCCTCTTCTTGGGTGCACTAAAATCAGTTGCTCATGCTACGACATACATTTGATCACATAACTTCTATTTTATTTCAGCTTCATTAGTTATTTCCGAATTTTCACATTCAACTTATATTAGACTGGATAGCTTTGAAGGCACACCAGTGCACCTGGCTGAGAAACTGACCATATCCAGTGGCTGAAGATCAGAAGACGGGGTATCCGTTTGTTGAATCCTGTTAAACTGTCCAAGTAGGCATTCCCCACCACAGTTCCACAGCTGTGGAACTCCTTCCCTGTTAATGTCAAAAGCGTATTTATTCAGACTTCCTTTCCCACATTTTTGTTATACCCGTGACCATTTCTGTTTTTGCCTTGTTTGCCAACTCTGTATTTTACTCTTCATTTTCAATTGTATTTTTAGCCTTTTTTTTAAATTTGTTATAGGTTATTTGGTAATTGTAGTTTACACATGTTTTATACAGCGCCCTGCTGCCTTTCCCTTTGGTAAGGGAGAACCTTATAAGAACCCTTGAATAAATACACAAGTAATGAGTTGGCTTGATTATTTTTAATAACGTAGCTGAGCCAGCGTTAGAATTTTGAGACGAGAAAGGTGCGTCACATGATTTTCTACCAAGCTGTGAAGCACATTGACCAACTGAGGTATGCTTTGCTGTACAGACATTGTCAACAAATAAACAAATCTGAGCCGGGGGTTAAAAAAAAGTGTTGTATGGTTGCTTTTAACTAAATCATTGATAGATGACCTCAGAAAAACATAAGGCTGGCTCTGCAAAGATCACAATAACTGAGCCATTTTACCAGCGTAGTGTAAAATCATCCCATTTAAGTGTTTGTAACTAGGACCCTCTGAGCTTACTGAGGGGTGAGTAAGAGTGTACAATTAAAATATTTGTATGTACTGATTTTTACAAAAAAATATTTGCATGTGACGTGACGGAAACGATATAATAAAATGCATTTAAAAAGACGAACCTCGCACTTTATTGGCTCGAATTTGATCCTGTTTAGATTGGGATACGTAGAGATTTTGATCTGAAGGGTAGGCCTATTGTTAGCGTTTATGAGAGAGCTCCCAGGCACTACTGCATGCAAGCGTCACTCATGATTTATGACATGTCCAACACAAGCACGCTACTGATAATGGTTGTTCACCTGTAACATTATTTAACTGGAGGTTCAGTGCATATACTTGTGTGGGGCCCGCCTGTCTGCACATTATCAAGCAAACAAAGGAATGATGGCGAATGTTCTTCTTGTGGTCCAGGGAGTGTGAACATCGTTGCCTTACCAAACAAATTAAAATCAGGCAGTGCACAAATACCCGCTTTAGACTCCTCTCTTCGCTCCTCGCTCCTCCTCTCTCCTCGCTCCTCACTCCTCACTCCGCACTCCGCACTCCTCACTCCTCTCTCCTCACTCCTCCTGCCCACTTAAGCAACCTTTGCAAAGAATAAGAAGAGTGGGTTTTACTCATGGGTCTTAGTCATGGGAGGTCCTTGCTGGGCCTCCATGCAGTAACGCTCTGAGCAGGGTACAGCTCTGCAGCTGTTGCTGATGCAGTCTGACTGCTGACTCAGAAAGGATGGGCAAGGAGAGGATGGGGAGAGCATGAAGGGAGGGGGGCGCATTGCTGAGGATGTTGGAGTGGGAAGAGCGAGCATCAAGATGAGAGGCAATGGACATAGACATACTAGTCCATCCATTTACATGGGAAGCACACAGAAGTGTACCAGACCTGGACACAGAGCAAAGAGACACTGAAAGGTAACATGTGAGTCGCGCATAGATATAGAATCAGCACAGAGACAGAAGGACCCTAATGCAATGACACACAAGGACAGGAGAGGCAAATAAGCACACCAGCATATGTGTATTATGCAATTTCATGGAATGGGCACAGGAACCCAGAGCTGGAACAGAGATAAAGAGCCTAGACACAGCAGAGACATGGAAGAGGCACCTGGGAGTGGGGTTAGGACTGTGTGTCACTGGAAGATTGAGACTGACCCATTGCTATGCGCCAGGCTTTCCTGTAAGCTTTCCCAGGCTCACCTACCTGTGACCATGGCAGAGCAGTTGAGGGCATCTCTGATGGTGGCTACGGGATGGATAAGATAAAGTTCAACACGTGTATAACATGTCCACACTTTGCTGCTATGAAAGTAGACGTTTTTTCCATAAAGGCACGTGTCCTTGTTGCAGGCCCCTGATAGTTAAAGTTTAGTCTTTTCGTTGTTGGAGGTTGTGACCATTGCAGATAGGTCAGTAACAAAGTCCAATGGTCACCATAATATTCGGTAAGTCTTGTAGAAGCCTAGAAGCCTCACTAACCCCGGTCCCTCCTCAATTGAACAAATCACAGCCTCTCTCTCTCTCTCTGTCCCTCTCTGTCTCTCTCTGTCTTTCTCTGTCCCTCTCTCTCTCTCTCCCTCTAGCTCGCCCTTTCACAGAAGCACATACACAGATATAATAGACCTTTGCCAAGACCTCCATCAGGTTCAGAAGAAGGACTAAGACAAAGACCTCTACAGAGGTACGGATCAAGACACACACAAAATCAAGGAGCTTGCCAGGGCACTCTATACCAACCTGACACTGTGGGTGAATTTAAGAATAGTGCCCTGGGTGCATAGACCCTTGGTGCTTGTGCAATTGAGACCAGGTGATCCCTTTGGAACTCAGAAGATTAGGCCCTGTAGAATAGGGTGTGGAGGAGCGAAGGTTGAGTCTGCCACCATTGGGTAATTTGGAGATTGGTCGTACCCTTGTCATGAGCAGGCCCCTGAATGGAAGGTGGGGCATCCTGTTTTTTGTTTTATGTGCAAAAGTACTGGGACCTGCAGCGTTTATTGCTAGCCCTCACTCAGTCTGGGTGTGCTCCTCTGCGCTCTTAGCTTAGCACTGTTGTGGGTGATGATGGCTTTCGCTGGGCCTGTGTTGGAGTGAGGGACAAAGGAATGTGGTAGGAGGCCTCTCCTGGCCAGCACGTTTGGAGTTAGAGAGAAGGAGATGTAACATGTCCCCCATGTTCTTTAGGTTTTGTTGATAGTTTTCTGCTAGCCTGGGTCTAAAAGGATGACTTTAGGTGCCATCCTGGAGTCATTTGATGATCATCAAGCTACATTAGAAGTCATTCCCACGTCATCGCGCTCTTAAAGTCATCAGCAAAGTTTCAGAATTGTGTGAGTGATTATTTGGGGATGATTTTAGGGTGACTTGCTGATTACACAAACAGCATCCCCATTTTAGGAAACTCTTTGTTCCTGACGGTTTTAGTATGACTTGATTATTTCACAGGCTTTGCCATTTTATAAAATTGTTCCTGATGATTTGTGAATGATTTTGCTGTGACTTGCTGATTCCTTCAAGAGCAACGCCAAATGTGTTCATGCTGATTTCAGGGTGACTTGCGAATTACGCCAAGAGCATCACCGAGTTTGTTCCTGAGGATGATTTGTTTACTCCGGCAGATTGTCCAGCACTTCCATTCAGCCTTTGCTAAGTTGCAGTTGTACTGGTTGATTTTAGAATGCTTTGCTAAAGAACAACTTTTTGGTATTTTTTTTAATTGGATGGAAACACGCATAAAATGGATATTGCCATTTAACTTGGATTACAGAATATGAAACTGTTAAGCCATTCAATAGGAATCACAGATTTAAAAGCACATGTGTTACAGAAATTGTTTTCTTTCAGTAATAAGTAACTAGCACACATGGAGGGGAATGCACTGCCAAGTGTACATTCTGTAGTGACAATTATTAGTTTAATTAGTTCATGTGCAATGCCGAAACAAAACCATGTGTTTCAAGACACATATTTGGTATAGCCTGCCATGCCAACCATGTGAAGCAGCTGCTCATTAACCAAGCTGTAATTATCTGACCATAACATTTCTAGTAATCAGTGCACTCATTTTCCACTGGAGCCTGTGACAAAATGACTTTTGGACTGCAGGAGTGCAGGAATAAGTAGTGCCTAAAATGCCTACTCAGCCCCACACTACTAGGAAATTAGCAGTGATCGCAATCATAAAGGTGAATAAGGCTGCCAAGGGCAGTCTATATTCTTCCAGTCGGCAATGTAAGCCGGCAACAGTAGCAGCCCAAACAGGATTACTTCAATGAATACAAAATAAAAGAATGTCCAAACAAAGTTCTATTCAAAATAGGATCTTTCATCCAACTAACAATGCACACATCTAATACAAAATAATAAACACCCACCCCTTTAAAGGAGCACTCTTTAAAGACCCACCCCCTTTAAAGGGGAATGCAGAATTTGGAAGAAAGGGGAGCACTCTGGGTGAAGAAGGGGTGCAGGACAGATAAAGTTCAGAAGCAATGTCATACAAAAGGATATGTATTTTCAAAAGGTAGAGAGTAGGGTCGTATCGTCACTATAGCCTGCAAAGCTGAGGCATGAGGGAAGGACCACTAACTGGACCTGTAAAGTCTTGCATTAGATCTCAGATGCCTCACACATTTTGATAACACATTCTGTTATCAAACTGGGAGTCTGGGCACTCTTGGTGCCGGGCCAAGCAGAGTTGGGGAGCAGCATCAATTGGATTTAATGGCATGGTGCTGTGTCGCAGTGGCACTGGCTTGCGAGTCGAAGACGCTGGATTAGGCTGGCAGTGTTAAGTAGGTAGCGCGGAAGACTCTGCAGTCTTGGGTGCCTTCAGCTGGGAGCAGAGGCTAGTAATCAGTGGACATAGAGGCTAGTAAACAGGCAGGCAGTGCCGGTTGAGGAACTAGAAGACTCAGACGCTCTCAGATGTGGAGACAGCGGTGCGTCTGCATCGAGCAACATTCTGAAATGGCAGACGCAGTTAAAATCGAAGTTGAAGTTGAATCTGGTGGTTCAATTGCGGCAGCTTGGATGGTTTTGAAGGTGCCCAAAATGGCATTGAGGTGGTTCAGAGATGCAGGGAGAACCAGGGGTTGCTGCCTCAATTCTTCGGGTGCCTGGAAAACCAGTCCATGATCTCAGTGCAAGAAATGTCCTTTTATGCACTTCCCAGCAAGAAAGGGTTTTAGAGCACACTTGCAGGGTTCTTTCACCTCCCGTGAACAGGTTCCTGGATACCAGGGTATCATTTAAAGAAAGTCTTGTCACCCAGCAGATCTCCCCTGATGTTGTCTAGGGATGGATAAGGAACAGATATTTCCTCTGCCTTGAGGCTCTCTATCTTCATATGTGTGACAGAGGAATTTGGAACAAACTTTATCCATACCAGAGTTCCAGATTAATCTGGTTTCTTTTAAGGGTTGAGGTCACGACCTACTCCCAGGGCCTCCTCTGGTCTCCTTTTAATGTTCAGTTTGCCCTGTTTTAGAGACTAGAGTGGAACATGGCTCAGGGCATATCACAATAGAATAGCACCCTAACAATTGGGTTGCTGACAGAGGGAAATCAATGCTTTTTGAGGTTACTGATATTGGAGTCCGAGCACAAATGTTTAACTCTCTTAAAGTAGCATAGAGGCAAAAATCACAGGGCTGTCAAGTTTCCCATGGCCATGTGTGTGATGTGAGAAGGCCATCCGGTCCTGGTTTTGCTTGAAATTCGGGGGCTTGTATTTTTCATAAAATTCAAAGATTTAAGTAGGCATTTGCCAGTTACGGTCATAATATACCAAGATACAAACACAATTTACCAACTGTTCCCATTTTATGACTAGATACTATCTCATATCTCTCCCTTACCTACATAAAAGCCCAAACTGTTGGCCTTGCCAATGCTTGTCAATTTTGGAATGTAATCTTGGTGATTTTGTGACAGCTTTCTGGCTTCTGTGATATTACATGCTCAGATGGTATCCATAGCACAGACCTTTCATGTTCTCTGACAGGTCATCGTTTGGTATAAATCACCATCTTTCCCTGTTTCCCGTCTTCATTTAAAATCTGCCCTATTTCTATGCAGAAATGTACAAGAGGCCTGTTTCGGTGCCAACATTGAAGGAACTCATTAAAGAACCAGCACAAGAGGATCCACGCTCATAAAGCTGCTTCAAACAGACATTTCTAAATGTGTTTATCCACCTCCCCCGCCAGCCTTTGCTATATGATCCTAGAAAAAAAGATATCCACTTAGCCAAGTCACAACAACCACACCTCAGCAACCACTCACCCGTTAAGGGAGGATGATTGGGCATGGGCACGGATACAGAGCTTGACAGAGTCTGGCTGGGGCACCAGGAAAGGACCGCACAAAGAGTGTGAGATCACAAACTATAAATCAGCAGTTCCTCTGATCAAGGAGCTGATTACTGATCCCATGGAAAACGTGGAGGGGCTCAATGGTGGACATAAACGAGAAGAACATGGAAGCAGCAGAAAATTGTTTGGCCATACAAAAAAGGACTCCATGCTCTAATACTTTGTCACCCGGGTGGATTTGGTCCCATCCGGACTTATGTGCAAAGGTCAAACAAACACAGGACAGACATTTCCATGTTCAGCCCGCCCAATCCTCCTGCTCTCGGGGAGGAAATAAGACATTTTACATAAATAACATCAGTGATGGACATGAGATCCTGCATGATAATGGGGGGCTGGGATACTAGAGCTTTGGCTGAATAATTACTCTGTCAATAGACGAAATCAATGACGAGATCTGTAAGACGCAAGCCCTACGTATCAAGGATGAACAGCGTGTGGACAAGTGCATTGAGATTATCCTTAGACTCCTAAGGGGTGGTGCTCCACAGTTACCTAAGGAGACTAAAAAACCTGCTGCAATGGAAGCTGGGATGCAGACACAGCACGCGATAAAGGTCTGTGCACGATACTTCCCTCAAGCGCATAACTTGGAAGTCCTTAATATGCCCCTTGGGGTCATTTCTGTACGCCTGTTTTAACCAATGTTTGGGGACCCTTCAGGAGTTGCTCCTCATGTGCCTCCTGCGATGAGGCCAAGCATGAGACTACAGCCCCGACAGACCAGAAAGCAGTCGATGGTTTCCAAGAAAATTAGAAATGGATTAAATGTATTGCAGCTAGCCTAACCCTCGATTACTATCACAAGCAATGGAGACTGCATACCTATTCCGGAGACCACACACATTGTTGAAAATCGAAGAGAGTTTGGGAAATCACCTCACATTGACTGGAAGGATGTAAATGAGAACAAAGGTAAAGACTCTGTAATTAAGACTAATGAGCGTGATGGAGTGAATGCCTTGGCTGGCTGGAGAGAAAGAAATATCATCTGTTGTTTCAAGGGTCGAACCCACAGAAATAAGAACTCTTATAAGAGAGCACTGGCAAAGGTGGTGTTGGAGACCTTGGGAATGAATGATTCCACCTTTAAAAATGTTTCAGTTACGCAGATTTTATCTGACTGTATGTTTTGTGGCAATGCAGTGTCAGATTTGGGACTTGATGAACCAACACGTACGAGCTGCAATATTGAACTGTGCAGACGAACTGGTGCTCAGGGGTGTGGAGGCCTACTGGGATGAGCAACATGTCACGTGCCACTTATATGATACTTGGCTTGTGCAGCTTTACGCTAACAAGGAAACCTCCCAATCATATATACAAAGACACAAGCCTGCGAAGGCGAGGCTGGATCAGCAATTGGCCATAGAAAATGTAATGGACTTGAGTCAAGCAGCCTTGCAAAATGTTTTGGCAGAATTGCCACATTGTACGCTAGCATCTAGCGCAAAGGATACTGTGTATGAAGGCATGATGCATGTTGCCCCTTCTGGGCCCTAATGCTGAGAGATGTATTATGCAATCGATGAGTTGTGTCCTGGAATGTGGCTGGCCTTAAGACAAGGCTCAAGGACCCTGATTTTATGACTTTTTGAGAAGATATGGATATTTTCCTACTCCAGGAGACATGAGCTCTAAACACGATTCATTTGGCGGGCTTTGAGCTTTACAGAACCAAAGCAGCAATGACTGCTTGCGCCATGAGCCGTGGAGGTCTTGGAATATATTTGGCACACTTGCTTAAACTCAAGGAACATCGATTGTTCTTTACCTCCCGACTCTGCTGATAGTAGGCGTGGTGCTAGCAAATGGTAATGCCTGGCACATAGCCAATTTCTACAATGCAATTGGTGATACTAGCACCCGGGTGCCGCTCCAAGCTCTGTTAGAGGTATTGGAGGATGTTGGGAGCCATGAAGATCGTTCTCTAAATATTAGATTCCTGACAGGTGGCGACTTTAACTTAAAAATAGGAAATTACACAGGGACCACTGACAGTATTATGGATGAGGATATGCAATTTGGTATCTACCCACGTGCCTGAGAGGCTGCCACAGACACTCTGGTTAGGACATTTATGGATGTGTTGACAAGGTTGGGATTTAGAGAAGTGAATGGGAGATGTGTGTCTGGCACCCCAGGCAAACACACTATTGTGACCAAGAAACATCGTTCGACAATGGATTATATCATCCTGGGTGCAGAGGACTGGCACTGGATAAAGGATTTCCAGATAGTCTGCAGGGTCGAAAAGCGACATTGACTCTCTTTTTCTGCCACTATTGTTGAGGAATGAAGGACCCACTACTGGGGCGAAATCACCCAACACTGCTATGTATAAAACATGGGGTATGGTGGACCCCGCCTATTTAGTGTACAGAGTAATGTGTACAGCCATAGACATCTTGGCGAAATGCTTGAATCCAGAGCCCCCACAGAGAGCACATGTTTGGTATGGGCAGGTATAATGACGTGCATATGTCAAGAATTTAGGAAATCAGTTGTGGCCCAACAACCCGGTCCAAAAAGATCAGCATGGTTTAACTCGGAATGCAAGCTGGCAAAAAAAGTACTTCTGCAGGCACTAAGATGCCGAAGTAGATCCCCGTGAAAAAAAATAGAAGCCAGTGCATTGTATAAGTACTTGCTAAAATCCAGCAAATTAGAGCAAGTGGAACCTGGAACCTGGTTTAAACTGGAGAGGGCTGCCTTATCGGGCAATACAAGGGGCTATTGGAAGGCAAGTGCTGATGGTTTGCGTGCAGAGAATACGACACCAAAGGGGCATGCCAAACACGTGGGCGAGGCAAGGTGGATCAAGCATTTTTCTGCATTATATGAAAATCGCAACCTCGAGAAGGTCGACGGCACAAGAGGCAGAGTGGCCCCCTATAACATCTATAATGTGGGCCCGATCATGGTGGTGTCAATGGATGAGGTAGCGAGGGCCCTTGCTGGATCTGCAAATGGCAGAACGGCAGGACTCTATTCCCTTCCAATCAAATTCTTTAAACATGAGAAGGTGATTTGGGTGCTAATTGCTACTTTGATATTTAACATAATATTGTACTTGAAGATTTTCCCAGACCAGACTCATGAAATGAGGCCAGTCGGTCATTGTTCCAATTTTCAAAAAGGGAGACAGAACTGACCCTACCTGTTACCGCCCAATTTCACTTATTAACACCACAGCTAAGTGATTTGGGTGGTTACTATATCAAAAGATTATGACATGGGTCACTGAGAACCGGGTCCTCTCGGAATACCAATATGCTTTTTGAGAGGATATCGGAAGAGTTTACCATATAGTAAATCTAGGCTTGGCTCTGGACAAGTATGTTCGCGTCCGCAAGGACATGCTCTACTTAGCTTTTATGGACCTCTCGACTGCCTTCGATTGTGTGGACCATGGCTGGCTCTGGAGCATATTGCACTTGATGGGAATGCCGGGTGAGAGGTTAAAGATCTTGGTTCATATGCACACCAATCTGACAACAAAAGTAAGACTGGGAAACAAGGGCCAGGAAACACAGCATTTAAGATCTTGCGTGGAGCACGATAGAGCTGTGTCCTGACCACACTCCTTTTCAATCTCTGCATAAATTAATTACCAAATGTTTTAGCTGACTTGGTGAACGATGTTCCAAGGATAGCTAATCAAAGGGTGTGTGAATTCTTGTATGCGGATGATGCAGTCTTGATGGCCAGGACAAAACACACCCTTCAGAGATTGGTAAATGGATTTAATGATGATATGAAAGAGACAGGCCTAGCAATTAACACAGGGAAATAAAGGTAATGTACGTCTGCAACAGCAAACCGCGAGGGAATGCCATACTAGCAGTGGGGAAAAGTCTTGAATGGGTCAAATCGTTTTGTTACATTGCGGTGACGGTCTCTAGTGACATGGGCTTGCCTTTACACGTAAAGCAACAAACTGTAAGGGCATCTCAAATTAATGGCTCAATCTTGAGATTCAGGGCAAAATTGGGTGGCTTGGCCACTAATCACACCCTTAAAATGTATGCGGCAAAATCAGTACCTCTGCTGACATATGGTGCAGCTGCGTTGGGTCATTATCAAACAACAACAACAAAAAAATAACTGAAAATGTGTTCCTCAGGAATATCATGGATTTGCTACAGGGATTCCTATGGCACTTGTTGCACAAAGAACTTGAATTAGCCTACACAGAAGATCTCAAAGCAATATAGCCTTTAATCTATTGGCTGCGTCTATGGGAGAGGCCCCACTGTCAATAACAAGAGCCCTGATGAGGGATCTAATGGCCACAAATTCTTGTGCTGCCTCGCCTTGGTTGATATATATAAAATCATCCTTACAAGAGCTTGGTTTTGGGAACTTATTTGGCAATGAATTATGGGCAGTCAACGTTGGCAGGGGAGAGTTAATAGACGCCTTTTCTCCTCATAAGGAGGAATAGTGAACTGTAGAAGCAAAGTGTACAATTTTATTATTGCAATTTGGCTCTCAAAACTGTAAGGCCAGCCTACGTCCAATGGTTCGTCACCCCAAGGAAAAGGGCAGTGATTATGGCTTTCAGAGAAAATCTTTTGTTCACTGGGGAAAGGGCACTTTTTTCACCAATAAATTGCACTGAGGGGAGGAACTGTCATTGCTGTGGGAGTGATAGGAATAATTTTTTTGCACTTCCAGTTCTTCTGTCCTACTTTTGCAAAGCCATGTCCAAGCTTAGACACATGCAATTAGCAATTCAAGTTTTTATTGTCAGTCCTGGTTCTGCTGACAGCACATAACATATATTTATATATTGAGCAGGCCCTCACGTTACGCAGGAAATTTGTATGTTTTAATGAATGATTTTAGTTTATTTTGTAGATCACAAGACTTCGACTATCTAAATGAATTTTATTGTTGTACTATTTTCACTGTTTGCTCTTTGATGGGAATGTTCATTTCCAAATAAAGATTGTATTTACTACTCAACAATCACATCTCCATCACAAGGACAACCCCTGCCATACAACAACCCCACCACAATCATAACGAAATGTTCATCATCCAAATAACAAAGTTACTTAAACCTGATGTCAACATCACAACCGCTTCCTCATAACAGCCACGTGCCAACATCTTTATCACATAACTATTCCAATGACATCATAACTACGCCACTTTATTGAGGAAGATATCACCTCTTTTCTTTACTTTCTCTGACTTTTCATCCAGGATCTGATCCTTTTAAATCAAAGACTACAAGTCAAAGAATGAAATAGGTCTGGGCTAGCGCCTCCCAAGAGGAACCGTGTTTGCTGGCGTGTGTGAAGATGGCTTGTTTAAAATGAAATAGGAAGTTCATTATTCTGCATCTAGTAAGAAATGTTAAAGGGGTAAAAGGCATTGGGGGTGTCCGGTGCAGAGTGACATTTGTTATCTGTAGAACTTCCTAACTTATGTTATATAATGCACACGTAGAAAGAGGCTCAAAGGTGTAAGAAATTGTAGAATGAGTAGAGCCGAGCAGCGTGGGCCAGAATCCTCTTCTGAGTGTTGCAAGAGCCACTTTCAATGAACTAAGTAATGCAGAAAAACCTATTTTTATATCATGAATGAAAACGATAAAAAAGCAATTGCTGTTTGCAAATGGCACTTTCAATATTTAACGACTCAACCATCAATGCATACCTACTCATCCATCAATCCACCAATACACACATTTTCACATACTAATCTATTCATCCTCAGTCATATTTATCCATATTCACCCAATCATATTCACTGACTCATCCATCAATCTGCCCAACAATATTAACTTATTCATTCACCTATACAATCATATTCACATTCACTGACTCATCCATACAGTCATAAGTATCCACTCATCCATCGTCTCATGTAATCATATTCTCCCATTCACCCTTCATCCACTCAATTATATTCACCTACTCAGAAAATAAAAATCCTGACTACCTGGTTTTGCCAATGATTGTTTACTGTGCCCAATCTTAATCTGTTTCCAGTCGCTCTTTCTGAATCTCTCTGATCTTTCAGTGCCATTTCTCAAGACTTCTTTGCCCAATCTCTTTGACACCAAGCTCCCTTCCACTCCCTTTGCCCTTGTCATTACCCTCTCTCTCTCTGCACAACTGGTATTTTTTCAGTCTCCAGCATAGGATCTTTCATAGATTCAGATGCTTGAATATTCCCAGTCATCAGACTGGGAATCATCGGTGATAAAATAATTATTACATTTTTTCTTTTTTAATATACACACATTCCTACATAGAAATGCATGTACATAGTCCATTATGGCCTATGAGCCATTCTATTGTGTAGTCCCTCCAAATCACTTTGGTCCTTAATGACCTCAACCAATGAGGTGGCAGGGCTTAAGTTCCGCCCCAGGCAGCCATCTTCAGATTTTTTCTGCAATCTAATTGACACAGGGAATCCTCAAGCTCTCTCGTTTTTTCAAATTTTCTTCAATTTTCACAGTCGTTTATATTTTAATATACTCTACCACATTCCCATGGCTGGGGGCTATCTCCACTGGTTTTTGGGCTTTCAAAAAACTTTGTTTTGACCCAGAATTTGCTGAGTGAACTTTCTCTTCAGATGGCTGACTTCAGACTACCAAGAAGCCTTCCCTATTCAGGGATTGCACGAGGTGCAGGAGAAAGGTGGTTTACATGAAAGATCCCCATGATCACTGTATATACTGTCTTTATCCTCATGAAATCCAGAAATGTCACATTTGCAAGTCTTTTACAACTAAGACTACAAGACAGACATAGAAGACTTCTCCTGCATTTGGAAGGCAGGGGGCTTTCTTCTGGCGATGAATCTGCGAAGACGGCCCCTGTTCACTCCAGCATATCATCTGAGAAGCAAACTTCTAAAAGAAGGGCTTCTTCAGTGGAAAGGAGCTCCTCTCCCAAGAGCAAGAGGAAGCTGGAAATTATACCTTTCCTACCTCCCCTGGATTCTACAAGCCATAAAATGAAGAATTCTATGGCAAAAACTACCTCCAAAGGTAAGGAGGAGTTTGCAAAAAACTGGGTGGGGGTGGGGGGGCAGTCGTCCACGGAGAAGCCGTCTACGAGTGGCAGTAAAGGTAGAGGCCCGTCGTCCACCAAGCTGTCCACGAGGCCATCGTCTACGAAATCTTCAACCACGCTTCCGTCGACGGCACCGCGAGCTTCTTTGCCGACGGAAGAATTAGGACCCAAAACGCCCCTTGCTGATGCCACTGTTACACCATCCAATGAAGACAGTCTTCCTGAGTCTATAGAAGCGCCGCCTCAGTTTGTGGACGCTCTTGAACCACAGGGAACACAATTATCTCCCTTAGGAGAAATGGCAGAGCTACCTGACGTCATCCTGCAGGAGGAGTTTTCAGACACTGGGTTTGTTGAAGAACAGCATTATCTTACACCTAAGGAACACAGCCCTCCTTGGCATCCTACTACAGAGGTGCCTGCTGATCCTTTTGATCCTGTGCTCATGTTATCAATGTAAAGGATCCTTGAGGAGTTCAACAGACGTCAAAATAAAAAAAGCAAGTCAGCTCTACCGAGGGAGCCTAACCTCCCGCAGAGGGAGTTTTCACCTAGACAAACCACGCTAAGACATTCGCCTTCCAGGAGTAGGTGTCAAGCCTGTGCCACTGGCGCACACATTGGCAACCATCATGGACTATTTGGAACTCATTTATCTTCATAATACTCTTTGAACAACCCCTATCCACATTTTGGTCCTTAATTTCCATTTGCACGACTTTGGTACTTTCTTATTTAATTCAGCTAGCTACATGTACCATAATGCACCTTGCTACAGTTATCAATTCCTGGCTATTCCCATTCATCAGTATTGGAACCACAATCCCCAGAAGCCCTAGCGATCAGTGCTGCTTCCACCTTCTCAGGACCAGAGAGGGAGGAGGCAGATTACCTTCAGGTGTGCTGATCCAGGTGCTGCCAATTAGCCTGCCTCAGTACAGGGCAGGGCTGTATTTAAGCAGCTGCCTGCAGGAGCTCAGTCTCTTGCATCAAGAGTTCTCCCAGCCCCTTTTTGCCTTGAGCCACAATTTGTATGCTGTTCCTGTTGCCGTATTATCCTGCTTCTGATTCCAGCGCTCCTTGCTGCCCTGCTCCTCTGGGCTCCCTGCCTTGCAGCCTGCTACACTCCTCTGCCTTCAGCCCTGATCCTCTGGGCTCCCTGCCTAGCTGCCCTGCTCCTGTGGGCTCGCTCCTTGCTGCCCTGCTCCTCTGGGCTCCCTGCCTTGCAGACTGCTACACTCCTCTGCCTTCAGCCCTGTTCGTCTAGGCTCCCTGCCTCGCTGCCCTGCTCCTGTGGCTCGTTCCTTGCTGACCTGCTCTTCTGGACTCCCTGCCTTGCAGCCTACTACAGTCCTCTGGAGTCCACAACAGTCTGCCTGCACCTTGTGCCATCCGTTACTGCAGCCCTGCTTCCTTGTTTGCAGCCCCCCTGTTTCCTGACTACTGCTCCCTTGCTCTCTTCCTTGTTTGCAACCCCCTGTTCTTGATCCCTGTCCTTCTCTTCCTTGAGTCTTCTGTCCTCCCCTTAGGTTATCCATTTCAGTTATACTGTTTCATTCATTTCCGTTTGCTAGCTTTCTCTTGTCTTTCCAGCCCTGAGTTACTGTTCTACTATTCCGTGTACAGTTTCTGGCCACCATTCCCTACAGTTAGATACTAGGTTTCTGCCCTTCCTTTCTTCCGGATTCTGTTCTTAACCTTGTTCTCTTTGACCTCATTTTCCCTGGATATTTCTGTTCTTGTCTTCACTTGTGTTTTATGTAAATCCTTTGTACAGAGCTTGACTGTTGGTTTCCGGCAGGCAACCTCTGCCCCTTCCCTTGTCCCGTTTTCAGTGTTGTACTTCGTGTCACTGTTTGGTTCCTGCTGGACCCGTATAGGCTTCAGTCTTGTGAAGTACTGTTACCTTGTTTGTGCCTTAGCATTCAGGTACAGACACCCACTGCTGTTGTTCCCAGCCATGAGCATACAGAGTGGGCCCCTGTAATTGCAATCTGTGCAGAAGGCTGGAGTTTCCAAAGGTCCGTGGAACACTCTTTCCCATTTCTGCATACACCTCAAGAGGGAATCCAGTTTGTTTGTACCTTTGTATTCCCTGCCCCTTTTTGTTCACAGCTACTGTTGCCTATTCTTCTTTCTTGTTGAGCTTCCTGCTGTGTGTGCTTATCTGTCACCTTACATCAGCACAGCCACCCAACACCCACCTGGGTGCCCGGTGCCACTCTTGACAGAGTGCCATCCTTGACAGTAGGCCACAGAAAAGGGTGCATTCACCTGAGAACACCGCGCAGGTCTAGGAGCAGGATACTCAGTGCTTCTCCGACAAGGGTCCCTTCTCCAGCATTGTCACACAGGACAAGGACTCCAACTAGAGATCCAACGATTGTACCTTCCTCTGTTTCGGTCTCAGACTGGCAAGAAGATACTTTCAGAGAATTTTCGGAACCAGAAGAAAGCGAGATCACGCAAGAGCCGGATACCAGCGAATGGGATGATTACATTGTCGAAAAGCCCAGAAAGAAAGATTCTCTGGGTGGCTCTTCACCGCCGGATGATCTAGTCTCTTTTCTTACTATCATTGGCAAAGCCGCAGAATTGTTTCAGTTACAGGTTACATCGGAGGAGAAGAAAGTCAGTGCTTTATGAGCACAGGGACAAACGTAGGAGAACTGTTACTACCATTCCTCTCCTCAACACCATTTGGGAGTCCGGATCCAAGATATTGGCCACACCCTTATCCACTCTGGCTCTAGTTTCCAGGTGAGAGAAAAAATACAAGGCTTCGGTGTCTGCACCTCTTTGTCTACGAGGTCATACAAAACCAGACTCGGATGGTCACAAACAAGAAGCTATGGGCAGGGAAGTGTCCGCATCAGCATCGCTTACCATCAGAATGGGCAACGCACTGGCCATGACGGCAAGATTCGACCGCAAGCTTTGGCTCCGCATGTCCAAGCTGGCCAAACAGCTACTTGTAGAACTCCAGGAGGAAGCCAGGTTGATTATCGCCGATGGGGAAGCAGCTTCAGATCATATGATTGACGCTGCAGTCGATGTGGCGGAGTCAGGTTACCGGCAGATGGCCCACGGCACAGTGCTGAGAAGACAGGCCTGGATGAAGGCTACCAATTTCAGGCCTGAGGTCCAAGTGCAGATATTAGACATGCCCTTCGATGGTCAAGAACTCTTCGGGAAAAAGATTGATGACCACCTCAAAGGAATTAAAACGGATACGGCACGTGCCATCAACTGCTTGAAAGACATAGACAAGGATCACCGGTCGTTTCATCCTTTTCGAGGTTCATCCTCGAAGTACAGAGGTTTTAACTGCCCTTCCCACTGCCAGAAGTCGCAAGGTAGTTCATACCAGGACACCAAGTACCAATCTTCCAACAAATACGCCCAGAGAGAGAGGCGGGGCTCTGCTCAAGGGAAGTCACAGAGCAAACAAAACTGCCAGTCCAGCTCCTCCCCCTCAACGTCACACCCTGGTGGGGGGATGGGTGAGCCAGTTCTTTTAACGCTGGCAGTCAATAACATCAGACAAATGGGTGATACACGTGGTCCGCGAGGGACACACATTAGAATTTCTAAACCAACCACCTTCCTTGCCCCCAACTCTGCGCAAGGTGCATATGTTAAAGCAAGTCCTGTCTGAAATCCAGAAACTGCTGCACAAAGCAGCAATAGAGCCAGTACCTTACTCTCTAAGGGGGAAGGGTTTCTGCTCCCATTTGTTACTCATCAAAAAGAAGAATGGTCAATGGCGACCCATCTTGGACCTGAGAGAGCTAAACAAATATATCAAGCGCATCAAACTCAAGATGATAACTTTGCAAGGAGTGCTCCCTTGGCTAAACATGCACGATTTCTTGGCCACTCTAGACTTTGGAGGATGCATACTTCCACGTACCAATCCACCCAGCACACAGAAAATTCCTCAGGTTCACTTTGGGCGATCTTCATTTTCTCACGTTCGGTCTGAGATCAGCACTGAGAGTGTTTACAAAATGCCTAGCACCAGTGGCTATAAAACTCAGGAGGACAGGAACAGAAGTCTTTCCATATCTGGACGACTGGTTGATAAGAGCAAGTTCCACCTGAAGCGCACACTTGGCAGTTTGAAAGACAACAAATCTCCTAAAAGGGTTAGCTTTCACCATAAACAACGCAAAGTCCTGCCCAGTTCCCAGCAAGGCAGTTTCTTTCCTGGGAGCTGAGCTCGACACCAACATTCCCAGAGTTAGACCGTCGGCAGAAAGAGCAACAGCAATTCTCCGCTTGACCATGTGCTTCTTAGGGAGAGAAACGACATCGGTGCACTCTTACAAATCCCTCCTGGGCATGATGTCCTCATGTATATTCCTCAGACCAAATTGCAGGCTTCGCATGAGGCCTGTTCAGGAGGCACTGGACCACCAATGGAAACAAGCTCTCGGCTCGTGGGAGGACATCGTCCAGATTCCAACAACGCTGCACAAGGCTCTTCGATGGTGGAACGCTCCGCAGAATCTGTTACAAGGAATTCCGTTTCAGGCACCAACGTCGACCCTTCTCTTGAGGACAGACGTGTCTCTTTCGGGCTGGGGCGCTCATCTTGCAGACCTACAAACCAAGGGCTCCTGGTCACCCCAGGAGTCCCAACTCCACATCAACGTGTTGGAACTCAGGGCCATACGGTGGGCACTGAAAGCTTTCCTTCCGGTAGTAGCGGGGCAGGTACTCACTGTACAGACAGACAACACAACCTCCATGCACTACACAAACAAGCAAGGATGCACAAGGTCAGAGATCTTATCTCGAGAATCTCAACTACTATGGGCATGGGCCTGGCATCACAGAGTCCAAATCATGGCGGGACACCTTCTAGGAGTGGACAATGTCCTAGCGGACAAACTGAGCATGGACTACATGTCTTCTCACAAGTGGGAGCTGGACGAGAAGGAAGCCCAACGGATCTTTGCCTTATGGGGCCATCCACATCTCGATCTTTTTGCCAACAGGGCCAACAAGAAATGCAGAATGTTCGCCTCCAGGTACCCAGAGAGTCAGTCAGTAGGAGACGCTTTCTCGATTGGACGGGGAAATTCCTATATGCCTTTTCCCCCTTTCCTCTCATTTCCAGGATACTACGCAGCCTGAAAGAGCAGAAGTGTTCTATTATCCTAATTGCACGGACTGAGCGTGGCAGGTCTGGTACTCGACCCTACAGCACCAGTCCAGATGGCCCCCGATTTGCCTCAAAGCGCACCAGTATCTATTGACGCAACAGAACCACAAGGTCCTCCATCATGATCCAGTGAGCCTGTCTCTCAAGTCCTGGTTCCTGAGCAGCGTAAGCTGGTGAATCTCAATTTGCCTGCAGAATGCTGGGATATAATCAGGGCCTCAAGGGCTCCTTCTACACGCATCACCTACACTAGGAAATTGACTCGCTTTTCCAAGTGGTGTGAGACGTATGCTATTGATCGTCTCACCACTTCGTTGGAGCAAGTACTTCCTTGTTCATTACACTTAGCCAAAGCAGGTCTTTCACCGTCTTCAATCAAGGTCCACCTATCAGCCATTACGGCATATACAACGGCCGCGGAGACACAGTCCTTACTCTCCCTTCTGGCAGTCAAGGTCTTCATTAAAAGACTTTTGCGTACATACCCGCCTACGCCCACGCCGGTTCCAACCTGGAGCTTGAACACTGCTAACAGCCCTCATGGAGCCTCCTTACGAGCCCATCCACTGGTGTAACATAAAATTCTTGTCATGGAAAACGGCTTTCTTGATAGCCATTACTTCGGCCAGGAGGATCAGTGAGTTACAAGCCTTATCTTCTGAACCCCCTTTCATGTTGTTCCATAAGGACCGTGTCATTTTAAGACCACACCCTAAGTTTCTTTCCGAAGGTAGTATCGGAAATGACGCTCACAGAACGCATTGTCCTGCAAACTTTCTTCCAGAATCACTCTTCGGAAGCAGAATGAACCTTGCATTCTCTGGACACAGCAAGAGTATTAAATTTTTATTTACAAAGAACTAGGGAATTCCGTTCTTCAAATAGACTGTTCATCGCCTTCTCTTTCCACGCTGGGTTTCTTCTTGCATCACCCACAGCCATCAAGCGAAAGGCGACCATCTTCCCAAACCATACTCAGTGTACTCTACCAGAGGGAGAGCGGCATGAACAGCGTTCCACGCAGGGGTGGTTTTGTAGGACATATGCAGAGCCGCCACGTGGAGCACTCTGCACATGTTCACTAAACACTACTGCCTGGCTGAAGATGCCAACAAAGAAACTGCAATTGGACAGGCAGCGCTCTGCCACCTCTTTGCATAAGGTAGCACCAGCCTCCTTTTTCCACCTTTCCCTGAGTATGTAACCGTTGTGTTGCTGCATGGTAAAGGTTTGATCACAGATATGTTTTCTGTATTATGCATATATGTATATGATGGTGGCATGTCTTTTTTTTAACTGCTTGGTATTCTATTCAAGCATCTGAATCTATGAAAGATCCAATGCTGGAGAAGTCTTAGTTACCTACCTGTAAATGTATTTCTCCAGCATTGGTATCTTTCATAGATTCACATGCGCCCACCCGCCTCCCCTGAGAGGCTTCTCCTATGCTCAGCACCCATCATACTGTAATTACTACTGTTCAAAATAAATCTGAAGATGGCTGCCTGGGGCAGAGTTTAAGCCCTGCCACCTCATTGGTTAGGGTCATAAAGGACCAAAGTGAGGTGGAGGGACTACACAATAGAATGGCTCGTAGGCCATAATGGACTATGTACATGCATTTCTATGTAGCAATGTGTGTATATAATAAATAAAAAAATGAATTATTATTTTATCACCGAGGATTCCCAGTCTGACGACGGGCAATATTCAAGCATCTGAATCTATGAAAGATACCAATACTGGCGAAATACAGTTACAGGTAAGTAACTAAGACCTCTTCCTCATCTCTCTGTATTGGCCTTTTAAAACAAACTGAATGGCAGCTCCATGGCAGTATTTAAATGTTGGGGTGATTTCCCTCATAGGAGAATTAAAAACCACACCAACGCTAAAATGCATTTAACTTAAATTATACATTCCATTCTGCTAAAATGACCCTCCGCACAATGTAATTAAATAGCCTTCTCTTTTATCTCTAACAGCAGTCTCAGTGCGATAGACATTCATTAAATGAACATGAAATCTGCCCTCTCACATGGCATTCTCCTTAGCAGGTTTGATCAACGTTAGGTAGAGAGAAGAAAGAGAAATGAAACAATAAAGTGGGGAAGTATCGATAAAGAGGATATAATGGGAGGCGAGCGTGAGGAGATCAATTAATAAATAACATGGAAGGAGAAATAACACCACAAAATGAAAGGGAAAAAACAACACAGCACCCTCTCAGGCTCAGACTGGCCTATAGGGCAATGCGCGAACCAAAAACGCGAAATGCCGGTGTCGGTCATTTTATTTGGTCAAAGTGGCCCACTTTTTTGGCCTATGTGGCCCACTTTGATAAGTTACGTCACCATGTGGATAGTAGTTTCGACCATTGTTACTGAATGAATATTCTTTAAAATGCACAATTGGCATGACATTTGATCAAAAACCTCCCCCTTGGGTACTATTCAGTCTGCCACAAAAGGAATGAATTGCCATTTGCAACTGTCGGCCACTTTTTCATCGGTGCCCGAGACAATATTATGCCCCAGTCAGACACTGTCTCTCCCCAACACCCATCTCCAATAACTTGTGCAGAAGGTGCCTCTCGGTCTGCCTGGACAGAAGGCAGGTGCTGTTACACAGATACATGACAAAACCAGACCATTAAGGTCATCCTTTCAGTGCAAGCTCTGCCAGGCGAATGCACCGGCAAGACGGCAAATGGCGGGCGCCGCACTTAGTGGAGACACCCGCCCAGCCCAACCAGTGGTTAGAAAGGAAGGAGGGACGGACTAGATGGCCTCCACCCACGTGGGCGAATGGGGAGGAAGCACGTCACATAGGGAGGACGGGGGGGCAGGGCAAGAGAGGGGGTCTATATAAGGCCCCAGGGAGGGCCCCGGGGTGCGTCCTGCGAGGAAGAAGATGTTCGGTAATCTCTGTTATTTCTTCATGGTAAGTGCATTTAATGATTGTTGAGTGGATAAAATGACACAATCGTCTTTTGAAAATGGAATGTGTTGGTCGCAAAGCAGGTGAAGTGTTGGGCTTGCTTGAATCTCAATGGGGGACACTGTTTTGTATGTGGCAGCGAAGTCTTCGATTAGGGGTTCACAGTCACTCTGCGCCTTTGCGTGCGTGCTCACGCTTGCAAACACTGGACAGCCATCTCAGTGGCTGTCCCTAGTGGTTGCCGAGTGGTTGCCGATACCAGCTGTTGCTGAGACTTGTTTAAGCTGGTGTGGTGGCCGCACGCTGCAGTGGGTTGTGCGATGGAGTTGTGCCCAGAGTGGTCGCTGCACCACCTAGAAGGGAAAAGGGTGCAGGATTTAGGTCTTTATTTGTTGGGGTTGTTCCTGGGTCGGTCACGGCGCCACCTGGTGTAGTGGTATATGTCTGTTTCTGTGTGTGTACGGCCTGAGGGCGCCAGGGCACCGCGGTGGGGGATTGGTGTTTCATGTGTTAGTGTGTTCCTCTGAACGGTTGTAAAACCAACAGATGTCCACAATTCTGTGGAACTCTCCCGTCCCCTGCACACCCGATCAATTGTGAAAACAATATTTACGTCAATAATTACAATTTACTTTTTAAGAAATGTTTGAAAAAAACAGTTTAAGACATTGATTATATAAAAAAAGATGATGATGATCATCAATTTAATTTCTCAATAAATCATAGGCAACAAGTTTAAATTTCAATTCATTAGTTAATCAACAACTGTGTTTTTGCAATTTGAACATTGCTTGTATAGCATATATATACATATCTTTAATCACACTCAATTTTGGCGCAATAATCTTCGTGGGCACACACTATGTAAATACCACTTCCCTCAATTCTATGGAGAATTGTCTTATGCCATATATTGTTCATAGAAAAGTGTTAACATATACTACTCGATGCGTTTCGGGGTTGGTTTTGTCCCCTTCTTCAAGAGATGTTAGCCCTCTTTCATTTCTTTTTTCTTTTCACCTAAAATATATAATACCAAATTCCTATTGAGCCAATTAATTGCTGGATATCTGCGCCACCGGGCCCTGCAACATCTGCCACGCTCCCCCCAGTTTCCAAGAACCCCTCTTTATTTCTGTATGTGAGGCACTGCGTGAACATCTGTCAGGCGTTGTTAACTTTTAAGCATAGGCACGTTCCGCAAACTGCGCAGAAAGGGACATTGGACGGAAGGCTTTCAGTTCGTAAACTCTGCGACATTGTGCATAACCACAGCTTATGCTCGGCCTTCGGTTGGGGAAAGGTGATCCCTTCATAAATGACTTTTGGAACGTGGGGTGACTGTGTGAGGGAGGGGGTATTTATTAACTACAAGTATACTGAACAAAAGGGGAGGACACTCCGTGTTGCCTGTGGTTGGCTTATCTTAAGTTCAAATCCATAGTTTGTTCAAGCGCTGACAACCCCCGAACCCCACCTTCATTGTTCGAAAATCATGTCTGACACATCGCACCGATGACAAACCCCCAAAACAGGAAGGTCGTCTGTGATTGTTAGCCATCGCTGGGAGAGGTACCTCTCCTTTGTCTGACAGTCCGTGCTTAAAGAGACAGAGTGGGGCATTATGCTGCTATTTTGACAGAAACTATTGTCCCTAAAGAGTGTTTCGAATCAAACCCTGGCAGAGTTCTGTTGTCCCGGCGATATACATTGGTGCATATGAAGTGGTCTGGTGATGCAAGAAATGGAATGCATGATTTAGGTTTGTGCGGGTGAACTGGAAGAGTTGGGTATTTGTGCGCTGCCATGACTCTGTGTTGGGGGGTGGTGGCCACTCGTAGAATTAAGGGTTTGATTTTGCAAAGTCACCAGGCTGAGTTACAACATTTAGAGTGTTTTTATGGCATTTCACCATGGCGTTTTCACAGCACGTGATTTTCTTTGGGGTGTAATGCTGTAATGTAATGTTGGCATGGTTTTTGCGTTGAAATCACCCCAGGTTTTCAAACAATGGCAGTGTTCTGTTGTCCCGGCGATAGGTATTGGTACATACGAAACGGTCGGGTGATGTGCAAAAAATGGAAATGTGTGATGTAGGTTTTTTTTTTTTTGGTGGTGAACTGGAAGGGATGGGTTTTGTGCGCCGCCATGACTGTGTGCAGGGGGGCGAGGAGGCGGGCGTTGGCCGCCCCTCGTAGAAGATCAGTTTTTGCAAAGTGGCAAGGGCTGGTTGCAACATTTGGATGGGTTTTACTGCATTTCGCCATGGCATTTATACAGCATGTGACTTGCTTGGGGGCTTTGGGGTGTAATGTGGTAATGTTGGGATGGCTTAGTGTTCCCTGGGAGGCTGCTGTGTTGCTGAGGGGAGGCAGGGTTTGGAGGCCCCAGCGGGAATAGGGAAGGCATATGTGTAATCTATTTGCAGTGGCGCAGGGTGGCGGGCTGCACCACCCTGCCGATCGTGTTGATTGACGCTGTAAATCAGGCCCTGGTGTAATTGCAAAGCCTTAACCCGCTGTGCCTCCAGGCAATTTAGTTATACATTTGTTATTTAAAATATGGGTGCTCCGGCATCTGTTCTTGCACCGAATTCCTCTTACAAAACGATCATTGGCAAAGCTCTTGCAGAGGCACTAGATAGGAATTGCCACTTACTGCTGTAGTATGAGCAGGAAATAACACCATTTCCCACCTGTTGATAGCTTACGTCCAGGTAAAAAGGCCATTTCCTGGTGCAGCACGCAGTGCGTGCAGGAATAATACATTGGCTTTAGAAGGAGGAGGGCAGCCATTGCATCGCTTTTCGTATGATACTCGCAAGTGATGGGCCTTTGTTGCCATGTAAGGGGATCAGATACGACCAGATTTACCTGGCTTTCGAGGGGTTATGTTCTGCAAAGGCAATCAGTAGTTATGCTTAAAGAGTGGGACGTGGGTTTTAAGTGTAATTTCCCTGTGCATTCTGGGGTTTGTAGTTTCCATTCGGAGGAGGGGCGCAGCTTGCCATCCGGGGCTTTGGGGTCGGCAGGGGTGGGGTCGGGTTGGTGGTAAAGTGGCTGCGATGGCAATTGGTATTTGGTGTCCATTTGGGATAAAGTAACTGATGATTGAAGGTGCAGGCCGGGTAATGGTTTAAAAGGTTGCAACCAGCCTTATCTATCTTGCCGGGCCCGGCACTCGAGGCGTTGCACATATTACAAACTGCACAAAAACGCTCATCTGTTTGTAGCTTAAGGTCGTTTTGTGAATTGCGGCTAGTTGTTTTGACAAGCATTGCTGAATTAATTATCGTTAAGATGCACAATTTACATCACACTTAATTAAAACACCCTCCCATGGGCACTACTCAATCAGTGTCACAAAAGAATGAATAGCGTTTTACAATTGTGGCCCACCTTCTCATTGGTGCCCGACACAATAACGTGCCGCAGCGGCCTCGTAGTACACATGGAAATGTTTGGAGGCGAGTCTTGCTGGCTTCGTCTTGGTGTTGCAGAGGGGAACGGAAATGAGCAGCCCACCTCGAGAACGAGTGCCGAAAGACTTGCAGATGGACGGGACACAGGGCAAGGTTCTTGCTGGGGAGGCCGCACTCTGCAGGGTATAGGTGGGCAAGTTGGTGGTTTTTCAAGGGGTGTCATAGTGCCTTGGCGTTTTGCATGCCTTATCACTGTCTTGTGCTAGGTTGATGGGTCCCTGGGAGGGGCCTGCTAATAATGCTGTGAAGTAATTGATTGGTCATGACTTATACTAATACATTTTGCTGGCAGTTTAAGGAAATGTATGAGGGGCCCACCTAGCCTCCGAGGCAGCTGTCCCCTGCAAAATGATAATGGCATAAGCTTGGAGCAGCGAGGGGGGAAAACAGGAGCGCAAGACCATAAATGTTCTTCACATACTTCGAGTGGAGCATGCAAACATGCTCTATGTACAGCATTATAAGATATAAGCTTCTGTTCTCTTTAGGGATAAGCAGGGAGACAAGGGTGACAAAAGTGACAGAACAATATATTATGGATGTGTACTGCACATATAAATCGCTTGGAGGGGTTCATAAGTTAACATTCAAAAGCCTCACAATTGTAGCATGACCTCTACCACATGCCACATTCCTAGTTATTGTAATACCTTCGGCAGATTTTCCTAGCTCTTCATAAGTGCCCTCGGTTCTATGCCACAGCAGCGAGGGAGCGAGGACGGAGATGTGTGGCCAGCAGCCCGACCCCAGCCCTCCACTCATGAACCCAAATTGTGCCACCCGATAATAAACAACACCAATAGCAGCGCTGGCAGGCAAGCAACGCACCCGGAACTGGCAGCAAGCTGGCTACACCAAGCAGAACGGCGCTGACAGCTGGCACACAGAGGTATGTATCAGGAAAGAGGGAGGAGGAACAAACCAGGAATCTGAAACAAGAAGCTGCTAGCACCAAGCCACACCGTAGGCGTGCGCACTGTAGGCGTGCGCAACGCCGGAACTCAGCGAAAGCTCTCGCACACAGCCGCTTCCGCTGCCCTTATTCCCCATCCCATCCTCTTCATCACTCTCTTCCGGGGTTCTCTGAACTCTCTTATGTGTTACCGTTCTGCTCCCACACATCAGCGACTTTGTGGCATGGATCTTTACTGTTCCTGATCAAGACTCCATGTGAAACTCTTGGTCAGTTATGCGCTGAAGTACTGGTGCAGAGCCTCTCAGAATTTAAGACACACTGATCCTGAGATTTCTCCGCTGATCCTGAGATTTCTCCCACTTGTTGCCAGATCTACATTGGTGGCTGGTTGGCGTCTTGAAAGATCGCAAGGGACTTTCATGGGGCAACGAATGTCTGGCCACCACCCTTCGAATCCTGCTGACCCCAGGATCTGGGAAAACATGGGGTGCAGGGACCCAAGAAGAGAGAAATGACAAGGGTTTGATAGTCAGGATACAAAAGGGATTCATGCGCAGTAGATAGAAGATTTGGGAATTATAGTGGAGAGGTAAATCAGGGAAGCTATGTTTCAGCATCACTGATAGGCACATGCCAATAGCCTTTGCCCAGTAAGGCCATTTGCCTTCACACCCCTACCAACGCTTTCTCTTTTATAACACTACCAACCTTAAACTGGCAAAAATAGTCACATTTAGCAAGCAAGCATGCAATCAGCTCCACTTAGACGTTTGTAAGAACGTATTAGCTCTTGTGCCATTTAAAATACATCAAGAGACTCCAAAAAAGAAGGGGCCTCCTCTCATCGGCACTAGTTCTTTCCTGACTACTAATGGAAAAGAGAATAACCATCACAAAGTGCTGTAGGGAACAACCCACAAATATTTCAGGAAGATATTATGGCCTTACCACCCAAACAAGAATCTAAGATCCACAAGTAGAGACCTACTTTGCGACTTAAAGTTAAATAAAGATCGCTCACATGGGGAAAGCAACTTGTTTAGGACTACAGCTGGGGTATTCAGAAAAGGCTTAAATATGCCTTTTAATCCCAACATCTTACACACGCAGTAGGTGGCAGCAGCTTAATGCCAAGTATAAGGTCTTTCCCTTGAAATTGCAACAAGGCTGATAACCTTTATCATCTACCCATCACAAATATTGCTGCACGATAACCGTTAAGTACACCTGCATGTGGGTCTTGATCGGTCCTCTACTCCCTCTGTGTTCGCCACTCACACCACCTTTGCACTCTGAAGCAGTCTGCTGGCAATATATAACACTTTACAGAAATCAATAACATATAATACATGCATTTGTTTAGTCACAAGCACACTACATTTTCTAGAATTTGAAGCTTAACTGCAGTTTGGTTTGTTCATAAAAAGGATCATTGTAATTTAACTCTGGCATAAAAACAGGCCCTGTTCCAACGCCAGAGGAGCAAGCTAGAGCAACCTGCAACAAATGATGGTAATAGGAGATGCGTTACAATTACTTCGCGCCTGCCCGCAACGTGCAAGAGCCTCATTCATTCCTTACATGACATTTTCCTTCTTATCATATCAATGTCACATAAGTGTCCCCCAGCCTCCATCAAGCTGTTGACCGATTTCAATATTATTCTTAAAACTCAAACCAATTCTGTCAAGAGAAATATAAAAGTCTGCATCCGTAGCTACCACTTACAAGTCATTGTGCCCCACATTTAATCATCTCAGGCAGAATACTGGACTTCCTGAATGTACTTGTTTCTGGATGCCTCAGCACTTCTCTGGACCTTGATCTCACACTTTCTTGGTTTCAATTTCTTCCCATGTCCACCCTTCGATTGGAATTCAACCAAAGTGTGCTTCGCCTTGTCAATGATGTGTAGATTAAAGATCTATGTGAAGGGAAGCCCCTATGATATTTAAACCTTTCTCCAATAGCACATGGTGAGGACTCCACATTCCCATCTTCCATTAAATGTCAATGCAGACAGGTCCTGAAAGATGTAAATCTTCTGCCCCTCGTACTCCAGTGATTGCATCCCGTCATCTTACATAGAACACAGGTTTTATCAGCATAGTAGTGGTTGCGTATTACAATGGACTCCGAACCTTGAACCATCCTCCCACCTCTGTGTATCCAGTCAATAAACACTACCAAACCATCCACTTTGTGGAGCAACAGGTTGATAATTTCTTGCACCACCTACTGCACTTGTGCCTGGGTCACCCATTACACCTCTGGGACAAAAAAAACACAAGCAATTACTTCAATTCCAAGGTGTCTATCATGAGCTGCCTAGTCTCAACAAATTCCAGGCTTTCTTCTATTGTCTCAACTTTATTTTTCAGTTCCGCCACAGAGGCCTTAAACATCGGAGCAAATAGTCCAAATTTCAGCCTAAATATTGCTTATGTCTTGCTTAGTGGTTACCACCATCTTTGCATCCGGTACTACGGGGGTTAATTGCTGTCAAAGGATCCATTCTTCTCCGCACCAAGGGCTCTAGTAGCTCTAGGAGAATTTGGATAGAGCTTTTTTCCAGTTCTGCTCAAGAACTCACAAAAAACCCTGGGCAAGATTGCAGTAATTATCCTCGCTCTTTTGCTTTATCACGTCTGTCCCAATGTTCAGTTCTGTACCTGGTAACAGTCTTCTACAATGATCGGTTACATGTGATTTCAACTAATTAAATTACAGAGAATGTTGTAATAACGAAAATGTTATAATGAAAAATATTGAATTTTGTATTTTTCTTATTTTGGGGGCCCAACCCCCACCTGTTTCCCTATGCTTGTAAACTCACCCCAACACCCTCCCCACCCGTTTTAACCCGTTACCCCACCTCCGTATATATTTTAAACCAAAAAATGCAATATTTTTGTAATAACATTTTCGTTATTACAGCATTCTCTGTAATTTAATTCGTTAGAATCACTGCATACCCAATGATAGCGGTGTTTCTCCTCTACAAGGGGGTGGGGGAACCACGTGTTCTTCCCCCAGTCTAATACAATCAACTGGCAATCACCTTGCAACCCACCTCAAGTTTTCTCCAATGTCTTAGTCCATCCTCAACAAAGAAGCCCTGCAGTCCTGTGTTCCCAAGAGTTAAAGGCCTCACTTCCACCTCGCTGTCTATAGAAACTCTATTAGCCCTCCTAGACAATGCTTCCTACCATCATCCTGTGCCACAATCACCTCCTTTTCCCCCAACCACCAGGGGTGACTGTGGGCCTCATTACACGGATGGAGGTAAGGGTTTACCGGTACCGGTATTTTACCGGTACCAGTAAATCCTTACCGCCTTACTACGAGGTCCCTTTGCGGGTTGGGGAATTTAACGCCTGCTTTTTGCAGGCGTTAAAAACCAACCCGCAAAGGGACCAGTGGAACTAATAAATTAGCGCCTTCCCCATTCCCATAGAGCCCTATGGGGCAAAAATGGGAATGGGGAATTACCGCTCCGCAAACCTTGGAATGGGGCGGTAATTCCCCTTTCCACCAAGGCGGTGCTGATATTTTACCGGCATGAACCATGGCGCTAATAGCGCCATGGTTCACCGCCATCCGTGTAATGAAGCCTTGTGGGCCTCATTACGACCAAGGCGTTGGACCATGGTGCTTATAGCACCATGGTCGATGCCGGTAACTTACTGACTCCGCCATGGCGGAATGGGGAATTACCACCCCATTCCGAGGTTGGCGGGGCGGTAATTCCCCATGCCGCCATGGCCCTTCCCCATTCCCATTTTTGCCCCATAGGGCTCAATGGGAATGGGGAAGGCGCTAATTACGGCACCGTAAATTACGGTGCCGTAATTAGCTCCTAGGTCCCTTTGTGGGTTGGTTTTTTAACGCCTGCTAAAAGCAGGCGTTAAAGTGCAACCCGCAAAGGGACCTCGTAATCAGGCGTTAAGGGTTTAATGGCGCCGACACCTTTTACGGCGCCGTTAACCCCTTAACGCCTGGGTTGTAATGAGGCCCAATGTCTCTTTTCTGTCTATCCTTGCTCACTAAAGGCCTCTGTGGATGCAGCAGTCCCCTTCACCGGCAGCTGGCATCCCACTTTTCTGCCCAGCTCTCTTAAAGTTTCTCCTTTGCGATGATCCCAAGCCCGCATAGCAGTGAGGGCAATGGCCATCTGGTTTAGTCCCGACACTGTTACACTGTTCCTTATTGTTGTCTTCCGCAGAAAACAAACTCCTCCACTAATCCACCGAGGCCTCCGCAGCGTTTGGTGAGTGCCACCAGATTTCAATCACTAAATTCCCAAATCAGCCCTCCAAGGGAACGGAGGCACCCTACGCCAGACCCACCCTGGCAGGCCTGACCATACAAAATTTGGGCGGTCACCCTGCTCCCTGCCAGGCAGGCTCTTGGAAGTTTTCCACTGGTCTTCCGAAGATTTATAGCTTTCCGCCATTGTCTACCAGATCCCCTCTACAAGCTCTCAGTACAGCTTTACTGTACTTAGGGGTAGCCCGGCAACTCTGCAAAACAGAGTCCTCTGACCCACCTATCTGGAGTTGAGGGGCATCCAACAATCAACTTATGCTATCCAAAACCTTGAACTCTGCGACATCAGGTGGCCACCTTCTGCATGCCCGCTGGTGGTCTCCGCTCGAAATGTCACACTTTTTAGCCATAAATACAGTGGATATAGGACACTGGACCGTGCCGGTCGCTTTGACATCGCTGCTAACGCAGGTTCGAATCCCGGCTGGGCCAAACTCAGCCATTCATCCTTCCGAGGTCGATAAATGAGCACCACACACCGTGGGTAATAATAAGCAGCGCTCAGATACCTGAGGGTTCGTAGCGCTATGTAAATGCAAAATTATTATTATTATTATTACATGCTGGTAGACTGCATGCTTAGAGCCAAGAAAGAATGGTGCATGAATAAGAATCCAGAAAGGGGAAGCCTTAGTTCTTTAGTTAACATTTTGGGGGAGGAAATTATACATTTCTAAGCTTAACGATGTTGAGGGCTTTTCTTGTTTTTTTTAAGTCAACATTAACATTTTGGGAGTAAACGAAGTTATTTGTTAGGTAAAAAAGAAAGCTGGAATGTTTCTGCCATCTGTGAGGATGCCAAGCCTGCCACCGGAGAAGTCTGAGCAAGGAACTTATTTTAGCAGATGAAATTGAGAGGGTGAAAAACAAAATGCCATTTTAAATTCCATAGGATGGGGTAGAATCACTGTTGGATTTTTCAAGTTCTTTCAGAGCCTGGTGCCCTATCCATAGCAACCGTCTTTAATAATACTCTACAAAGTCAGAAGCTACCTCCTAAACGATGAAGCCTTTGATCACCATGATCTGAAAGGAAGTGAAGGACCCTGTAATTGTTCTTACTGCAGGCCCTTTTCACTCTTCAATATTGACATGACATGTAGCATTAATTAGACTACGATGTTGTTACTGGGTTGTTTGAGGCTGTGATCATCATATGATGGCCTGTGAGGCATTGGATGGCATTAACGGCATTACAGGCCCTGCTTGGTGTATGAGATGATCAATTGGACATGTGAAGCATGATATGGCATTACTGGACCATTTGAGACTGTTTTTGGCATACACTGGCAGCAACTGGAAATGTGAGCCTGCACATTATATGTGGTGGCCAGACCAAACATGTAAGTCATTACATGACATTACATGGCATACGTTTTTTTATCTACCTGTCCTAAGCTGGCTGGTACTAGACATATGCAGCAGCTCATTATATGTGGTGACTACACCATGTATCTCAATCATTATACAGCATCTTCAAAAGTGTCAAGACTGAACTATTTCATAGACTAATCCAAGCCCTGAATTGAATCAGTATCAGGACAGCTCTCTACTGAACCAATTCCAAAATCACCATTATCACCCACACACCTATAATATTTAAATATATTATTTGATCACAAGATAGTATTTGTACAAAATAATTCATTAACAGTTTTAGAAACCAAAAATTAATCAAATTCAATGGGAGAGATCACTGTAGCATATTCGTGCATGAATTAATTATTATGGAATCTATCACAGACTAGCCACAAGTCTCAATGTGGTTGAATCCCTTGACCAAAAGTATCTGTCAGCATTCATCTGACACAAGTTTGTAGTATATCGTCATGTTTTGTTTCGATCCTCTAGGAATGTATGGCTCCTTGTGGATGCCATGCTCCATCTTTGTTTTCAGGCTGATAAATGTTTTGTTATAGGTCATCCTTTAATGACTGAAAAGCGAGATGAAGCATGATATTGGGAACACTGGGAAGGTCCCCTGTGCTATCTGTAGCCATAAAGGTTACTACAACTGCGAGCACAGTTACATACCACAGGTTAGTGAAGTGTACTTGCCTAGTTAGCTACTTAGGGTTTTACTCATATATCTATGTTTTACATTTAGGTACAGATGATGGATCAATTCACACCAGCTAAACAAGAAACTGTAAAGAGTAAGTATTTAGGGCAATGCTTTACAATACAAAGGTTTATTGACTGTCCTTCACAAATTCGCGCATGGGTTTCTGGAACTCATTTTATTGACAGGACAACATGATTCATTAAGCACTCATGGGAAGTCATTTATTGTGGTCAAAATTGTTCCATTCTAATGAAGGTCCGCAACAACAAGAGCCATATGGCAATAAGCTCCTAGTGGACCGAGATTAGGAGGACAGATGGAGCACTCTTCCTGCGTGAGAAGGTCCAGCCTGAGGAGCAAGAGTTGGTAATGTCTGTCCGACATCTGAAGAAGGTCCAAATGCCAGGACTTGTTCAGCCAAATTGGTACTATGAGAATAATTTTCATCTGCCTCCTGTGGTGTACTTTTTAAACCACTCTCTCTATCAATGCTAGAGAGGTAATTACATAAAGGAACTATAGGCCCTATTTCAACAGGAAAGTCTCCCCAGAGAATCCACCCCTCTGGTTTCCAAAAGAGTATACAGGAGACTTTTTCTGTTGGATTTGGAGATGAAAAGATCGATGAGAGGATTGAGGAACCCCCTAAAATCGAATGCTCTGATCTGTTCGGTCTTGAGGTAGTACCTCCTTGTCTAGATCATGAGTGAGAGTGTCTGCTGCCACTTTGAGTACTGGACAGGGAGTTCTGGTGACGGATGGCATATCCCCACATCAATTGGGCTAAGCTGCGCAGATGGGTGGATCGGATTTTGTTCTGCTTCTTGAGGTAATACTTTGCTGTTAAATTGTCGGTAAGGATGAGCACACTCTCCCCCTCCAAGGATGAGAGGAAGGACTTCAGGTCTAGGAATATTGCCTTTAATTCCCAAAAAATGCATATGTTTATCTGTACTCTGGGGTGACTTGTAATGTACTTGCAATAGGCAATGAAAGTCCCCCAGCCCACCATCGAAGCGACTGTCGGGATGGAAAGTAAGGAACCTCATGCAGACAATTCTGTGGGTTGCGCACCCATTCCAGGCTTGACCTGAGTTTCTGGGAGATCAGCACCAGAGCTGACTGAGGTTGTCTATCTTGTTTCCAGTGGTCTTGCAGGTTCAGCTGGAAATTCCTCTTATAATCTTATAGAGTCTTGTATAAGGGATTGTCAGGAGGCATGAGGCCATAAGCACCAATAACCTCTGAAAGGAGAGAGCTCGGAGAATGTCTAATCTGAGAAAGGTTGTTGCCAAATTCTAGATCAAAAGAATTATTTTCAATTTCAAGACATGCCATATAAACAGATTCAAGGTACTGCCAGGGGATCCACGATGGCCCTGAGTGTAGCAAACCTTTACGTTAACAGCTTTGAAAATTAAAATCATCTATTGAAGCAGTAATCCTTTTAGACTAAATATCAGAATCTGGAAAAGATACACAGACGACGTCCTGGTAGTATGGGACGGCATTTGATTGGAGCTAATGTGTGCCTTAAATAGCTTAGTAGTCAAGACAGACATCTTCAATTTACTTAATATGACTAACAAACGCATTCATTTTCTGGATATTACGATCTATGAAGATTATGGTAAATTGGAAATAAAAAAGTTTAATAAACCCACAGAACGTTGTTCTCTTTTGCACAGAAAAAGCCATCACCCTAAACACATTAAAGAAATGTTGCCGTTTGGACAGTTTTTAACGTTAAGATTGAATAGTAGCACAAACAGTGTTTATGAAAATGAAGCTAATGCACTAATCAATAGACTTGTAAAAAGAGGATATGGTAGAAAAAAAGGGCTTGCAACAACAAGAGCGAAGCCATTTTAGAATCAAATTGAAAGAAGAACGTCATCAAGAGCAGTGAATGGTGTGCATAAGCACCTTTACCAATTTGTCCTATAAAATCAAAAACTGTCTTTTTATTTTTTTTATTGTTTCATTTATGGTTTACAGGAAACCTTGCACAATATAGAAAATTACGATCTAATTTCAATCCATTCAAAATAAACATAAAATTATACCTTATAGTTCAATTGATCTAAAATGTTTATCAAGAAATTATTCAAAGCTAAAATTAATGAAACATTAGTCCCCCAACTTTAACCTACACCAGAACAGGACGACCTACTAGTAACAAAATACGGACATGCAGTGACCCAATGTCTCAGAGTTTCTGTTCTAGCCTCATCTCTACAAAATCTGCATCTTAGAAGATTGCCACTTGAGAGCGAATCTTTCCAATGCTTAGTTCTTTCCCTCGAGTGGTACTGGTTTAGCCTGAAGCACATATAGTTGGCACGTATCTTATCACATGGAAATCGTTGCAAATACTGTGAGAATGCTCTCGCATGAAGGAAGTTTGAATAATCCTTATATGTGGCATAGGTGCCAATGATATCAATTTTCTCAGCCCAATCACACCTAAATAAGCATCTTTTTACGACTCCCTGTCGCTGTGTTAAATCAAGCCCGGATACCCCAATTGAAAGTAATATACCTTGCATCCTCAATCTGAAGGAGTTGACAGAAACAATTGATTTGTCCTTCATAACTTTGTTTATATCCTCATATAATGAATTCTCAGAGGGATCAAGAATTTTCTTGTAGGTCGATAATTGTTTCCATGCACAACGAGCCCGCAAAGAGGACAGGCACAATTCATGTCTGATGACTGCATTTGGTAGCCATGGATAAACACAAAACCTCTTTCCACAACTTGCCTTGGATAGTATTAAGCAAGTTCCCCAGATCATAGAGACACATACCTAGACCGTAAAGGAGCACAGGTTCTACCTTAGCCAGGTAGAAACGGTAGATTGGTAACATGGAAAATGTACACAGTCTAGCTAGCAAACATGTCGTTTGGGGAACCAGTTTCCTCGCTTTAGCATAGAGAGTAGTCAGTCCATGCCTTCACGGAAACCTTGTTGGTGAGGTTATAACCCAAATATGTCACTACCTGTTCCACTCTTTCGGACCCAGTGCCTAACCTTCGGTTTTGTGCCCTTAGCAAAAACGCTCACCTTGGATTTAGATCCATTTGGTGAAAGATTGTTGGCTAGTGTGTATCTAAGGAAAAGGTTCAACTTGCATTGCAGGCCTCTCGCTGTTTTGTCAAAAAGGATCAAGTCATCGGCAAAGGCTAGCAAGTCCAGCTTAAGACTGCCCACCATGCTGGTGATATAGAGGGCCCCTGCCACAGGCCCTCCACATTGCTGGCATACAGGTTAAATAGAATCAGGGCCAATATATATCCCTGTTTGAGACCCACATATGATTTAACCAGCCAGAACCGATGTTTGCTTTCAAGAAAAGTACCAATATAAGAGATATAGTGATCAGGAATTATATAAAATCTAAACTAAGACTCTGACTCTACTGTGGGGTCTTGAAGATGTGACTGGCCATTACCCATGTGGCAGGGATGTGATGTGTGGTCAGACTACTTCCACAAAGGAAGTTGATGTGGGCCTAAGTAATCCCTGGAAACATCTGAGGTTTTCCATTTGCAACACTAAGATGGTTGTTTATATGATTACCTGTCTGTGTGGACTTCGATATATATCTGGAAGACAGAAAAAGCTGTCAAAGCAGGGGTGTTGCTAGGTCTGGAAAAGACCCGGGGCTACGCTAATGTCGGAAATGTCGGGACTGGGGACTAGCTAGCCTTCTGGTTGTAGCACCTGAGATTCTATCCGGGGCTACAACCAAAAGACCAGGAGCTATAGCCCCTTTAACCCCCCCGCCCCTCTCCCTTAGCAACGCCTGTGTCAAAGTAAAGATGATTGAGCACAAAAGCTGTCTGTGTAAACATACTCACACAGCCCCATTAGGTTAACACTTTGATGAGAAACAACATCAGCCTTATGACTTCAAAATGGTTGTATTACAACAGATTACAGGCTGTATAATGGAAACGGGGAGAAAATTACTCTCCAGAGTGGAACAGAAATTAATTTTCAAAACTTGCACTGAGGAAGTAGGGCTAAACGAGAAGGCGGAATGGGAAACACTGATTACTAGATAATCTCAATTTTTTGGTTATTTTTTATTAGATTCCGTCCAGTTACTGTTTCCGCTTATGTAGTGTTTTAGGAGATATATGACAGGAACGCATGCTATAACCTCTTGGTGCTACTAGGACACATAGGACATTTAATGCACCAACTGTCATCCTCTGTAGTTATTAGCTCTTTGAAACCACAATTCCCAGTTAGTATGTAGTCATTTAAGCTGCCTTGATTACAGCAGAATGTGTCCATGAAGAAGAAGACAACGCGTAGGGGCGTTGCTAGGGGGGCGCTATGGGGGCTATAGCCCCTGATCTTTTGGTTGTAGCCCCTGATAGAATCTCAGGAGCTACAGCCAAAAGACTAGCTAGCCCCCAGACCCAACAGTTCCAACATCAGCTTAGCCCCTGGTCTTTTCCAGACCTAGCAACTCCCCTGCAGCGTGTGCAAATTTTTGTGTTTGAAATAGCATGCTCCGGAAAAGACCAACACTAAAAAGCTGGTTGGTTTCTACACATTACGCTCATTTGTTTTTCATAAGAGCAAGCTAGGTCTGTTAAATGCAGAATGTTAGTCCTATAAAACTACACATCCCAGGTGGTTTGTAGTTTTTGAGGCAGTCATAGCCACAACCGAGGATGTTCCTTATAAGGAAGACGTGCACTAGCATTCTGAAGGCTCGTTCAACTGAGCCACACACGTTGGAGCACATAAACGTGAGAAACAAGTAAGGTGATTAGTTCGTTCAGAACAAGTTGGCAGTTTTAAAAGCATTACGCTGGACAATATGAAACTGAGGTTTCTGTTTTTCTGTTTTTTTTTGTTACTCATTTTTCAGAATGAAGGCAATTGTTTTTTTCTACACTGCCAAATAACATTGATTATCTCCACATCCCTATTCCTCATCCAAGTATTAATGAGGTGACTCACCCCCCACAGGAACCCCTTTTCTATCTTTATAATCCTTTAGCCCCTCCTCTTGCCGCATCCGGGCATAACAGTCCTCCTCCCTGAGACACCACCGTTTTTTCTTGTTCCTGCCTCTGGGTGGTTCATCCATCCCCCCACTCCTTGAGCAGGTGGGGCTGTGTTCTTCCTCACCATGTGATGGCTGGCCTCCTGTGAAGCAGGGATTTGTCCACTTGAGGTGGCAGTGGCTCCGGGGATCCCCTACTGGGCAAGAGTTTTCTGTTCAGTGGGGGCTGGCGCCCTGGCCATATTAGCCTCTCCGGCATAGCCAAGAGCATTAGTTGAGGGGGCACGTCCCGGTCCGGGGCAGGCCCTGTTCTTCCACGGCTGTGGTGCGGCTCCTTGATGGTTACATGTGATTTTAACGGATCACAAAACAACAAATGAACTTTTAACTAACCAAAAATAGCTGTAAAAAAATGACTCTCTTGTTTCTTTGTTTTTGGGAGCGGCAATCCCCTTTTTTTTATTCACACTTTCTCCCACCCCAAAACTACTATTCCCATTCCAACTACATATATATAGTTTTAAAAAATGAGGTTTTGTTTAGGTGTTTTGGGTTCGTTAAAAATTCCATTTGTTCTTTTGTATGCATTAAAATCACTGTATACCCTCCTTGATGGGAGAGCTGTCAGCCTGGGGTGATCGTGCCCCGGGCAGAGGTGAGGTGGGCGACCGCAGTTGCATGGCTGTCCAATTAAAGCTTTATTTCGGCGTTGGTTGTGCGTGGGGGTTGCTTAACAGCCATGGGTTTCCCACATTTGCTCGGACGGCTGGTGCTCTATTTTCATTTTTTTTTTTAACATAACTTTTTATTTGCACTTTTAAACAATACAATTCCACTTTAATTAAACCCCCTCTGTACCCCCACCCCTCCTGGTCTGGTTGTGGTCTATAGTACTAGTCACTTCTCCAGTGAATATCCCCTGCTTAACCTTACAAGAGTTCATATGGCATTTGCGTGTCGAGATCCGTCGATGGGCCCTTCCCCTCCAGGTATGACGAGTCTGAGGCCGTCACACCAGATCTAAGAGGTGCATTCTCCTTGGGCACCAGGATCCCCTGCGCCCGCTCTGTAGAAATTCTAGCACCCTTGACCAGTCTATTAGGTAGCTTTGGTGGTCGCTTTGCAGGGAGTAGGTTAACCATTTGAGAGCTGCAAAATTCCGACCCATTCATGTTCCAGTGGGGGTTTCCTCGACTTCCACTTTTGTGCTAGTGCCAACGCACCCGCCATCATCAGGATGACATATACTTTGCGCTCCGCTTTCGAGGTTTGGTCTTCCAGAGTGCAATCTAGGCCTATCAGTGCCAAGCCTTCCCTTTACCCCCAAGGTTTGTTCTATTGTTCTATTACCTCCTGCATCACCCCCAGTATTCTTGAATATGGGGGCAATCCCACCATATGTGGCTCCATGTTCCCTCCATCCCGCATTCCCTCCAGCATCGCTTGGATTCCCGGGGATACGTTTATGAACCTTTGCTGGGGTTAAGTGCCACTGTAGGACCAATTTTATCCATATTTCCTGGAACTGGAAGGACCTTGTAAGCTTTGGTATGTTCGCCCATACATGTGCCCACTTTGTTTCTTCTATTGGGTGTCCTATAGATCCTTCCCACTGTTTCATGTTTCTCGTTTGGCCCGGCACCTCCCCTTTTTTATGTGTGTGCATATTGTCACTACTACCCGCCTAGCCCTGGAATTTGTGGTCAGGTTTTTCTCAAAGGGAGTTAACTCGCGTGTCGCCGCTTCTTTCATATGGGAGTGCTGGAGCCAGTGCCTTATTTGGGTATGTCTGAATCGCTCCCCTTGTCCCACCTCGAAATCTGCCTTGCATTGATTGAAAGACTTCACCTCTGGTCCCTCAAACATGTATCAGATCTTTTGGCACCCTCCCCCTGCCATTTACTAACCGCCTTGCCCCTCCACCCCGGGGTAAATTGTGCATTGCTGAAAATCGGTGTTAATTGGGAAGGGTAGGTGGTAATGTGGGCTTTGAAGTCCCGTTCCCCCAAACCCTCTCTCTTCCTGGCCATCGTCATTACCCTTTTCGTTATCCTAGGTCTCCTGTTCTTCCAAACGAATCTAGTGTGTCTTTGGATAGCTCTAACTAGGGAGAGGGGTACTTGCGTTGGAAGAGCCGAGTAGTAGTACAACACCTGGGGAAGTATGACCATCTTGAGCATGTTTGTTCTGCCCAGACATGTTATGGACAAAGGGCCCAAGTCTATCAGTTTGTTCTTTATGGTTTCTAGTAAGGGTGGGTAGTTTGCGATGTAAAGCTCTTCTGTTATTTTTGCTAGTTTAATACCTATGTACGTTATGGCCTTCTCGACCCATCTGTACGGGGAACCCCTCTTGAGTTCAGACTCTACTTCTTTTGTGGCCCTCTATTTATACAGTGTGGGCCTGCAGTCTGGTTGCTCCTGTCTTCTGCTGTTGCTGTGTTGGGCTGTCTGTCATAGGGAAACGTTCTGCTAAGCTGAGGCATGTAAAGCATCAGTCTCCCTCGCCCTCCTCTTCATCCTCTTCCCCACCCAAACGGAGGATGGGGAGTAGGGTGTCTGACGACAAGCTCCGTAGGATCTTCAGGACAGCTCTGCAGGAGGAGGGTCTCCACAGCCACCACAGTAGAGGGGTGTCTCCTCCCTCGTCTTCGTTGGATGCCTCTTCCTCTGGTGTTGAAGGCTCACCTTCTCCTCCATCTGCCCCGTTTAAAGGGAAATACCTTGATAAAGAGGCTATCACCAATGTCCTTCAGGTGTCCCACTACATGGGGTTTCTGGATTCTAGCCCCCATTGCCACTGATGGGTGCTGCCAGGCCTCCTCCTCCCCAATTCAAGCACACTCTCAAGACCGGCCTTCCCCTTCTCACTGAGAAGAAGGCTTAAATCATGAGGGAATGGACTGACCCTGAAAAAACTTCGGTTCCCTGGTTTTTGGCTAAATTGTATCTTTTGCACGGGAGGAGGCTGCCAATGTCGCGAATGGTCGAGGTCGACGACATCCTCCCGAGCCTGGTGGGGAGATCCTCTATGTCTGCAGAAAACGCAATCAAGGGTCCAATGGAAAGGAAGGTGGACTCTGCTTTGAAGAAGGCTTATGGGCATGCGCATCTGGCCCTGCGTTCTGCCACATACTCCTCCTACACTGCCAAAACTGCATTTGGGGGCTTGAAGTCAGCCATCAAGGCAGCTGAGGAGGGGTCTGATCCGATTCCGGTGCTGCAGGCTGTCAGTGCCCAGGTGGAGTTTTTGTCAGATCTTGTCTATGAGGCAGTGAAGACTGCCGCCATGTCCATGGGTTCCATCATGTTATGTTATCAGAGTTTATATAGCGCACTTTCACCCAGAGGTATTTTGGTGCTGGGAGCCCACGTAGCTAAACACTGTAGCCTAAAAGAGAAGGGTCTTCAGGGATCTCCTGAATTGTAGTATCATGTCTCGCAGGAGGCGTTGGTCAATCTGGTACCGTTGGAGGCAAGTTGGTTCAGTCTTTTCTGGTTCCTCCAACATGGCCGTCTTTGGCCAGAGCTGCATTCCAGCCTCACTCCAGGCTGTTCTGAGGCTGACTCCTCCCCCGTTGCCAGCGAAGGCATATCTGGCGTCTCAAACTGGACTTCGGCGCGTTGCTACTCTGCATAGCACAACGCTTTGTGAGTTCGTATTACTGTGCCTTTCACTTTTGTTCCTTGAGTTTCACTCCTTCACGTTCTTAACTCCCTTCAGCGACGTACCCGAGCAGCCACAACCCTTCCAGGCTCCATCTCGAGTCCACATGTTAAGGGTAATCTAATATTTTGTAAAAACATGAAGAGCAAGAGACCCAACGACATCCATACTAACATTCTGCTTTACATTAACAGTCACTAATAGAAGAAGCTGCCTGTTCTGTTACTACGTGATCTTTGTAACTACCAGCAATCAGAAGGGTGCCCATTCTTCAAGAATCAAGCAGGGTTTTCTTCCCCAGAGGTTTTCCCTGAATTTTGTCTGAAACAAATACAATCCTTACAGTTAGCAAAGCCTTAAAAAGAGTACAGAATGTCGTCAATATGGATCAGATGCAGCAGTTGATCGCTGCTGGGCAGTCTTTGACCTCCGAGGTACAGACTCTAAAACAATTAAACGTTGTTTTAGGCGAACAGATTGGTAGGTCCCCTAGCAGCTCAGAACTCCCTCCAGGCTCCTTACCCAGTGGTCGATTCGATGGGAATCCCCATAAATTAAAAGAATTTTTATAATCCTGTACACTCCAGTTTGCATTAAAATCCGCCTTTTTCCCCACTGATAGAGACAAGGTTGTTCATATGATCTCACATCTCACTGGTCCAGCCTTAGCATGGGCGACCCCTTTAGTGACAACAAACAATCCAATTTTCAATTCATATCCAGCCTTTGTAAACAGTCTAAAGTCCATGTTCGGTCGTCAAGAGATTACGGTATCCTCCCAAGAACATCTCTTGGACATTAGACACGGCTCCCAAGACTTACTAACATTCTTTACATGCTTTAAACAAATGGCCACCGACAAAGCCTGGCCGGATGATGCCCTAACCCTCTTCCGTCGCAGACTGTCAGAAGAACTAAAGTTCCTCGTCCCGCTAATCGCGCCGAAATGATCACCCTATTGTTGCAGCTTGATTACTGTCTACACCAAGAGAAGAGGAAACAAATAAGTAGTTGAGCATCTTTAGAATTCCAGGCACCATCACCAAAGACCTCTATTATGGATGAGCCCATGCAGCTAGGTGTAGCAAGAGGTCCTTTGTCACCAGAAGAATGTAACCGTTGCCACAGTCTACGATTATGTATGTACTGTGGCTCTAAAGAACATCTAGTCCAGAATTGTCCTATCGCTCCTCCTAGAAGGCAGGGAAATGGCAACACCCGACCATAAGGGGAACCACGGTTCGGGAACATTCTGTAGGTTCCCCTCATCCTCGTCTTTCGTCCCAGAAAACACGGCTACTGCTGACATTACAATGGTTGAGCTGATATTCACATTTTCATGGACCTCCTCCCAAGTCATCAACGTCCCCGCTTTGGTGGGAAGTGGAGCAGCCGGAAATTTTGTAGATGATAACCGGGCACATAGTAAAGTAATACCACGCTCCTCTAAATCTATTTCCTTTCTGGTTGAATCAGTAGACAGGAGTCCTCTCTTTTCAGGGCCAATCGTGGAACAAACCCAGACACTCCAGATGGGCTTAGTATCCCACAAGGAAGAGATTACGTTGGACATCATCAAAACGGCCGATTAACATGTCATATTAGGCCTGCCCTGGCTAAGGGTTCATAACCCGTACATCAATTGGTCAGCGGGTACCTTCTTCTTGGGGTCTGAACATTGTTTGGAACATTGCCTTCCTCGTGGGGCAATAGGCCTTCACACACCATCGGCACAGTCCAACAAGGATCAAAGCACTACTTTTCTAAATGACATTCAGGAGATCCCAGAGACTTATCGTTATCACCACAAGCTTTTTTCCACATCTGAGTACTCTGAACTTCCACACCATTGAACAGATGACTGTACCATTTCACTGGTTTCGGATCAACCGATTTCTTTCGGCCAGATGTACATCCTCTCCGCCAAAGAGAAAGAAGTTTTGAAGGACTATCTACACACCAACTTGCGCAACAGATTAATTACAGAGTCCACATCCCCGCTGGAGCATCATTATTTTTGATCCCGAAGAAGAACACCACCGAACTCCGGCCCTGTATAGACTTCCGGGGTCTCAATAAGCTTACGATACCCAATCGATTTCTAATGCCTCTAATACCAGACATTCTGGAAGCAGTTCAGGGGACCACTATCTATACAAAATTGGATCTTCACAGAGCATACCATGTCATCAGAATCAAGCCGGGCGTCAAATGAAAGACAGCCTTTCGTACCCCATTCAGGCATTAAGAGTGTTGAGAGATACCATTTGAATTATCTAATGGCCCGGCCGTCTTCCAACGGTTCATGGACCACCTATTTGCCAACATTCTGCTGCATTTTGTAATCGTCTATCTGGATGATATATTAGTGTATTCTTCATCCAAGGCTGAACACATGAGTCATGTCCAGGAAGACCTCACTCATCTCCAAAATAATCACTTATTTTGCCAACTCGAAAAGTGTGAGTTCAACAAAAACAGTGTCTCCTATTTGGGATACATCCTGTCTGCTGAAGGTGTGTCCATGGATCCTGGGATGGTAACCGCAGTTCTCGAATTGCCCTCTACCTCCTCAGTCAAGGACATCCAGAGATTCCTAGGGTAATTTTTATCATCACTTTATCCCGGTGTTCTCTGCCATTATACTCCCCATGACCAAACTCCTCAAGAAAGTTGTTCCCTTTGAATGGTCGCCGGAAGCTCAACAAGCGTTCGATAAATTGAAAGTCTGCTTTACAACTTCACCAATTTTTATCTCTCCAGACCAGAATAAGAGGTTTATACTCTAATCACACGCTTCTCATCAAGCCTTGAGCGCAGTGCTCCTCCAGAAGAACAGTCAAGGAGTGGATTGTCTGGTGGCCTACCTCTCGAAGACACTCTCCCCTTCACAATTAAATTACACTGTCCTTGAAAAGGAATTAATGGCTATAAAACATTCCTTTGAAGAATGGAGGCACTTGTTAATAGGGGCACAATATCCAATCGAGGCACAAACAGACCACCATAACTTGCGAGCGCTCCAATCCGCCCAAAACCGGAATAGCAAACAAGCCGGCTGGGCTCATTTTTTCTCCCCCTTTAACATTACTTTCACCTTCACACCAGATAGAGTAAACCTCAGAGCTGACGCCTTGTCTATAAAGGAACCCATTCCATTTTCCCAGTTTCGATCCAAGCCACTTTTTCAAAGGGCACGATCCATCCATTTCACCTCTGACTTTCTACAGTCCATTGCTAGAGATTCACGGAAGATGGAAACCGAATGTCTTCAAGTCCTCCAACGATTGAATCTCACAAAGGAAAGAAGCTGTTATTTCAGAGAACAGAAAGCGTTCCACCCCACAGCAGCCCTTCATAAGGAAGTGCTCTGGATGTGGCAGAACACCCAGGTCGCTGGTCACCGGGGTATTCATAACACAGGCAAACCTATTCAACGTCATTTTTGTTGCCCAAGTCTTCTGTCTGATGTGCAAGACTACATCACCTCTTCCCCGTTTTTTTTGCAAACAAAATGCCCTCGCATATCCCCACCAGGTAGTCTCATGAAGATGCCTTTACCGGATCGTCCCTGGCAGATCATTTGTACTGATTTCATTGTCGACCTGCCCCCTTTTAATGGGTTTCACTACAATAATGGTGACTGTAGACTCATACTCCAAGATGGCACACTTTATTCTGTTACCAGGTGTTCCTTCTGCGGCACATATGGCAAGAGCGTTTATCAATCGCATCTTCTTGTTGCATGGGCTACTGCAAACCATCATTTCTGATCGTGGCCCACAGTATACCTCTCGGTATTGGAGGCAGATCTGCTCCATATTAGACATCAAGCGGGCACTGAGCTCTGGGTTTCACCCGCAGACTAATGGGCAAACAGAGCAGCTTTTTTTTTTTGATAAAACATTTTTTATTGTTTTAAACATTCCAAACTACACAACAACAGCTTTCATGGATTAGCATGTCCTTCCAAAATACAACCATTAATAGACCATGTATCAATCACTCATAACATTACCCCAGGTTTTAGTGCATTCCGACCATATCCCTCTTATTGCATATGACCAGGTCCAGCCGGTTCTAGGGACCAATCTCCTCCCACCTCCCCCATATCTTGTCCGCCTTAGTAGGGCATCCTCTGGCGGTATATACTCGGTGTTCTATGGTGGCACAAATGTTCATGTCTGTTGCCCATTGCTCCATCGTTGGGGACTCCGGGGCTCCCCATTTCTGCGCTATGTTGCGCTTCATCAGTCCTGCTGCTGTGTTCAGGAGCAGCTTGCCCCATTTAGTAAGTTCAGTCTCAACCGGCGCCCCCAAAATGAGAATCCTCGGGTCTAGTGGTATGCGGCACGCCAAGACATTGCCAAGTACAGTACAGCATTCACTCCAGAAGGTACGGATTTGGGGGCATGCCCACAGGGTGTGGAAGAAGGTCCCCTCCTCATCCCCACAGCGGAGACAGTTCGGATTCAAGGCTCTTTCCCATCTGTATAGTATCGTCCTGGGGTAATAGACCCTGTGCAGGATCTTTAATTGAACCAGCCGAATCCTGGAAGAGATGGCCACCTCCCGTGGGTGCATTAGTACTTGGATCCAGTCTTCTGGATCGATCACCCCTACATCTGCCTCCCATTTAGTTTTCAGGGTCGTGAGTTCCGGTGTGGCAAAGGATGTAATAGCATTGTATAGGATGGAGGTGCATTTGGTGGGGATAAGAGCTGGTAACATATTACGTTCTATTGGTGTGTAGTCCGGGATATTGGTACCTGCCGGTATGTGGTTTCTTAGGGCGTGGGCCAGCTGTACATAGTGATATCGCTCAGTATCCGGGAGTTGGAATTTTTGCTGTATAGTTTCAAATGAGGCTATGTCCCTCTCCTCAAGAATGTCCCCAACTCTCAGAATCCCAGCCCTTACCCATCGAGACCATGGTTGAAGCTTCTTTACCTCGGGCAGGTTACAATTTCTCCACAAGGGTTGTGCCACAGTTACACTATTTCCCCACCCAACGAATCTATGCGCCTGTTTCCAAACCACAATAGTATGAACCATGGTTGTTGGTGGGAGGGGTCTCGGAAGAGTTTGGTATAGCAGTTGCCACGGGTCGGTATCGTGCATGGCTGCAACCTCGGCCTTGATGTGGGGGAGCTCCCTATCTCCATGAAGCAGGTCGTTGACTACTGCCAGCTGTGCAGCCCAATAATATGTTTGGAGGCGCGGGGCTCCTATCCCACCCTCCCAAACCGATCTTTGGAGCGTAGTGAGCGCTATCCTCGGTTGACCACCCCCCCATATTAGTTCCCGAAAAAGGTATTCAACCCGCCCAAAGTCGGAGTCCGGGATCCTTAGTTGGGCATTTTGTAAGACATAGAGAAACCTTGGGAGAGTTATCATCTTAAAGAGTGCGGCTCTTCCCATGGGCGTAAGAGGAAGAAGTCTCCAGTGGTGGGCGTCATTAACGAAACGGTCAAGGACCGGTTGAAAATTGCGTAGTGTGTATTCACTCAGGTTTGCGGTCACCCAGATCCCCAAGTATCGAAAACCTTGCGGTTCTGTTCGGTACGGGCATTCCCGAGGGTCAGCCTGCACGTTGCCTTTCACCGGGAAGAGAACTGATTTCCCCCAATTGATTTTAAGCCCGCTAAGGACACCAAACCGGGCAAGCATCTGCGTCACCTTGGGGCAGGACCGAGCTGGGTCTCCCAGGTAAATCAGGAGGTCATCTGCATACAAGGAAACACGGTCCTCATGTCCTTCAGGCCATCTGAACCCCGTCCATGCAGCGTCTTGTCGAAGCCAAAGGGCCAGAGGTTCAATTGCCAGGGCAAAGAGAAGGGGAGAAAGGGGACATCCCTGTCTCGTGCCCTTTCCCAACGGGAAGGACCGAGACGACCAACCATTCACTCTGACCTCCGCTCGAGTGTTAGTGTAGAGTAATTTCACCCATTTCAGGAAGCTGTCCCCAAACCCCATGCGCTTCATGACCTCCCAAAGGCAGTCCCACCTAACCGAGTCGAAGGCCTTTTCAAAATCTACTGCCAGTAGGGCGAGAGGGGTGTCAATGATCGGGGCCCGCTCCAGCGCCAGATGGAGCCGGCGCAGGTTCATGCGCGTTGATTTGTGTGGCATAAAGCCACATTGATCCGGGTGGATCAAGGTATGGATTACTGATTGCAGCCGGTTGGCAAGGAGCTTCGCAAGAACCTTGGCTTCGCTATTAATTAACGAGATAGGCCGGTAAGAGGCGCACTGCTCCGGGGGCTTATCGGGTTTGGGAATGACCACAATAGTGGCTTTACATAGGTCAGGTGGGAGGGTGCCCTGGTCGCGGGCACCAAGAAACATCCTGTATAGGGGGGTCGCCATTTTATTCCCTCCAAGTCTTTGCCAGGTCTCGGCCGGGAAGCCATTGGGGCCCGGTGTTTTCCCTGTTTGGAGTTGCGCTAGGGCTTCGGCTATCTCGGATTCAGCAAGATCCGAATCTAGCTCCTCCCGTTGTTGTGGTGTCAGAACCGGGAGTGTAATCTCATCCAAAAGGGTCGGGTCGAAAGGTGCTGTCGGGGCTCGGTAGAGTTCCGCGTAGAACTGGGCAAATGCTTCTGCTATGTTCGCGTCCGTCTGATACCCAACTCCATTTGGGGCAACTATCTCCCTGACATGACGTCTCCCCTCCTCCCTCCTCTCCAGCCAGGCCAGCATCTTGCCCGCCTTGTCTCCCAGCTCGTATATCCTCGCTCTGGTGTCCCAGTGAGCCTGTTTGGCATTATCTAGCATGATATTTCTGAGGGTTTCTGTGGTTTGTTTGAGGAACCTTTGAGTCTGCGGGGTGGGGTCAAGTATATGCGTGCTTTCGGCCTGGACCATTTCAGCCTCTGCCTCTACTATTTTTTTGGAGTCTCTCCCGCTTTTTGTTTGCTACCCAGGAGATGATCTCCCCACGCAACACCGTTTTATAGGCCTCCCACACCACCACCGGGTTATCCACTGCTGGTATATTTATGTCAAAGTATTCATCAGACCGCTCCGTAAGGCGGTCTACCAACTCTGGGAAGCCAAGGTGGTAGCTGTTTAGCCTCCACGTTCTAGGGGGGGTTACAAAGTGTGTTCGTATTTCTATCAATAGGGGGGAGTGGTCCGAGATTCCACGAGGGAGGTATTCAGCAGATATTGCCCTATGTAGGTCTGTGTTCGGGACCAGGAGGTAATCAAGTCTAGAGAGGGAGCCATGTGCTCCCGAGTGGAATGAGTAGCCTCTATCCTGGGGATGTAATTCGCGCCACACATCTCGGAGGCCCAAGGCAGACACAAAGTTGGAGAGTTTCGTGGGAGCATCTGGGTTACGCCCTCTAAGATGGGTACGATCCATAGCATTGCACATGACGTCGTTAAAGTCTCCCCCCAGGACCCATCGATCTGGGTGGTGTGTCCCCAGGAGAGCGGTGACATCCTCCAAGAGTCCCTGGCCCAGTCCGGGTGGGGAATATATTGATACAATGGCCAGCGTTTCGCCCCAGAGTGTACCTAGAATAGAGAATAGAGTACATAGCGACCCCGTGGGTCCAATTCCACCACCTGTGGGGAGAACGGGAGCCTTTTGTGTATAAGAATAAGGGTGCCCCTGGATCCCATCGTGTACCCTGCATGGAATGCGGTCCTGTAATTTGTTCTCTGAAAGAAGGTGCAGTGTGTTCCCGCTAGGTGCGTTTCCGATAGTAGGGCCAAATCGGGAGAATGCCTATTCAACAGCTGTTTAATCAGGCGTCTTTTAATCCCAGAGCCCATTCCGTTCACATTCCAACTAAGCAGCTTAAGGGACCTGGGGCGATCGGGTGGGGGTGGGTGTGCTTGTGGGTGTGTCATCTAGAGCTTTCCGTTAAAGGACGCGCAGGGTGTTTGGGTCGGGAGAGCTGCCTCCCCTTGGTGTGTCTGTTGGGGATATGGTTCCAATACATAGTACAGCAGGGTGTAATGTACAGCGGACTGTTCTCAGGTCTGTGGTTGGGCGTGCTATGAATCCGAGCTAACAAAACAACATTAAAACTTTCCCTTTCTTCCCCCACCCTATACTCCACCCCAACTTGAAGTACCTGTCGCCCAAACATACAAATACAACCGACTGTCAGGGGACAGTCAACTCATCAACCCAGGACTATTCCTCAAGTGGTATAACACTACTTAGTCCTAAGTTGCCTTGTTCCGGCCGTGGGGGTTGCGTGGACCGGGCCGTCAGTTACACAGACATCGGGTTCACAGTTAATTCGCTGTTAGCATGGACTAATAACATGGCGCCAGGGCTCAAAGCGTAACTGCGAGTGGGTACCTTATTCTCCATTTCAGTCATTATCCCTGTTTGGCTGTGCCTGGGGTTGGTGCTGCGGGGGTTCAGGAGGTGCCCTGTCCCGCCTTGGGCGATTCCTACCGTTACCCTCTCTTCCGTCTGGCCTCCAGTCACCCTCCAGGTGTCTTGCTGCCCAGTTCCAAGCTTCAGCTGGGTCCGTGAAGTGCACAGTTGTTCCATTAAAGTATATCTTCAGCTGCGCCGGGAATAGGAGTCCGTATTTTACGTTGAGGGTCTGGAGACGTTTTTTGAGAGGGCCAAAGGATTGTCTGGCTCTTTGCACTTCTCTAGTGAAATCCGGGAAAAAACCTATTCTGGAGCCGTTGAACGTTATAGTGCCCTTGGCTCTGGCCATTTGGAGTATTGCGTCTCGGTCTCTATAGTTCAGCAGTTTCGCAATCACTGTGCGGGGTGGGGCACCTGGGATTTGCCTGCCAGTTGGCATTCGGTGGGCCCGTTCAATTGAAAAGAAGTTCGACAAGGTCTTGGGGGCAAAGATGTCTGCGAGCCATTGCTCTAGAAACAGTTCCATGCTTGCTCCTTCCGATTTCTCCGGCAGACCGAGGATCCGAATGTTGTTTCGTCTCGCTCTGCCCTCCCCCTCTTCCACTCTTTCTTCCAATGCTCTGAGGCGAGCTAGCGCTCCTGACATTTGCTGGTTCATCGTCCTTACATTGTCCTCTGTTTCTGATATTCGACCCTCGGCTTCTCCAGTGCGGGCTGTGAGTTTTTGGATGTCGTGGCGTAATAATGACACATCTGCGCTGATGCCATCCATCTTCTTTTCCATCGAGGTTCTCGAACTTGCTATGGCGTTCATGACATCCTTCAGCGAAATGTTCTCCTCCGTTTCTGGTGTTGCGGTAGTACCGGGTTGTTCCGGCGGGAGGGCTTGGGCGGGGGTCGCATACTGTTCTATTTTGCTCTGCGTTGTCGTGCCTCTTGCCTTATCCTTACCCATATCTGAAGGTGTCTAGTGGGCCTCGGGAGATTGGCCCCACTCACGCACTGTTGATAAGGCTTTGCGACGTATGCTTCTTGAGGCTGTTTGTAGGGCAGGCAGGTGCGGCACCCCGTTCCGGAGCTCGTAGGATATGGTGGCGCCCAACGGTTGATGAGTGGGTTTGCCTCTACTCCTCTATTGCCGCACTGTGTGCTTGATTGTTGGCCTCTCGTTGTGGGATTGCTAAGAGGTCAGTCCACAGGTTGCGTTCCAAGCACCAAGCCTCAGGTCACTCAGTGGCTTGGTGCGTCGTCTCCGGCGCCTCAGTGCCGCTCTCTCCACTCCGATCCCCAGAGTCCCAACCTTCCGCCAGCTCTATCCCGCGGGCCGGGGTACGGAGTCAAGGCTGCCTCCAGTGAGACAGCGCTCCCGCGGGGGCCGGGCCCCTGTGCGCCCGAAAACACACAGCTGGATGTGGTCTCTAGGAGCGGGGCCGCCTACCTTCTCAGTTGCGGGCAGCTCCCGCCGTGTGACTCGTTCCACGGGTTCGTGTCCCGCCTTCGCCCTCCAGCTGGTCCAGCCGGTCAGGGTGTCTGCCTCTCCGGTGGTCAAACGCATCCACGGGGGGGTGCGGGGGGTTGGATTCGTGTGCGCTCGGAAGCACACGGTGTGATGTGGCCGGCAGTGGGGACCGCCTACCTTCCCAGTCGCAGGCGGCTCCCACTCTACGATTCGTTCCGCCCGGCAGGAGTCCACGATCTCGTCTCTCCCCTCCGCTCTCCGCTTTCCGTTTTCCGTTGTGGTTCTGCGCGGCTGCTTCAGGCCCCAGCGGGGCAGGGTGTCTACCTCCTGCAGTTGGCGCCGTATTACGCTTCCTCTTCTAGGCCGCTGTTCCGGCGGCCATCTTGTCCGTTGCCGGCGTCTCGGGCTTCTCGGACCAATTGCTCCCGACTGGAGCTGCGGTTCGGGTCGGTATTATGCCGATCTGAGCGCCCAGGGTTCCGCTGCGCCTGGATATATTTTCCGCCGTTGTGGTGCCCGAATTACAGGATATTTCCAGGATTTTGGCTGACGGCCGCGGGAGCTCCGAGGGATCACGTCCTCATCCCGTGCACGCTGGCCACGCTACCCAAACAGAGCAGCTTAATCAAACCTTGGAGGGGTATCTCAGATGCTACATCTCTGCGGCCCAGGACCATTGGACTGAACTCCTTCCCATGGCGGAGTTCGCTTACAATAATGCTTCACATGCTTCTCTGGGTATGAGTCCTTTTCATTGCACATATGGTTTCCACCCAGTTTGTTTTCGTACGGTCACCCCGTGGGTTACTTCCTTCCTGGACATTGATGGGTTGATTCAAGAAACCCAACAGGGACATCGGACGGCCCACTCAGCTCTCGTTGCAGCCCAAGACTGGATCAAGCGGTTTGCAAATCGCCATCGGACCCCTGCTCCTGCTATTTCGGTTGGGGATAAAGTATGTTTGGCCTCCCTGTTTCTCCACAGACATCTTGTTCCTTTGAAGTTATGACCTCGCTACTTTGGTCCTTTTAAGCTGTTACATAAACGGCGTTCAGCGGCCTACCATCTTCAATTACCTGTCTCATGGGCTCGGATTCATCCTGTTTTCCACCTCTCCCAGCTCAAGGGGGACGTTAGGACGGATTCCACCGGGGGGTCCGTTCTCGACCGCCTCCTGTTTCTACCTCTTCGGGTTGTGAGTTTGAGGTGGCTGGTATCTGCGATTCCCAGTATCATCAGGGCCTTTTGCAGTATCTTGTAGATTGGGAGGGGTACTCTCCTGCGGAGAGGACATGGGAACCCGCTTCTGCTGTTCATGCCCCTCGGCTGGTCAAGCGGTTTCATCGTCTTCATCCGGGAAAACCGGGCACTTCTGCCCTTTGGAGGGGGCATACTGTCATGTCTCGCTGGAGGCGCTGGTCGATCTGGCACCGTTGGAAGCAAGTTGGTTCAGTCTTTTCTGGTTCCTCCAACATGGCCGTCCGTGGCTACAGCTGCATTGCAGCCTCACTGCAGGCTGTTCTGAGGCTGGCACCGCCCCTGTTGCCAGGGAAGGCATATCTGGTGTCTCAAACTGGACTTTGGCACGTTGCTACTCTACATAGCACAACGCTTCATGAGTTCGTATTCCTGTGCCTTTTACTTTTGTTCCTTTAGTTGTTCTACTAATCCTTGCCAAACTCCTGGATTCCGATCCCGTTCTGCTCTCCATTCAACCATCGTCACAGATAGAATTGCCCCGGTACGTTTCCCCCATTTCCCTAATTCAATATTCTTCCCCTGATTCTGAGCCGTAATCTATTTATCCCTTTCCAGGATTCCCTTAATTTGCATTGTTGCCAAGGCAACGAGCGATGCTGACTTTCCAACCCGGAAGTTTGCGCAGGCTCCGCTGCCTTCCAAGTCGCAGCGCCACTTTCTCAGAGGGTCAGAAGGACGTCTCTGGTAAGACTCTCTCGATATTGCAAACCTTCCCCTCTTTTATCTCTCACTTCCCCACCTACTCTCTCTTACCTGCTACCGTTTTCTGATTCTGCATTCTCCTCCCTTCAGCGACATACCCGAGCAGCCACCACACTTCCAGGCTCCATCTCAGCTCCGCGCATATTCGTGGCATCCACATGTTAAGGGTAATCTAATATTCTGTAAAGATATGAAGAGCAAGAGACCCAAAGATATCCATACTAACGTTCTGCTTTAAATGAACAGTCACTAATAGAAGAAGCTGCCTCTCCTTTTACTACGTGATCTTCGTCACTGCCAGCAATCAGAAAGGTGCCCATTCTTCAAGAAGCAATCAGGGTTTTCATCCCCAGAGGGTTTCCCTGGCAGTTACATTACATCCTGGCAAACATTGCCACAGGCTGGAAAGGTATTACTAGGAGGCTTCTCATTATCGCCCTCGCTGTTGCCTGAAACAAATACAATCCTTACATGTAGATGATTTGAGATATTTCTAAATGCGGGCGACAGGTCATTACATAACTGAGCCGCCGCCACAGAGAAAATCTGCCCTCCCACTCGAGAGCAGCAGAAGGAAGGTACACAAAGCAGGCCAGCAGACCTAGAATACAAAAAACGATTAGGGACATAGCGGCTAAAATTGTCACAGAGATACTCTGCTCCCAGACCTGACAAGGCCTGGTGAACCAAGCACAGTGATTTAAACTTCACGCGCTGATCAATAGGAAGCCAGTGTAGTTTTGCACAAGACTGGAGTAATATGCCCTCCATATGGGCATCCGGTGGCCAGCCGAGCAGCAAGATTTTGTAAGTGCTGAAGCCACTGGACGAGACCTTTTGGCTGAGCAAGATAGAGGGCATTACAATTGTCCAACCGACTCAAGACAAAAGCGGCTACGACTGGTGGTGTAAGTTTAAAATAACGGGGAGTACTTTCCTCAAGAGTATCCTGCCTTATACACTGCCGAAACCTGGTGCTCCATCGAAATGGGTTTAGGAGATCACGACCCCCAGATTCTTTATGCCAGTGACAGGAATAGGAAGGTAACCAAGGGAAGACGGCCAGAAGGAGGACACCCAAAGTGAAGGATCTGAGGGGCACCCACCACCAGCACCTCTGTCTTGTCACCATTAAGTTTCAGTCAGTTGTGGTTCATCCAATCTCCCAGGGCAGAGAGACACCAAAAGAGGCATGACGACATCTCAGCCTGCTCAAGATCTAACCGAATCAGGATCTGAGTGTTGTCCGCATACAAATAGAATCTCAAGCCGAAGGAGCGGATAAGACACAGAAGTGGCTTAATGTAGATATTCAAAAGTATAGGGGACAAGGCGGAACCTTAGGAAACACCACAAGAAATAGAACAGGGGAGTGAGAAAAACAGAGATGGTGAAAGAATTTGGCCTCTCTCCTCCAGAAATGAAGCAAACCAGGCAAGTTCTTGGCCGGCAATAACGGCTTGGGCTAGGGTAGGCCAGCATGGCGGGATGGTCAACCGAGTCAAATGCTGCAGACAGATCAAGCAAATTCAGGGCACCCACCCTACTGCATCGACCAGCCCAGTCAAATCGTCCAGGACAGACACCAGGACACTGTCTGTGCCCCGGCCTGGGTGGTGTGACGTTGTCAGTGTACACGGCGCATGCGCGAGCCTCATTTTGGGTTGTACATGCGTGTTTTGAATAAAGAACGTCCGTGTGGCAGTTGCCGCCGGGACCTTGGAAAGCATGGTCGCATGTGTCATGTCTCAGTGCTTGTATGCATGTGCGTGTTAGTACCGGGCGGCCCGAAGCACCGGCTCGCCCATCACATTGGCGAGGAGGCGCGATACAATGAAGTGAGCAGCTTGACACGCACCGCCGTGTCAACCACGAGCATTTTCTTCGCTGTGTATCCTGAATCTGACGCGAGCAATGGCGATATCGTTAGCCTCAGGCCGAAAGGCAGTAGCAGCCCGCGAGGGTGCTCGTGCGCTGCCTATGTGCTAACGGAAGACAAAACGCCAAAGCGTCCGCAGCACTTTTGTTCCAAGAGGACGGCAGTACCGAACATTGTCACAGAGTCACCTCTGCGCTCGGGACCAGGGGCGTCAGCGATCTGTCCGAGTCACGTTTGTGGACTCTAATATTAGAGTGAGGTGCCCGTGCGACCGGCGAGGATGATGGACAGCGATGGAGAAGCGTCGTCGACGCAAACGGTAGTGCGCAGACAACAGGGTTCATTACTACCTATGCAGGAATTTGACACTTCGGGTCCACCCTCAAAATTGGGCCCAAAATGGTTGCTGTGGATAAAAAAAACTGGACATGTACTTTGCAGAGACCGGAGAGACCAATGACGACACCAAGAGGGCGACATTGCTATATTCAGCAGGGATGGACATTCTCCGCATATATGAGTCTCTGAACCTACAAGTGGCGACGTATGATGCCGTTAAAACTGCCCTCAAGAACTATTTAATTCCCCTAACCAACGTGGACTTCGACAGAATTTTATTCTGTGGTGAGAAACAGCGGGAGGAGGAATCACTTGATCAGTTCTGTGCACGCCTGCGACAGATGGCTACCACCTGTAGGTGGGACAATGAAGAGGGTATGATCTGCAATCAAGTGATTCAGGGGTGCAGTTCAGGCAAACTACGCAGACAGATACTGCGAGAGCTGGGACTGTCTCTTGTCCAAATATTAGACAGCGGCAGGGTGTATGAATTGGCTGAGACGAGAGGAGCTAAGATGGACGCTGCTGTGCCCCCCTGGAAGGTCTGAAGAGGCATTTGCAGTGGGAAGGCAAGCTTCATGGAAGGTGCGATGGAGACAGAAACGCCAGGATGCAGCCCCAGCACACGGATCAGCGACCATTTGCCAATACTGCGGATATGATCTGCCCCACTCTGATGATTGTCCCGCCAAATCGAGAACATGCGGCAGGTGCAATGGTCCGGGCCATTACGCCAGGATGTGTCGTGCCCCCGCACCGGTTGCCCCGCAAAGAGGACCAGCGAGGCCGAATGGCGGCAGGCTCAGGAGACAACGCAGTGTTGCGACGCTGGAGCAAGATGTCCAGAGACTAGATATCACAGAGGAAGAGGAAGAGGAAGAAGAGGTTTTTTTCATTTCGAACATTGCGACAGGAGCACAGAAAAAGAGACAGCCTAAGTGTGTGGTTGACATTCAATGTGTCCCGACACAGGTACTGACTGACACGGATGCCTCTGTCTGTATGCTTGCCACCGAACATTTCAGGGCAATCCCGGGACCACCTCCACTGGATGTGTCAACGGCAAAGATCTTCACCTTTGGAGGTGACACTCTGCTACCCATTCAAGGGGTGTTTGTGGCATCTGTCACCAGAGGAACCAGGACCATCAAAGCCTGTTTTTTTGTCACGGACGTCAGCCAGCACTCGCTTCTCAGTTGTGTTGCGTCAGAGGCGTTGGACATGGTGCATTTTGCCCTGGAGGTGTACCAGGTGGACATTGACCAACTGCTGACCAGATTCGCCGGTATCTTTCAGGGAGTGGGCAAGCTGAAGGGTCCCCCAGTGCGGCTTCATATTGATGATACCATCCGGCCCACCACCCCCAAACATCGAAGGATCCCGTTCCACCTCAGGGAGAAAGTGGAGAAGGAGCTTCAACTTCTGGTCGAAATGGACATTATTGAGAGGGTGGAGGGGCCGACGCCCTGGGTCTCGCCCATCGTGGTGGCACCGAAACCGAAGCAGCCGGGGGCGGTACGCATCTGCGTGGACATGCGCCTCCCGAATGCCGCCATTAAACGGGAGAGACATCCGACACCTACCCTGGATGACAATGTGGAGGAACTACAAGGGGCCAGAGTGTTCTCGAAGCTGGATCTAAGGTCGGGCTATCACCAGCTAGAGCTCCACCCAGATTCCAGATATATTACTACGTTTACTACACACGAGGGCCTCTATCAGTTTAAACGCCTGAGTTTTGGCATATCTTCGGCAGCAGAAGTTTTTCAAAATGCCATCAGGGGTGCGCTGGCTGGCATAAAAGGGGTACTCAACATGAGTGATGACATTTTGGTTTTTGCAGAGTCCAAGGCAGAGCACATGAAGAGACTGGAGCGTACCCTGCGAAGGTTGAGCGAGCTGGGTCTCACTCTGCACCGTGATAAATGTGAGTTTTTCAAGGACAGAATTGGGTTTTTTGGCTTAATTTTCCATGCCAGCGAAATATCGCCAGATCCTGAGAAGGTCAAAGACATCCGCGAAGCGGCGGCGCCCCAGTCTCCCACGGAAGTACGTAGTTTCCTGGGGATGGTCAACTACTGTGGGCGCTTCATCAAAGGGTTGGCGTCCCTGTCCGAGCCTCTCAGGGCTTTGACCAAGAATGAGGCCGTATGGGTGTGGGACAGGAGAGAGCAGGAGGCATTTCAGGAGATCAAGAAAGCTCTTTCTGATCGGGACACGATGGTGTATTTTGACCCCACCGCAGAATCAGAGACTGTCGTTGACACCAGCCTGGTGGGGCTTGGGGCTGTCCTTATGCAGGCCGATAACAGACGGGACATGCACCCCATTGCCTATGCGAGTAAGGCTCTAACGGACACGGAAAAGCGCTACTCGCAGATTGAGAGAGAGGCGTTGGCCATTCTGTGGGGTTGCCGCCATTTTCATCTGTACATTCTGGGCAAGCCAGTTACGGTTGTGACTGACCACAAGCCGCTCCTGCCCATACTGGCGGGCGTGTTGTCAAAACCTCCCCCAAGGATAGAGCGCTGGATGCTAGCACTCATCGAGTACGGTGTTAAGCTGGTCTACAGACCGGGGACCAATAATCCGGTGGACTACCTCTCCCGCCACCCGAGTCACGAGCGTGCGGAAGGCCCCAGTGAAGTATTGGATTGCCAAGAGTTGGTATGCCACGTGGTGGAGTGCGCGATGCCGATGGCACTATCCAGGGTAGCAGTGGCTGAGGAGTCGTTGATGGATGAAGTGTTTCAGATGGTCAAGGCGGCGGTGAGAAGTGGGGACTGGAAGGAGATGCTCCAGAACAACTCCAGACGTGAACAGAGAGCTCAGAAGGACCTTCAGGCGCTCTGGAAGGTGAGGGACGAACTTTCAATATCAGAAGATGGACTACTGCTGCGGGGAAGGCAAATAGTCATTCCGCAAGCCCTAAGGAACCACGTCCTGGAACTGGCCCATACGGGACACCAGGGTATCCCTAAGACAAAGGCGCGGCTCAGACCCAAGGTATGGTTCCCCGATCTGGAAAGTCTGGTGGAATCATTTGTGAAGAGGTGTTTGCCATGCCAAGCAGCGAGTCCGGTTGAGAGGGCTCCACCCATCAGTTTCCATGGAACGGAGTGAGAAGCCGTGGGGCACGGTCCATGCCGACTTTGGATCAACGGGAAGGGGCATGTACTTTCTGGCGGTGGTCAACCAATGGTCGAGGTATCCGGAGGTGGAAGTGGTCGAATCAACGGCCACTGAAGACACCACCAGGGCGTTGGACAGAATGTTTGCCACGCATGGTTTCCCCGAACTGTTGCGCTCGGACAATGGACCCCCATTCACGGGAAACCAGTTTGCGCAGTACTTAAAAGAAAGAGGCATCCAACATCGGAAGGTCTCGCCCCTCTGGCCTCAGGCCAAGGGTGAAGCTGAGAGAATGATGCGGACCCTTAACAAAGTGTTCAGAATATCGGCCATCGGAGGGAATGACCTACGGCAGAAACTGGTCGAGTTCCTAAGGGAATACAGAGCCACGCCCCACCAGTCCACGGGGGTTGCCCCAGCCGAGGCGCTTTTTGGACGCTGCCCGAGAGGGTTGACAATGTGACATTGGAGGTCATTACAACCCCGGCGTTAAGGGTTAACGACGGCGTTAACCCTTAACACCGGATTCCCACTTTAACGCCTGCTTTTGGCAGGCGTTAAAGTCCATGGCGCTAACCCGCCATGGTGCTAATTACGCCGCCGTAATTTACGGCGGCGTAATTAGCGCCTTCCCCACTCCCATTATGCCCTATGGGGCAAAAATGGGAATGGGGAAGGGAAAATGGGGATTTACCGCCCCACTCACCTTGGAATGGGGCGGTAAATCCGCCATCCACCATGGTGTAAACGTAGTTTACACCATGGTGGTAAAGTTGGTGCACTTAGCACCAAGGTTGTAATGACCTCCATTGTCAGTGTACACGGCTCATGCGCAAGCCTCGTTTTGGGTTGCGCATGCGTGTTTTGAATAAAGAACGTCCGTGTGGCAGTTGCTGCCGGTACCTTGGAAAGCATGGTTGCATGTGTCATGTCTCAGTGCTTGTATGCATGTGCGTATTAGTACGGGGCGGCCCGAAACACCGGCTCGCCCATCACAGGTGGAAGCCAAATTGAAAGGGGTCAAAGAACCCTATAGTCTCCAAAAACGAGGAAAGAAGTGGGGAGATCCGAGCTTCGAGAAGCTTCATAAGGAAAGGCAACAGTGATATTGGACGATAATTAGATGGAAGGGCAGTATCTACAGAGGGGTTCTTGAGAAGGGGAATAACTGTAGCTTGTTTCAACTCCCTAGGGCGTTGGCCTAACTGCCAGGACCTGTTAATGGCCTTGGAGATCTCACTCAGGAGGTCAGTGCAAAAGTCTTTCATCACTAGCAATGGCACTGGCTCAGAGGGGGCAGACGACTTAAGTTGGTTAATCGCTGCACAAATCGAGTGTTCTGAAACTGTTGGAAACACAGTCCACTGATGCGGACAGACCTTCAAGATGACACAAAGTACCGTGCTACCTGATGCAGTAACCTGAGGAGACAGCGAGATGTTATGCCTGATGGTATTCATTTTAGAAATGAAGAACTGAGATAATGGATCACGAAGCTCTTGAGAGGGAATCACAGAAGAAAAGATATCAATGGCAGATGAATGCGACCTAACCACTGAGAATAGCTCCCTTGGTTTACTAAGGGCTTTATCAATGTTTTGCTCCAGAAAGGACTTTAGCGGCCAGATCAGCAGCATAGTAGTCAGAGGCATGCTGCTCATAGTGCGCTTTAAGAATAGGGCTATATGTGAGATGCCATTTCCGCTCAGCTTGCCTGAGCTCGAGACGGGCTCTTTTAAGTTGTTAAAAAAAAAGGGTTTAGATGGAAGTCTCTGTGGTTGGATCAGTCTGAGAGGGGCAACCAAATCTGCTGCCACCTCCAAGGAGTGAGCCAGAAGCGAGAGATCAGTCTCTTGGGCCATACCACATTGGACCCTTACAGAGGAAACTAGAGCCTTAAGGTCAGCCGAGCGCCAGTTACGGCACAAGACTCTAGGAGGAAGACCCTTGGAGGGGGTGCGCAGAGATTTCATGGTGAACATCAGGAGATAATCTGACCCACAAGACAGGTTTAACGGGGAGAAGAGATAATTCCGATTTATCGTCATCATGTGGTGCCTGAAAACACTTTCTGCTCTATAGGCACCATATAAATTCTCAATAAATAAATAAATAAAATCATCATTGGGCATAGGCACCTCTACATGAGAGATTGGAGGACGGACTTTCGGCAGAAGTCGACAGCCTTGAAGCTAACCTTCAAAGGTCACATGCTGTTTGGGGATTCCCTTGAGGGTAAGGTCCACTGGATTTTTAAGGCAGGCAAGCAGGCCGGGCAATTGCAGAATAAGTTTGCTACTGCTTTGAGGAGCCCTATGCCTGCTCAGTAGCCCCTGCAATCAAGGGCTCGCCTCAGTGCTCGGGAGTGACCTGTGATGAGACAAGATGTTTATGGTAGATAGCTGGGAACTGTCATTACTTTTTCTCCAGTCAAATCCAAATGGTGGTTGGAGTATTCATGACGGCCTCTGAACCGTATGTGGGAATTGGTACTACTTTCTTTTGGTAGAAATCCATCACAGGTTGTATTGTAAAACGGCCATTTTTTATGTTTATTTTGCATGCCTGAGCTGCTAAGTTGTTTACTTTGATATACAGGAATGCTGAAATTGGGGATTCCACAAGGCTGTTATTAATCCAAGTTCCTAGGTATTTGAATGCTGTCACCTGTTCAATTTGTTAATTCGTGTTTGGCCCAAGTACCGTTTATTGGAATTTGTTTGATTCTTGGCCTTGGGTTTTCCAAACACTAGGATCTTCGTTTTTTCTGTATTTACCTGTAAATTATTATCGGCCACATAGTTTCTCAGTTTAACAAGAATGACTATTATAAAGAGGTTCTATGCTTGGGTCACTAAGTGCATAATGAAAACTGGCTTGGTGCTAATTTTATTATTCACAAACATGTTTGTAACCATGAACCACATATACTCATTCAAGCAGCCTGAGAATTTGGATGTGATGATCAAAGAGTTACAACATCTGTAAGTCCAATGGCACATGCAAGTTCAATTATGCCTGGAATCGATGAGGAGGGGCTCAGAAGGGACACTGATACACAAACATCTTTAGATCATTTATGTATAGGATGTGTAAAAGTTGCCTTATCGAAATCTGGAATTTGAACTTTAATTTCCACAGTGCGAAACCCACTTAGGTATCATCCCACCAGCCCACCAGCATCTGCAGCCCTAAGTGGCCAATAAGGAAAATAATCGATATCCTATCAAAGGAACTAGATGTAACTGTTTGCAAAGTGTTTATACCCACCTACTCAGTGTCTAGACTTGAATGTTAGGGTTTTCAAACAGGTTCAGCAGATAATGGAAATGTATTTTTGCGAAAAATAAGTTCTTGATAATTGGAACCTTGCTCACTGGGCCTTGGCAGCCCTGCGCTCCCATATTGGGCCTCATTATGACTTGTGCGGAATGGGTTTAACGGCGCCGGTAATGGTGCCGGCGCCGTTAAACCCATTCCGCACAATTACGAGGTCCCTTCGCGGGACCCGCTCTGGACGTCTGGTTTTTCCAGACGTCCATAGCGGGTCCCGCGAGGGGACCAGGGAGCTAACAATGGGTCCGTTCGTAATGGGCTCGTTGTTAGCTCCCTCCCCATTGAGCCCTATGAGGGCTCGAATGGGAATGGGGAAGGACCAGGACCGGGTTCCCTGAAGGAGGAAATACCAGGCCCTCCATACTCAGAATGGCCCAGTATTTCCCCATTCAGGGAACACCGACCCGGACACGATTTTGGAGGCAGCCATGCCCTTATTAAGGGCATGGCTGCCTCCAAAGTCGTAATGAGGCCCATTGTGTCCAACTGATCACCTCCATCATGCACAGAATTAAAACAGCTGCTACTGTTCAAGTGCTTCCTTGTAAGAGGGGTTGCTATCTCATTGTAAAAGAAAAAAATAAACTGAACGCACGAAAAGTGAAACGTATTTGGTTGGGTCAATGCAGCAAAGTAAATGTCAAAAAGATGTGTGTGCCAGGTAAATCCTTGTCAGAGCTGGAATGTCCGTAGGGAATAGAAATTGATGCTTTTTTTCACTTAAAAATGCCCTGGTGTAGTCCCCACTAGCGGGAACTCCAACAAGTTTGGAGTGGGGGGATGGAATGTAGGAGTACTGCAGGACACTTGCTATGACAATTGGTCTCCAAATACTAGGTGGTGCCGAGCGCGGGGGGTTGGGGGGCATGCCTCTGTCACTGCTGCTCTCATTTTATTTTTTAAAATAAAAAAAACACAGCTTCCCCCTAAGCTGTCTTTGTTTTTTCTCTCGTCTCACTGCTGTTAGCAACAGCTGGAGCGGCTCTCGCAAACCTGCACCTGACAACATGACGCAGAGATCTAGAGTGAGAGAGGGATGGAAAGAAAGCCCAGACAGAAAAATAGAGAGAGCATTAGCTCACTATATGATACGCCCGCTGTGTAATGTTGCTAATATTTCCATGGGGCTATTCCGTGAAAATGTATGCGATTAGTACCAGCAAAATCCGATTACAGGGGTCAGAGTTTGTGTGTGCGGTCAGTTCAATACAAAGAAAACAAAAACCAAATCAGCATTAAGGCATTGATTGCGCTTGAGTTAATGAAAAAAACTGTAGTGGATGCTGTAGTGTTGAACTTGCATTCACGCTTTCAGTTTTCTCGCTGTCTCGCGAAGAAGTAAAGGCAGCCTTTATTAATGGCTTCCTATGGAATATGCCTGATTTGGAGCAGGAACAAAACGAACAGGGATTCCTTGGGAATCCATTCGTTTTTGCGTGAATGAAAATGTCATGCAAGAGTAAAATGAGACCCACTGGCAAGATGGAGAAGGAATGCATGGCAGAGACCCAATGTCCACTCCAACTTGTCAAAATGGGTCACAGTGTTAAATAAAGGGATAAAAGCATTAAACTTCACTTCTATGCCTCCATTGAACACAACGCCCCATTTAAAATGAGGCAGGTTGTCTACTCAAGCTGCATTTAATCAGCGTTGTTTCGACAATATGAGCTACAGAAGTTTTTGACACGTTCGAGCTAAAAGTTGCATCCGTTTTGTTTGGTCAAGTCTAGCTTCTCCCTTTAATGTGGTCTTTTGTAAACCATCACATTTTGGGATTTTCTTTGGAACAGTGTACTTTGTAGATTATTAGGAGTTCACAGTTTGCCTGAAAGCTTGAACACTTTTCTAAATGGAAACTTTTGAATCTGAAACAACCAAAATGTAGTACAAGACAACATAATCATTTTAAGTGCGACTGCTTTTGTAAAAAATTGTTTCAAAGTTGACCAATATATTTTTTACATTTATTTGAACTTGTAGAGTGTTTTGACCAAGGCATTACAGGGTACTTGGATGAACTGTAGCATCATATATGATACAAAATAAAATGCAATCAACATGAAGATACATTTTTAAGTCGAGGAATGAGAAGACGGCCGTTCAAAGAAGAGCAGACACAAGCAAAAGTAGAAGCACATATAGGGTAAAGAGGGTAAGGGCATGTCAGACAGAGCGAAAGCAGGGCAGTACAGCGAGAACGTGGAACTGCCAATAGAAAAAGGGAGGAAGAATGAAAGGTACAACTAAGAGAGCACACAGAAATGGGAGATGAAAGGTAAGGAGGTACAACGCCATGCACACGATTGAAGACAGCCCAAAGGTGGCGAAATTTAAGGCAGGAGGGTAAAGAAAGCCAGCCAAGAGTAGAGAGGGAGACACATGTGAAGAAGGGGTAAGCAAACAGAGAAGATGAATGGCAGAGTTATAAATAGGCTGTAGAAGAGAGCGAGCGTAAGCAGAGGGGCTCGAGAGAACTGAGGAACAATAGTCAAGTCGTGAGAAAACCAGTGCGAGAATTGGAGATTTCATGTCAGAGAAGGTGAGAAACGAGCAGCATTTACGATTGTTATAAAGCTGAAAGCAAAAGTAGTAAGTGACAGAAGAAATGTGATTGGAAAAGGAAAATAAAGGTTCAAAAAAGATGCTCAAAGTCCAGCAGTTGGAGAGAGGAAAGAGAAGTTGCAAGGGAAATAAATACAGAGACAGAGAGGGCAGTCATGAGCGCAAAGGGTAAGAAAAGGATAATCTCATCTTTAGAAGAATGGAGATTAATGGAGTGGGAAAGCATTCATACATAATAGCAGAAAGGCAGAAAGAGAAGAGTGGGGTGCGTAAGAAAAGAAAGTGTCAGAGACATCCTTCTGAGAATCATCAGCATTTAAGTGACAGTGAAAGACAAATGAGAGAAAAATACAAGAAGGAGAACTAGCGTAGAGACAATAATATGAGGGGCTGCACCCTGTGGGACCCCGAAGTGCAAGGGGAGAGAACAAGAGGGGTTGCCCGCTCACAAGACAGAAGAAGAGTAATTCCAGAAATAAGAAGAGAATGCAGAAGGAGCAGAGCCAGATGCACCACGAGAAGAGCAGACAATGAGATGTTCCAGCGTGTTGGTGGCCGCAGAGAGATCTGGAAGAGAATGCAGAAGGAGCAGAGCCAGATGCACCACGAGAAGAGCAGACATGAGATGTTCCAGCGTGTTGGTGGCCGCAGAGAGATCTGGAAGAGAATGCAGAAGGAGCAGAGCCAGATGCACCACGAGAAGAGCACTCAATGAGATGTTCCAGCGTGTTGGTGGCCGCAGAGAGATCTGGAAGAGAATGCAGAAGGAGCAGAGCCAGATGCACCACGAGAAGAGCAGACATGAAATGTTCCAGCGTGTTGGTGGCCGCAGAGAGATCTGGAAGAGAATGCAGAAGGAGCAGAGCCAGATGCACCACGAGAAGAGCAGACATGAAATGTTCCAGCGTGTTGGTGGCCGCAGAGAGATCTGGAAGAGAATGCAGAAGGAGCAGAGCCAGATGCACCACGAGAAGAGCAGACATGAGATGTTCCAGCGTGTTGGTGGCCGCAGAGAGATCTGGAAGAGAATGCAGAAGGAGCAGAGCCAGATCCACCACGAGAAGAGAAACAATGAGATGTTCCAGCGTGATGGTGGCCGCAGAGAGATCTGCAAGAGAATGCAGAAGGAGCAGAGCCAGATGCACCACGAGAAGAGCAGACAATGAGATGTTCCAGCGTGTTGGTGGCCACAGAGAGATCTGGAAGAGAATGCAGAAGGAGCAGAGCCAGATGCACCACGAGAAGAGCAGACATGAGATGTTCCAGCGTGTTGGTGGCTGCAGAGAGATCTGGAAGAGAATGCAGAAGGGGCAGAGCCAGATGCACCACGAGAAGAGAAACAATGAGATGTTCCAGCGTGTTGGTGGCCGCAGAGAGATCTGCAAGAGAATGCAGAAGGAGCAGAGCCAGATGCACCACGAGAAGAGCAGACATGAAATGTTCCAGCGTGTTGGTGGCCGCAGAGAGATCTGGAAGAGAATGCAGAAGGAGCAGAGCCAGATGCACCACGAGAAGAGCAGACATGAGATGTTCCAGCGTGTTGGTGGCCGCAGAGAGATCTGGAAGAGAATGCAGAACGAGCAGAGCCAGATGCACCACGAGAAGAGCAGACATGAGATGTTCCAGCGTGTTGGTGGCTGCAGAGAGATCTGGAAGAGAATGCAGAAGGGGCAGAGCCAGATGCACCACGAGAAGAGAAACAATGAGATGTTCCAGCGTGTTGGTGCCCGCAGAGAGATCTGCAAGAGAATGCAGAAGGAGCAGAGCCAGATGCACCACGAGAAGAGCAGACATGAAATGTTCCAGCGTGTTGGTGGCCGCAGAGAGATCTGGAAGAGAATGCAGAAGGAGCAGAGCCAGATGCACCACGAGAAGAGCAGACATGAGATGTTCCAGCGTGTTGGTGGCCGCAGAGAGATCTGGAAGAGAATGCAGAAGGAGCAGAGCCAGATGCACCACGAGAAGAGAAACAATGAGATGTTCCAGCGTGTTGGTGGCCGCAGAGAGATCTGCAAGAGAATGCAGAAGGAGCAGAGCCAGATGCACCACGAGAAGAGCACTCAATGAGATGTTCCAGCGTGTTGGTGGCCGCAGAGAGATCTGCAAGAGAATGCAGAAGGAGCAGAGCCAGATGCACCACGAGAAGAGCACACAATGAGATGTTCCAGCGTGTTGGTGGCCGCAGAGAGATCTGCAAGAGAATGCAGAAGGAGCAGAGCCAGATGCACCACGAGAAGAGCACTCAATGAGATGTTCCAGCGTGTTGGTGGCCGCAGAGAGATCTGGAAGAGAATACAGAAGGAGCAGAGCCAGATGCACCACGAGAAGAGCAGACAATGAGATGTTCCAGCGTGTTGGGGGCCGCAGAGAGATCTGCAAGAGAATGCAGAAGGAGCAGCGCCACATGCACCACGAGAAGAGCAGACAATGAGATGTTCCAGCGTGTTGGGGGCCGCAGAGAGATCTGGAAGAGAATGCAGAAAGACCAGAGCCAGATGCACCACGAGAAGAGCAGACAATGAGATGTTCCAGCGTCTTGGTGGCCGCAGAGAGATCTGGAAGAGAATGCAGAAGGAGCAGAGACAGATGCACCACGAGAAGAGCAGACAATGAGATGTTCCAGCGTGTTGGGGGGCGCAGAGAGATCTAGAAGAGAATGCAGAAGGAGCAGAGCCAGATGCACCACGAGAAGAGTATACAATGAGATGTTCCAGCGTGTTGGTGGCCGCAGAGAGATCTGGAAGAGAATGCAGAAGGAGCAGAGCCAGATGCACCACGAGAAGAGCAGACAATAAGATGTTACAGCGTGTTGGTGGCCGCAGAGAGATCTGGAAGAGAATGCAGAAGGAGCAGAGCCAGATGTACCACGAGAAGAGCAGACAATGAGATGTTCTAACGTGTTGGGGGCCGCAGAGAGATCTGGAAGAGAATGCAGAAGGAGCAGAGCCAGATGCACCACGAGAAGAGCAGACAATGAGATGTTCCAGCGTGTTGGGGGGCACAGAGAGATCTGGAAGAGAATGCAGAAGGAGCAGAGCCAGATGCACCACGAGAAGAGCAGACAATGAGATGTTCCAGCGTGTTGGTGGCCGCAGAGAGATCTGGAAGAGAATACAGAAGGAGCAGAGCCAGATGCACCACGAGAAGAGCAGACATGAGATGTTCCAGCGTGTTGGTGGCCGCAGAGAGATCTGGAAGAGGAGAAATATTTGGAACGGCAAAAAGAAGTGAGGGCATTTGTTGTATACGCACCATACAAATATTCAATAAATAAATAACATACTTAAATAAGAGCCATTGCTGTAGACTGCACAGGACTGTATGAGACAAAGAAGAGCAGGGGAATCAAGCTAGAGGTATTTGAGAGTAGGAAGCACACTCAAGAAGTTTAGAAATAAACAGAAGGGAGATAGGACAATAATTATAAGGGAGAAGATTTTTTGAGAATTGGAAAAACTGCAGGCGTGCACAAAGGAAAGTAGAAAGATACGAGTGTAGAGAGAAGATTTAAAGAGAGGAGTCAGGAAAGGAATAAAGTGAAGCTATACCAAGGACCTTATTCTGAGTGGGGTTAGCATAATAACAGTCAAAATGCATCTGTGTGTCTCTCGAGAAGTACATTATTGTTAACCCTTTAATAATGCTGAGTGCATGATGCTGCTGGAGTCCAATAGGTAAGACCGGAAATGCAGCCAAAACGCATTCGGCTGATCACAGATGTCAATGCTGCTTCCGCTTCTTTGGTGCCCGTTTCCGATAAGAGCAGAACCGTCCTATGCTGTGGACCCACCTGCAGGAAGCTTCAGGGGCAGACATGCAATGGACCATTTTGGCTGCTCTGAAATAAATGCCCGGTTGGGATCTGCTTATATTGCCAAGATTCCTCGAAGTAAATGTGGCTTGTGTTGTTTGTAACTGTTGAGGCATTCATGGCGGGCCTGCTATCTGGAGCCACATTGAAGTGTGTGCTATCTGTTGTGCTGACTTTCATCTCACTGGCACACAAAAAGACCCTGCAGCTTGACCACGAGGATTGTGTGAATCAGCAAGAGCCTTTCCGAAGACACAGAAACACGTATTTGGCTCTGCCAAACCAGGTGGTGCATATTTACTGATAATTGTGAATGAACGCAGCACTGTTCCCCTAAAGTTCTCCAATACTTGAACGACACTCGTCACTAACAGCTACTGGGATTACACTGGAGAGGATGGGTTCATCCAGCCAAGCCCCCTTCGCCCCCCCCACGATCATGGGGCCTCTTGCAGGAGTAACAGCCCCCGTTCTTCCATGAGGGAGATATTACCAGACTGATAGGAAGGCACACAGATGCGTTCAGTCGGACCATGCAAAGGATCTCCCCTGAAGTTCATGTTATGCACATTTTCTGATACATATATTAGTGGATATCCTGAAAGCCTTAGAAGAATGTACTATATGATTGCATGATTTTCACCACTAGTCGCGTAGGGCAGATGAAGCTGCATCTCGGTGCATTGCTTACATCAACTCTATACTTCCTGCTGCAATAAAATATAAGATTCTCAATATGCTTTCTCCTGGTACAATGCCGAAGCAGGTGTTGTATAAGCAGGAGTCATAATTAGGATAACTATGTCGTATGGTAATGCACACTAATCTCTTTGACTCAAAGATCTGCCTCGAGGACAGAGAGTTTGCATGTGAACATTGATGCCGTTTTATAAAACCTTTCTGCTTTACTAAAGGATCAACGCATGGATGCTAGCGGCAGCCTGACTCGCTCGCTCCCGCTACGGTAAATTACTTAAATCATTTATAAACATAACTAAATCCTCTGTTATGCATGACTAGCCTTTAATAAGGTTCAAGACTGTATATATTCATCCCTGATGGTCCGTGGCGTCTCTGCGAGGTGCTGCCCGACTCGCCTCCCTCTTACGACGTGGGCAAGGCCCACATGACGGCAGAGTCGCGTGACTTATGGAACCGACGTCTCCTGTCAGCTGCAGTATTGCAGGGATGACGCTAATTCAATGGTAGTACGTTTTCGCCATAACACGTGTCTTTTCAAAGAAAATACTGGGTAAATACACAGGCATGGAACTTTTACTCACTATATTAACCCCAAAGCTGATTTTTTAAAGCTTTTTGCACTGTGGCATAAATATATTCAATCTTGCTCCTCCTCCTACCAGAAGATTTTTATTGATATAATCCTCACATGAAACCAAGGAACTTTATATAATTATATTTCATAATAATCATGGAATTTCCATATTACTGTGAGGCAGTTTGTTACATTATGTGTGCTGGGGCTAATAGAAGTGGCGTATCTTCAATACCGTATATTACCTTTGCGACCTGTATACTTCACTTTACCGATGCTAATTATTCTACGCACCTAATTACGATGTTATCTAAAAAGGGTCTACAGAAGGAGGTACCAGCATCTCTGTCTAATAATATCAAGAGGCAAAAAAGTGAGTCACCGCCGCCCAAAGAAGAATGCTTGGACCCGGGAATGCAAGCCGTTCTTAGTGAAATCAGGGCCTTGAAACCCTTCATGGAGGATATAAACATTAAATTGCAGTAACTTAATGATAAGTGGTCCGCCTTTGACTGAAGAATCACAGAGGGTGAGAGAAGGGTTGGTAACGCGGAAGATGTTACTGCTAAAGTCCAAGTGTTAGAAAGTACAGTCAAGTTCTTGCAAAAACGGACAGAAAATCTCAAAAACCATAATAGGAGAAACAATCTCCGCATTATTGGCCTTTTGGAAGAACTGAAGGAGATGAAACGAGCACATTCCTAAATACAACGCTCATTAAACTCTTGGATCTACCAATATCGACACAACTCTAACATTCAAAGAGCTCATCGGATTGGTCCCATCAATAAAATACAGCCTGCCAATAAAATGGAGCATGTCGCGTCTGCGGCCTTCTAACTGCCCAACTTTTTTTCCATTTTTTCATTAACATGGTTTTATGTGGCTATTTTTGGTTTGCCACACATTCTTTCAAGGTTTCTGTCATATATTTCATATATGCCCATGTTGTTTTTGTTTGTCTTCCTACATCCCTCTTGTATCTTCACCTTCATGTTCTTACCCTACGCGCAGTTCTATTAATTTGCACTTATCAATGGTTCACCTATAATTATCCCAGTTGCAATTATACTGATAGCTCCTACCAATTTGACCAATTGTACTATGCTATAATACCACTGTACGTATATCACTCCGTTTTGAATAATGACTCTTAACATAACTACTTGGAATGTCATAGGATTAGAAGTGCCTTACGAAGTGCCTGTTAGGAGCCTGGAGGAAGTTTAGTGGGTGAAAGAGCGATCAAGCGGTCTCTCTGCCTCACAGCTGACTGCAGACACACTCGGCACTGCCTCATAACGAAAATGCCATAGCTCTGCCCCTTTTTTGGCACTACCCCTATTTAAGGCACAGGCACACGCCCCCGAGAAGTGCCTTACAAAGTGCCTGTTAGGAGCCTGGAGGAAGCCTGCTGAAAGCACGATCAAGCGCTCTCTCATCCTCATAGTTGACTGCAGTCACGCTCGGCACTTCCTCATAACGAAAACAGTGTAGCTCGGTCCCTTTTTCAGCACTGCCCATATTTAAGGCACAGGCACGCGCCCCCATGCGCGTGCCCCTGAGAAGTGCCTTACGAAGTGCCTGTTAGGAGCCTGGAGGAAGCCTGGTGAAAGCGCGATCAAGCACTCTCTGCCTCACAGCTAACTGCAGCTACGCTCGGCACTTCCTCATAACGGTGTGTGGTCTCCTACTTTCCTCTGCTGCTCCCTCCCACTCTGGACTTTTTCTGGACATTTCTAACAATTGTCATCCATAAGGGCAATTCATAGCACTCATTTGTTTTTTGTAAATTTTTTAGAAAATGACATAGCTCTGCCTCTTTTTCGGCACTACCCCGATTTAAGGCACAGGCACGCGCCCCTGAGAAGTGCCTTACGAAGTGCCTGTTAGAGCTTTGTGTGGCTTGTGGCGCATTTGAATTGCTATTCATTTGCCCTTCACAAATTTGCACGCATTTGTCCTGCTCTGTGCCGTCCTGGAGATATTAGATGGTAAGGAAGAGCACGGCATCAATATCTGCCTACTGAGTTTCTGCAATTTGCATATTGTCATGTTTTGATTGATTTCCTTTGTGCGACTTGCTAAGAGTCTGTATGCTCGCGTAGGGTAGCGTTGCAATATCTGATACTCTGCCTCTAGCTACTACTGCGTGCCATGACTGGTCTCCAACAGCAAGGTGTTGAAATTGTATTTGCTTGTACCACTGTACCAAGTCCATCATTTCTCTTGATTTTTCAACTTTAAGTACTGTCTTCAGTCACTCATGCTTTATTATGGACTGAAGCTTCAAGAGCAGCAAACGGTTCTCGACCCTCCAATCAAAATTGTTTCCTCCACTCAACTGTCTCAATCTGACTGCACTATTCCCTTCCGACTCTCCTGAATTCCCAGCCTCCCGAACCTCCCGATTCCTTCACCAAAGTCTTCATCCTTATCGGGCGCTATACCCTTAGCAGACAAAGCTTTAAACCCTCATGGCATGCCACCCTCATCAACTATAGCTTTAGTACAAGTGCCTGCTACACTCATGGCGCAAAAGAAAACATTCACTTTAAAAGAAGTTAATGATGTCTTGCTCCCTAGCACTGAAACTTCCCCGAACACTTAAAACATGGAAACTTCTTTCCTATACAATTCACAAGAGGGATTTACTGCACCTATCTCGGATTTCTCAATGCTCGCCCCTGCTGTGATGGTGGAGCTTGACAAGCGCGTTCGCCTTTCCTTAGGGCCCTCTACTCCTGTGGCCAGAACCTCTGCCCACCGTGAGCAAGTGCACCTACACAAAACGCCCACTCCATCCCATTCTGGGCTCTCGTCTCTTAGGCATGATAATCCGCACAGCTGTCCCTCCACCGCACCTATGAAGTCTAGCACTCCAACTCAAGAAGAGCCTATGTGCAACCCACTGGCACGGAGCCTCTTATCCCTACCAGCTCCTCCAATGTTCACTTCACACATGTGCAACCTCCACAGTCCGCAATGCCCTTTTTTCCCATTGAAGACTCCTTGATTGATTTGAATGATCATGAGGTTCAAAACTTTCCAGTCTTATACAGGATTCTTAACTTGTTGGACAAAGGTCATGAGTACACTCACTACGCCATCAGAGATTTGAAAGTAGACATGTCGGCTACTCTTTCTAAACTGAACAAAATTGAAGGTTATCTGTTAGCGCGAGAATCCTGTCATGCTTTCTATCCCACCTGTTCAGAAAGGGACATTCTAGCTTGCAAAGCCGCACTTCCAGGACAACCTACAGGTCACTCTAGTACCTCTCAATATACCCAAACTAATGACTTCACCCATCTCCTAAATGGGCAAATCAAATCATACTCCAAAGTGGTTCAAACCAATTATAACCAGGAACATCATCCTGTAATAGGCCAGATTGACATGATGGCGGCTTTAAAACTCCAACATGATAGATCAAAGGAAATTGAACACATTTTGGTCAATGCAAACTTGGTGCTACAGCATCGACCATCCGTAGCACTCTGCTCATATCCAACAGATGTTGCTGCGGTGGTCACTATGGAATCTCCTGACAGTCCTTTGGCCCTCCCCGATCTCATGGTTCCCCACCTGATGCAGAGATAGACTTACCTACGCCTCAGGTTGATGTTCAGTCTACTTCACACTTTATTTCCCATAAAGCAAAATAATTACATATGAGGGCACAAAAAAGAAGACACCATCTCAAGAATTCGAATACAAATGATAGCGCCATCTGTTCGGCTACTCTAAAATCGAAAAATCAGCTGCCCAACAAAATCAAAGGCCACAATTCCGCTATCAAAAAACTTTGTAATCTCTCTTGACGAGGCAGTGTTCGACCTGCATCAGTTTAATGACGAGAGCAAGTTACTACTTGAACTTAAATATCCATCACTGCAGAACCAAAAGTCCTTTTTGACCAATGCCATCGCACCTTTCTGCCTCCATATGCACCTCTTGCTCATCTCACCTCGCGCCAGCTCACGACATCTCCTGCCGTGGCTGAAAGAAGTCCTGATCGAAGTGCACCTCTCATAGAAACTCAATTGTCCAACTATTACCACCTTACTCAAACCAAAAAGGCTGTCACTGTAGAACTGCTTAAGAGTTCTCCTCCCAATTCCATTCCACTACCAGCGCCCACTTTGAGGGCAAACACTGACACTCCTCAAGCGGCTTTGCTTGTTATCACTGCACCTGCACCTCTCTCTTCATCCACTATCCCTTTGGACTCAAAAGTTGCAGACAAAACCGGGGGTGCAAGCGCAACATCTGGGTTGCCCTATTCCACACCTAAGGAGGTCGTAGGTGCTGTACATTCCAGCGTCACCCCTGAGGCACCCCAGACTCTGCCTCCCAAGAGTGCACCCGAGTGTTCTGGTACGCATCTCATGATTCTGTAGCTGTGCCCGAGGAAATTAAGCTCCTACTAGGATGGACTAGCAATGCCTCGCTTGATGGGACAGCACGTCTCAATGGTTCTTTTCTTATGAAATCTTTCTACCAAATTCCATCTCTACGTAATCTTCGCTCTGACGGCGTAGAATGGGTCAAGCCTGCTGCCCATAACAACAATCGTATGCTGTGTAAGCTACAATCCCAAATTATAGCAAAACTTCGTTGGGAACACCAAACTGACTTCCTCCTGCTTGGGCTTGAATTTTCGATCTTTCCATCAATGGACGACGCATGGCCATTTCTTGAATTTATGCCAGCGCCTAAGTAAAAGATGGCTTCTCTGGCACCTGACGGCTCACAGATCATAGCTCTCAACAATGAAATGATAGGGCACCTGGAATCCTTTGCAAATGTAATAAAGAGCCCAACCTGGTTGGAACCATAGTTCAAATCAGTTTCCCAGGATGGCAAGCCCCCGTCCGCATCGTAATCTTCTTCTCGGTCTATTCTTTCTTGGAACTGCTGCGGTTTGAAAAATCTGTACTCCGGGCACCATTCGTTTTCTG